>NC_088605.1:11868005-12181755 GCF_036013475.1 Columba livia | reverse complement strand
GCAGTGAGTACGGGAAGTGTACACTCGCGATTCCACAAGGGTAAATTTATAATACACCCACAATCCTGCGAGAGTTAATTTACTTACACGTGCAAGTGTGCACGGAATCCTACACGTGCTTATGTGGAAGCACGGGAGGAAAATACACTCGCGATTGTGCGAGGGGCTCTTGGTGGCCACTCACGATTGTGCGAGGAAATAATTTATACATGTGCTCGTATTGGGCACGGAAAGTTACGCGTGCAAGTGTGCACGGAAGGAAAATACACTCGTGATTGTGCGAGGAAATAAATTACTTGTGCAAATGTTCACGGAAAGTTACACGTGCATATGTGCACGGGAGGAAAATACACCCGCGATTCTGTGAGGATTAATTTTACATGCGCTCATATGGAGCACGGAAAGTTATACAAGCATATGTGCACAAAAAGTATAAATATACTCACAATCCTGCGAGCAGTTTTACTTACACATGTGGCGGCGACGCAAGCGGAGTCCCCATCCCGGGGAGCGGGGCTCTCGGCGGCAGCATCTTGCTCGTGCTCCGAGAGACCCGCGACAATGGGCAGAGTCTCAACGAGAATCCCGTTTTTATCTGATCAGATCTGACTGTAGGCACTCTAGAAGCTTCTCTGCACCCCCACACTGAGTGTGGGTGCCCCTGAAGCCTCCAAACATCCCCCACGCTGGGCGCGGCTCAGTGTGCCTCAGCACTCCCTTCTCTTAGTGACCCAGGAGCCAGGGTGCTCTGGGGTCAAACAAAAGAAGCTGTTAGCCTCAAGTAGCAGAGAGAGAGGGAGATGTGCCCACTCCTTTCATACTGAAGGAGGGAGGGGGAGAGAGGGGGTTGCATTCTGCCACACAACAACATTGCATTCGTATTTTAATTACCCAGAATTCCCCAAGACTTTTCTTCAATATTTGAAAGTCATTCACCATTTTGGTCTAGCACCTTTGTTGTGTGTTTTTGTTTTCTGGTTTCCCCTGCTACCTTCCCCTGCCCAGGAGTACTTTTGGTTTTGGAGTCATGTTGATTTGAAATCATGTTGATTTCTGACCATTGTTTCCATCAGTCAGTGTCTGCTCCCTTCCGTGTTCTCTGCAGAATTTTGTGTGTAGGTTTTTTTGACCACATCAATGTTAATGAAATTATTGACTGTGGACCCGTCATATCTTTGTGATATGTATCTCAAGATATTTTCCCATTTGATAACTACTTTTTGAAAATGGATTCTTCTAATTGGAGATGTACTCCCATTCTTCATTACAATGATTGTATCAGCACTGCTGTTTTCCTTTTTTTCTTGAAACAGTATCAGCTGGAATTGTGTAGCAGTTTTAACAAAGGTCAAAATATGCTACATTTTCTCCCTTCCTTTATCCACTAAGCCAGTTACCCCTTAAAAGAAGTAAATTACATTAGTTTGACATTATTTGGTTTTGACAAATCCATGGTGGCTGTTAGTTATCATTTTAATTATCTCCAAAGTGATTAAAAGTGGATAGCTTAAAAATTTGTTTGGTATCTTTGTGGATATCAGAATTAATTTTGTAACTCCCTGGGTCCTGTTTTGTTGGTTTATATATGTGTGTTTATATATATACACATATATATGTGTGTGTATATAAATATAGGTGAAATATTTCCCTTTCTATAGTTATCTGGAATCAGCATCATCTTCTGTGAGGTCTCAAAGATGATTATTACGTTAAGAGATCTTGTTTTATACTTTCAGGAGAATTTCGTTATTCTGTTCTGCATTGAACTCAAACCACCATCTCATTTCTTCTTTCCTGACTAAGCTGCCTGAGACAGCTAACACAAGTGAAGAAAATTTCATTTGTTCCATAGAAAATACTTTCCTTGAGTCAGGAGTGAAGCTTTGACAGGACTTGGCTCCTTGCACTTGGACATATTTGTTGATAAATGGTTAATAAAAGAAACATAACCAAATTTTACAGTTTTGTGGTGTCTGTAGAAGCATTCGCTGAGGTAGGTAGCTGCATAAGCACATGGGCAAGTCTGCCTTATGTTAATATGGAGAAAAAATATATATATATAAAAAAAAAAAAAGTACAGGTATTTAGCATGCAAAAGACACTTCATACCTGTCAGCAAAGCCAGTCATATAGGAGCACACATTGTGGAAAAAGCATGAGACCACCTAAGTAGTCACTTTATTGCATATGTAACTACAAGTGAATAAAGCGTATATGGTGACAGCAACTCTCAGGATCCAGATGAACCAGAAAAAGGAACCAAACCTATAGGTCTCAGTGGGAAAAGTGGGACCACACACCTATGTGCGCATACAGCTAGTGGAACGAGCCACATTTTTTAATTTTTGTGTATTGTTTCTGCTTCTGAGCCATGAGTAGATATAAAAACAAAGAAAATAGATGATCCAAGTTCTCTAATCTCAGAGCTTTACACGAGTAAGATGTGTAAACTAAAGGTGCATGTTTCTGTTTAATTAAGTGCACTTCTGATGGTGAAGTTTCCTTAAGCATGGATTGTTCAGTCATTATAATGTGAGCGAGATGGACCATAATATACAGATATCTCTGTGCTATGGCTGAGAAGCAAAGACACCAGAAAAGAAAGGGAGAAATCACTGTGCATCTTTAGTCTTTGTGACTAATTTTCAGCCTCTTTGGTAGACTTCAGAGCTCTATATCCATCTGCCAGGGAAGATGATTAGTGTGATGATGTTGCCTCTGTGCTGCAGAGAATCCAGCATTTCCTCGCTTCTGGTCTACCACAGTTCCACTTTGAACCTGGTATTTGGGACAAGAGGAATGACTGTGCACAGCAGAGTGCTTTTAGCAAAACTGTACCATTCCTGCTCTGTCTGGATTTGGACAAAAGTGAAGGGAAAACAAAAGGAATTAATTAGTTTGGAGAATGCTGCTTAAGCTTGGAATATGAAATCTGTGCAGTATGAATTGCACAAAAACTATTGGCTTCAGAATCAACCTTCAATTCTTTGGCAAGTGAGCCACATAAGCCTGATACAAACCACAAATACATTTGACTTTTGCCTAAATAAAGTCTTTATTTTTTCTAATTTGTTGCTGGATGTCATACTTACCCATTTTGTTTTGGAAATAAATATTCTGACTTTGAAAATGTTGGCTGCTTTCAAAGTGCAGCTTGGTTTTGAAAGCAATGAGATTTCTTTTTTCTTTTTTTTCTTTTTTCCAAAAAGAAATTTACAGTTTGTGGCTGGTTTTTGTTTTACATTGGACTATCTGAAATGGAGACTCACATTTCTTCAGCACAATGTGTAGATGAAGTGTATTCCTTAGAAATGAATAAAATTTCATGATACTGCTGTGAGTTTAAACAGTAGCAAATTGCTGTCTGAAATCTGTAGAACTTTGAAAATCAAACGAATCAACCAACAAAAGAACTGAGGAAGTTGCACCACAATCATAAGTGATCAGTGAAAGAGCTGGAAATTAAGTCCGATGATCCTGGGTTTGCTCCCTGATCTGAGCTCACTGACAAAATCTGAGAGCTCTGTATGTGTCATATAACAAGATAATAGACAAAAATATTGGGTTCCAAATTAGAAAAAGTAGTATATTTCCAATTAAATTTCTGGATAGTTTTCTGGGGAAAAAATTTCTAATCTATGAGCTATATTTTTAAATTGTAAAGTTTCACAGAAAAATTACAGATGTTTTCTAATTAGATATGTTTTACATGAAGAGGAATAAAAGTGGAAGAAAAATTAACCAGGGAATTTTTAGTATGGAACCATGACCAAAGAAAAAAATAGAACTGAAAACTGGAATCTCAGATGTATGGTATTTCTTTCCAGTAAGATTTTACTTTCGATCTTTTTGTTCAGAGTCTTCGGACATATTAGCTACCGTTCGGACTGGGAACTGGTGAAGGTGGACTTCAGACCATCCTTCCCGAGGGAATGCACTGATGATGACTATGAATCTTGGGACCTCACAAATCTACAGGTATTCATGGTCTTATGTTACCTGCTGCAACTTTTCCATAGCTTTCAGATTCACGTAAAACTGTGTGCTAGGAAAATGTTTTCAAACAGAATTTGGATGCTACATCTCCAACTTTCATCTCCTTATGTTGGTATTTGCTGATGTTACAGTAGTTTAAAATGAAGGAGGGGTTTGTGTCCCTGTGGTTGTGTGATCCATGCTCTTGGAAAAGCAGAAGTGTATCTGGTGGTCTGCTGTAATAATAGGTGGTCTTCCTGTCTTATGAAGCATATACCATAATCTACAATGTGTAATATTGATTGAAACAATTTCAACATGCAGTCATATGTTCTGCCAACTTCCTGACCACATACTCATATATAAATTGCCATAAGTAAAGCCCATCCCAGAAGTAATTTAGCATCTCAGTGGACTGATCATGTAATGGAGTCCAGTTGTTTTGGGCAATACGATTTTTGCAGTAATGCATTAAGGCTGTGCTGATCCTGGTGCTCTGGCCAAATCCAATTTTGGGAAGCTACATTCTCCATACAATGTATTGATTAAAGAGACCAATGTGAGTGGAATGTTTTACATTATATGTAATGTATCATATTTATTCACAATCATTCTGATTATTATGCTTGTGCTTCTTTGCTACGTTTGTTCTCTTGCTCTCTGCAGAGCTGTTTGGTTTTGGGTTTTTTTGTGTACTGTTCTGTGTTATTCCAGATTTCCAGCTCTTGTTTGCTGGTTCTCATACCTAATTTTACCACTTCTTGCTTGGGAATGCGGTGTTCAGATAGTCTTCATTCTACCTGTGTCCACATGCTTGGTAATTTGTGCTGAATGCTGACATGAGGCATAGTGATTTAGACAGAACTTCAGCCATCTGCATCCACACCGAATTTTTAAATGGTCAGTTACAGGGTTGTGCCTAGATTGTGCACACATGACATGGGTTAAATTCCACTTGAAATTTTCATATACATTTTTGGATTTGTGCCCTGAGATATAGTGTACGTTACAACTTCATAATGGCCCATTATTGGATGGCGGTGACTATGTGAGCTTTGTATACCCAAACATTTGAATATGAAAGAGTTGATACAACTTTATAGTCTTGGCAGCAAGACCAGCCTTTTTCATGACAACACGAGGTCGTGTCTGTGTAGTGTAGGTTACAGTGTGCAATAGATCTGGTGCTTTGATTTTCAGGGTGATCGTTGCATCATGGGCCAGCAGAGGAGCTTTCGGAAGAGGAAGATTTCATCATGGTGCATTAAAGGGAGAAGTTTCACATCAGCTCTCACATCCAAAGTTTGTGAATGTGTGAACTCTGATTTCTTATGGTGAGTCTGTCTGGGGAGCTTTTGAGGTATTTCTAGTGAAGGATTTCAGCTCCTCCTCTTGCCTGTCTCACACATAGCCATGTATAAACGAAGAGGCAACAGGTAATTGGAATAAGAGGTTGTTTTTGTATTAGACTTTGTTTAAAAACATTATCATGTTTTAAGCGTTTGTTCCACCTGACTGAACAAATCCTGATATTTTTCCCTATTGATCAAGACTTGAAAAATGACCATTGGATTGATTCATAAGACAAGCAAACCCTTTCTATTTGTGAATGAAGAAAAAAGAAGAAAACAAACAAAAGCCAAATCAAAAAACAAAACACACACACAAAAGAAGAAGAAACATGTTGGTCTGAGTAGCAAAGGAAACCTTTTAAAAATCCATGCTCCTAAGAGAGTTAATTTTGCAAAACTGTCAAAGTAATTACAACTAATTTTTCCCTTAGGTGTACACAACTCCCATTGAAATTAGAACAGAACTCGCTTAATGAACTTGTATGTTCAGCTGCTAGAATAATAAAAAACTTCATACTCTTAAAAACGTAGCCTCATCCACCACAAATTATACTGCTGAATGAAGTGGGAATAGTAACACCCTTGGTGTTGATGTCTTGCAGTGATTATGGGTTTGAGCGCTCTGCACCTCTGAAGTCAGAATCTAGCAAATGCTTTGCTGACTTCTGGTTTAACCCAGAAGCACCTCCTGAAGACTGTGTGCTGGGGCAGGCGTACACCAGCAGCACTGGGTAAGCTGATCTTGTGTTTAACTGGTTTGCAGTGACTTACAGAGCAGGGGAGAACAGCCCAACCAAGGGCAACAAAAGTGTAAATAAGGCAAACTGTAAAAAAAATGGAGCATGTGCAAAAGCTTCCTACAGAGTAATAAAAGAGAAGTGTTACTTCACATGTTTGCAGTAGTTCAAAATCTAACCCATTTGAGAAGAGGGAGAGCTGTCTTGTGCCCAGTATTTTTTATTTTTTGTTTTATAAATGCATTTTATAAATATCGCTACACTTCCGATAGGAATGTCCTTTCAAAGGCTTTCTGGATTTTGGTTTTTTTTAGCCCATTCATGAGTTCAGACCAATTTTCAGTTTGAATCCAAAGAATTACTTTGAGAAGTCAGTAACATCTCACAGAACTTCCCAGTCTCTCACTTCTATGGGGGTAAAGAGTTCTGTGAAGAATAGATTCTTTTCCTGACCAGATGGGATACTCAGAATCAAAGGAAAGCTTTACTAACTGTAAACAATACCACATAGAATGTACACTACAATGTAGTCTGATGTCTGTGCTGAAAATAACTTGCAGCTGGCATCTATTCTGGCTTATCATAACATCATCTCTGTTGGTTGTAGAGATGAGAACCAAATGATGAAATGTCAAATCTAGCAATAGAATTGCAGTCTCTATGTATATTTGCCTTACCAAGGAAAATGATGCCTTTTGGGTTGTGGCTGACAGCTGTGATATACAGAATAGGAATGCAAAAGGGTGAAATCCGACTCCAATTTTAAAGGATGTTTAAAAATAACATACCTGAGTGAAACTGATCCATAAACAATTACTGTACACATCCAAGTATTTAATTATTCTTTAAAAGTGTTAGGCTTGTCACTCTTTGTACTGTTATGTTAAATAAATGCTTTAAGTGTTTTAAGAAGTGCATAGCTTTGAGACCAGTTGATAAGCAACTGGTTCTGGGTTAATGCAGAAGCTGCTTGATCTGTTTTCTTCCTGATCTTTGGGTTTTGAACCAAGACATGTAGATCATAGAAGACCATTTAATGCTAGGAAATGGTATGGCAGAGAGTTTGGCAGACTGTCTAGCTCCTGGAGGGCTGGTCAGGCATGTTTCTAAATTTGAAAAGGCAGACTCTTCCAATGCATACAAGTGAAATCTTCATCATGCTCCAAACCGTCTTTCTTCAACAGGTTTTACTCAGTAAAAGCAATGTCTCTCATCAAAGTATTTGCATCATAAGTAGGTTTTGATCAGCTATCTTGTCTGTTTGTGAACCCAAGGAATATTCATCAGCGACCATCAAGCTCACATTCATTGTCTCTGATGGCATTCTCCTGCTCTCCTCTGATTCATTGTGCTCACTGCTTACTGGTTTTTGCAGGTACAGGAAAGTCGTTTCTAATGTGTGTGAAGGTGGCGTAGACCTGCAGCAGAACTTAGCACAGCATATGTGCCCATTGACTGCTCCCAAGGGACTTCAGATCAGCATCAGAGAAGAAAGCCTGGCTGTTAAGCCTGGAGAAGACATCACTTTCATCGTCAGACAGGAGCAGGTAGTAATGAACATTTGCTTTATGAAAGTTTCCTCACTCTTTTTATGGTTCCTTTCTCTCCTACCTGTTTTGCTGCTGAATGAGATTAAGTTGTGCTTGAAACAAAGACAAATGTCTCTCTAAATATTGAAGCTTTTGTTTTGAAATGAATCAGATAATCCAGTAAGCTCAGTGAGCCGCCAAGTTATTTCCATGAAACAGGATTTGTCTCCTTAGCAGTGTGGTCAGTTGCGATACCTTAAATATATCAACTTTTTTGAAAATCAAAGGAACTAAATTACCAAAGTCTCCTTGGACTGAACATTTCAGCAGCCATATCAGAGAAGAAAAGAAATGCAGAGAACATTTAATCTTCTGTTCTAAGTGTTTTTGAGAATTTGCCTTTCAGAAAGGAATCGAGAAAAGCTTTAGAGAAATCAGTGAATAGCACAGCATAAGAACATTTATTGTGTATTAGTTGTGTTGCCAAACATATGTTTTTTTTCTGTTTCTTGAGAGAGACAATGTCTTAAGGACCTGATAAAAGACAGCAAGTAACTTTTGGATTGTTTGCTATGGGTATGTTTCCTCATGCTTTCTGGTATTAGGCTCTAACTGTTGTACTCAGGTTACAGGAGTATTGTACTTCCTGGCTAACCCCACTGATTTGCAAGGAATTGAACAAAGTTCACACATTTTGGCAAACCTGTGCAATATAAATCAGGCACTTGGGATTTATTTCTGTAATGGAATCAAGAAGGTTACGTGCAGAACACCAGGCTGCTTAATGCTTCACAGGCTCTGCGTCCCAATACTTGTAGTGCCTCAACAGTTGTGTGGCAAGTTATGCTGCCTTCTCTTTTTGTAATCTGTTTGGAAATGTTTATTGTAAGAATAGAACATTTGGTTGCAATTTGGACTCTAATGACTTTGATAGGCAGCTTGACATTTTGTCCTACTATATAGATTCTGAACCTTTCATGAATCTCTGTGGTAATACCTAAAAACTTTGAAACTATTCAAAAATCTTCGGAAGTCAGCGATCTTGACAGGAATCCTGTGTTCTGATAAAGTCTTTGCTCCATACATTGAACTGGAAGGCAGATTTAGAAGAAATGTAGCAGTTTGCTGCCACCTATAGCTAATAATAATGTTTATACTCAAATGCTCTGTGCATTGCTTAGAATTTAATCTATACAAAAAAGTCTAATGAGAATTCTTAACAATACCTGCGTTTAGGAAACAGCCCTATAGGATAAACCAAAACATACCGCTTTCTCTGCTGAACAAAATTAATTTGCTAGTTGATATGAATGCACATGCATTCTTGCAATCTCTAATACTAGGTGCAGGAATGCCAGACATCTGGGAGTAAAGAAAGCAAGCTTTGGGTATGTTTGGACAGTTTCTAAGTGACCTTAGAAATAATAATAAAAATAATTTATAACTATAGTGATTTTTTTTCCCACATTCTGTTGGCTGAATGTATGAATAAATAATATAATAACAATTATCTATTTTGCATGGAAGTGGAAGCGCTGATTCGTTTTAAATTTAGCTGCCTTTTCCCTGTGTGACACTTTTGTCACCTGTCCACTCCTTTCCGTCTTTCCTGGCCAGGAAAAGAGAAGTGCCTTGATGCTTTTTAGATGGCACTCTCATCTTTACACTAGGGAACAATATTAAGAGAAGCTTGCATCTACTGGCTTACAACACTGATTTCTGTCTCACCTGGAAAAAATACACATTTGCTTGTTAGCATAAAAAAGAGCAAACACAAACTGTTTGCAATCTAATGTCATCTGAAGAGATTCCACTTACTGGCACATTGCTGCCATGAAGACATCTCTTCTGCTTTAAACTTAAATAACATATTATCTCCTCTGCTATACTCTACTCATCTGTTGTCAAAAGAAAGGTATTATTTGAAAAAAAAACATACACAGTGGAGAAGCTTTCAAGGTCCTTTATGTGTGTTGAAATATGTTGTTTAGGTATTTGATAACCCTACAGGTTCTTTATTGTGGGTATTCTGTTACATTATTAGCAATGCTCTTTCATCTGATAAAACATAGAAGAAAATCAACCAAACTGCAAAATAATAGAAGGAGGAAATATAGTATGTTTTCCTTCCCTTTGTAGTGCCAGGGTATGTGAGTTCTAGCCTTTCTTGTCTCCTTTGATTTTACATTAGTGCTGCTATTTGGGATTCGATTTTGATATTAACCTATTTCAGAGAGTGGCTTATGGGGAAGTGATTTTTGAACACTTTGATGGGTGTCAATCCTTCTCTGCTCTGATGACCATTCAGGTCACCTGACTAACATATGGAGGTATATGTTCCTTTCCTAGAGGCAATGAAGATCTTTAAACCAACACTGTGTTTTCACAGTACAGAGGATTTTCTGTCCAGCCTGGCCCTGCAACCTGTTTTAATTGCACTGTGATGGCCATGTACTGTGGCAAGTGAGCAGGAACATGTTGCTGAGGACTGAGGGGACAGGGGAGCTTGCTGAAGCAGTGCTGCCAGTAGCATTGAGAAGGTGTTGCTGCTCACAGCTAAAATGAGTTTTCCTTTGACTCCATCCACATCACCAGTCCACGTAGCAGAGGCCTGACTTCTCTCCTGACCAGCCACACTGGGACAACATGAATGATGGGCATATGCTTGTCCTCTGACAGTAGCATCAGTCTTGCAGTATTTTAGGCTTGAGTTTAGAAAAGCAGCGTCATTTAAAGGAGCACTTAGCAGAAATGCAATGAATTATGAATTATGTGAGATGTTTAACATGACAGAATTATTTGGCAGCACTTTTAAACCCTTGCCCAAACTCAGCTCAATAATCTGCTTCATTAAGCATATATCTAATTTTGCAGTAGACTATATTAGTTCTAGACATTCTCGTAGCTCTGTATAATGCAGTAGAACTTTCTGCAAAGATCCTGGCTTGGATCTTGAAGGGTATGTAGTTGATTCCACAGAAGGTGCTGTGTAGATGGTCTAGACTAATTAATTTTACTTTATAATTCTATAGCCTAGAATTTCCCTGGATGAGTGGTAATTCACTAAAATAACAATATTCAGTTGCTTGCAATCATATGAGCATCACTCCAGAACTTAGGCCTGCCCTGCCTGTTAATGTCCAGCTGCATTAAAACCAGAGTGATAGTTTCCATGTCATACAATTTGGTTAGCGGTCTGAGGTGTCTGATCTTAAGATAGCACATTACTGTGGAAAGTTAATCTTAGCCTGATAATGCACACAGCATCTGTTGCACTAAAATCTCTGCCACGAGTGTAGTGGCTTTACTGCAGCTATTGCAATTTAGTCAAACTATGTGGTTGCACCTGAAATAGTGTTGTAATTCAGGAAGTGGTTATAGTCATGTGTCCTGTCTGTTTTGTTTCTGGCCATTTAAAATAGTTTTGGTATATTTTCCTTTCAGGGTGATATATTGAATACCAAATACCAGGTAGATCTTGGAGATGGCTTTAAGGCAATATATGTGAACCTTACGATGACTGGAGAACCCATCCGTCACCGCTATGAGAATCCTGGAATTTACCGTGTCTCGGTGAAGGCGGAGAATGTTGCTGGGCACGATGAGGCTGTGGTGTTCATCCAAGTCAACTGTAAATCAGCTCTCTGGTTTTCTTATTCTTTCTTATGCATAAAAACCTCGTGACAACTATGAAGTAGTAAAGAAAATTATGAATCACAATTAGGAAAAATACATATTTTTTCAATAACCTCAATAACCATCTTTCAGTGCTGTATGTTGTTAATGCAGAGGCTTGTAAACCTCATGTATTAGGAGGTCAAAGTTAGTTTTGTTTGGATTTGGGAGAAGGATGGTCTATTAATCTTTAAAATAGCAAGCATGCATTAGTTCAAATCTCAGGTTTGATCCATCTTTCTGAATCTAGACCCTGCTGGCAGTCTTAGCAGCTAAAATTTAACTCTTCAGACTTTCTTGTCTTAGGAGCTTCTAGGTGATGTGTGAAGCAAGCGAACAGACATGTTGAGAAATGTATGAGCTCTTGCATGATTTTAACAAAGAAAGAAAATCTCAGTGTTTCTAAATGTCAGACTACTCATTAAAGTACTAGAATATAGATTTCAGGTAGGTAATTCTCACAAAGTTTTAAAGTGGTACTGAGTTATAACCTCATGTTGGCAGGCAGTACTAGTTGACTTAGACTTCTCTCCCTCTCCTTAATTAAGACTTAAAAAAAGCCCATCAAATAGTCTTAAAATAAAATAATAGCACAGCACAGGGAATATCATGCACCATCGCAAGCTTAATGTACCTCAGTCATCTCATAATTGAAATGAGGAAGAAAACTCGTAACTGGAACTGAATTTTCCTCTTCCGCTGAGATTCAAGACAGCTATTGCTTTGCCTGTTTTCAGATGTGTCAAAAATTCAGAAAAAAGAAACATCAAAAGAAAAAATACTCATCTCGCATTCTCCATGTGTCTGTTTCCCTCTGTTGTGAGTGGTGTTGTCTTCCACCTTAATCCCAAAGCAGTGGAAATTGCTGGAGCCACTTACAAGGCTGTGCACAGATCCGTGTGCTTTATGTCAGTCTGTCTGGTGACTGCGGATATCTCTGCGTTTTGCTAGTCGGAGTCCTGGAGTGCAGCGTTTCCAATTCTGCTTTGATTAGCAGGTGGACCCCAGCCCACTAATGCTAACTGCCAGTCTTCTAGTAAAATCAAGTGGAAAAGATCAGAATCAAATTCTTCGCCTCAGTTTCATCATCTGTTTCTTCGTTGCATTTGTTTTTTAAGTCATTTGACAACTCCAAAGAGCTCAGATAAATTACTTAGGGCTTCGCTGTTACTTTTTAGGAGCTTCTAGGTGCGGAGAAGTAGATCAAGTACAGGAACACTGATTCTGTACAAGCAACAAACAGCAAAAACTCTGCGTATCATCCTCCATCCAACTTCTTTCCATTCAGAGAATGATGAGCAGTAGCAAGCCCTGACAGAAAGCAGAACGACTGCTTCCTCCAAATGTGCTGCTGCTGTGGCCTATGTCAAGACAAACAGTAAAAAATAAAACATGTCAGTTGTATTTAATGCAGTGGATTTACAAATGGAAGAAGCTGGAGGTATTTTTCACTAATAAAATGACTGGTGCATTAAGAGGACTCTGGTGCTGAAGAGCAGAGGCAGCAGGGTGCCGGAAGCAGATGTGATCCAGTCCTGAGCTTGTCTGTGGATGCTGCACATGGTCTGGGAGGCTCACAGAAGCATGTTACCCAGCCTGCTTGAATAAGTGCTTTCTATGTGATTTACTCTCTTTCATTTTTTAAGTAAATTACAAGATCTGAAGAAATTAGCTGGCACTATTTCAACTGCTATTTCTATGTTCTAGAGAAACAGTAATAGCTGTTCGGGGACATTTTTCACTGTGGAATACCATGAAAGCAGGAATGTCCATAGAATACTGCTTTCACTCTGTCTCCAGCTTTTGTATTCCCAGGGAATCTTCAGAGACAAATGGTAAAGGGAGTATTTTTTTTACTCCTGCCAAGTTCTGTTGCTATGGGATGCCTTGTAATGCAGGACAATTATATGAACTTTGGCCTGTCATCCAGATTATACTTTCTGAGCCAGATCATACAATCTACAACTTGTTAATAAACTGTAAAAGAATTCAGAGTGAGTCTGATAGTGTAAACGTGAGTAGGTAAACCAGAATAAAAAGAAGAACTAGACATACATTTTCTTTTTTATGAAACCATAATCTCTGTAGTGTTGAATAATCAGGGAGCTTTGAAAACTGTACTGAAATTGTAGCTTTGTTAAACAGAAAATAGTATAAGTCAGCTTCATTCCTGATTGCATACATTTAAGGGTTCTATGAAGCTTGTTCAAATGCATTATGGAGTTGTGTGACTGGGACAAGCAGAAGGACTCACTATAGAAACTACACTCAGCATTGAAGTACCAAACAACCTCCCCTCTAAAAATTTTGGAAAAGAAAGTAACCTGCTTCTGGACCAAAACAATATCTCTCAGAATGATCAGTTGCCTCCCGGAAAATGTAAATTTATGGCAAAATCAAAACATCTGGATGCAGATCCCTCCAGACTTCTTTAGTTTGCCTCATTGGAAGGAAAATCTCTTTCTAGGAGGAACAGATCTGATGGGATTCCTGCAATTTCTGAATTATCCTCAAGGCACTAGCAAAAGGAGAAGTGTTTTAATGCCATTTCAGTAAAGAAGCTATTGAAGAAACCATTTGTTTAAGCACTCAATTTGTCTTGAATTCATGTAAGTAGTTAAAGAGTCATCAGATGAAACACAGACTGAAAGCAGAGCCTTATATTTGGATGAAGCAGCACGCAGGCTGCTTGAAGTGAGGAGGAAAAGAAGGAGGGTGTGCACAGCTGGGACGACTTGCTCTCAGATAAGTTCAGGCAGTTTAGTTAAAGTGAATTAGAAGTGAACAGGCAATGAATCAGTTAATTAAAGAGAATAAGAGAAAGCCTTTGGACTGGTGTTAATTACCTTTAAGTTTGAACTGAGATGAAAGACCTTTGACTGAGTTAAAAAAATATGTAGAGTAAAACATAAATGGATGGGTTACTATTCATTCTGTGTAATCCATGCATGTTGGACCATGCTGGGTTTTGGTATCCTGAATAGACGTTGCAGCTGAAGTTAAGAAGTTCTAGTTATCACGTTACACTACTATTATAAAGGTTTTATCTTCAGATATTCTGAAAAAGATATACTTGAAACCTCTGAGGGAAAGTTTTGCTTTCAAGAAAGTTATTGTACTATGAAGCAAAATGCAACATTCAGAAGCAGATAAAATCATTGTAATGATGCATTTCTTTTATACAAATAGTAATGTTTACAGTCTTCATAGGCAAAAGTTTGGAAAGGAACAAACTTATTCTAAATGCGTATTTTGGAGTACAGGGGTTATCTGAGTTGCAAATAAATGCTCCCCTGATACACACATCTATTTTAAAGCTTGCATTAATGAGAGCTTATGTGTGGTGTGATCCTAACAGCTGATATTTTATAATGAAAATGAGTAGTCAGCAACATTCGTTTTCAGTTTTCTGCTTTTTCCCCTTACCGGTTTGAGAGCCGTTAGAGTTCTGTTCATTTGATCTTTCATTGCCTTAAAACCAATAAAAACTGAGATGCCTTTTCTACTTTTGAGATATTTGCTTGTGGTTTCTAGAACTGGACATGCAACCAAAAAATAGTACATCAGAGAGGTGCATTTTGGTGATGTCACGTTATGCTACAATTTTGTCATTTTCTTTGTGTTTGTGGGTTGTTTCTTTCTTTTTTTTCATTTTTATTTTTTATGAGATACTTCCAATTATGCTCATAGCTTTCAACACAGATATAAAGCAGGAGGGGGTGGGAAATACGTTCAGGACCTTATGATGTGCAGGTGGGAGGCTTTTGGGGAAAGAAGCATTAATAAATTGATGTAATTCTTGTTCAATTATATTTTGGGAACTTTGTTCAGCTCCACTGCAGGCTTTAAATTTAGAAGTGGTTCCAGTCATTGGGAGAAACCAGGAGGTCAACCTGACAGCCATCATACTGCCCAAGAACCCTAATTTGACAGTCTTCTACTGGTGGATAGGAAACAATCTCCAGGTACATGACTGGTTTTGACTGAGATTATTTTCAAATAATAAAGGTTGAGTGTCACCTTTTACTTTAATAGAAATACTGTCATGTTGCATGACTTCTTTTAGACCATCTTTCATTCCAAATAGCCAGTTATATCTGATGGCGAGCAGTGTCTAACTTCTCTTGTTTTATCGCATACATTTAAGGTCTTGATTTCCCTTTATTACTACTTATGTGGAAATGGAAATTTGTCTTCTAGAATTGGTTTGAATTTCTAACCTATTTTATTTTGGGGGGGGACAACAATTTATTCTGTTTCATTACCTGTGGAAAAAAACTTGTGCACAGGAATGAATTTGGAATCATAGCATTGGTGAATGATGAAACTTGGATTTATGCACTTCCATATTGATAATGTGAGTACTGTAAATTTAAGTGCTGTACAGAAATATATATGTATTTGTTGTATAGATAAGTATTTTCTGTGAGTCTAAAATCAAATGGCATACCAAAAATAACTGGGATATCTAAAAGGATATCAAAACAGTGAAAACACTCAAACAATCTAGTGATATTCATATGGGAAGAGAAAGTCTAGATAAACATATCCTGGAGCAATATATATCCAAGTACTTCTATTGGGAATATTTATTTTCTAGCTGGCTTAATTTCTTTTAAGGTAATTATTTCAATAACAGATAAGTAAAATATTTTCTTTATGAGGGAGGCTAAGTACGACAGAGGAATGCTTCAGATAAGCACAATGAACTTTCTTCTTGTAAATGTGCTGTCTACCATAATCTCGGCCTGTATCTTTTCATTATTATTGACTTTGCCATTGCTAGAACAGGCACTGCAGATCGATGTCATCTTGTGAAGGGTTTTGTAATTCATACAGATGTGGTCAGGGAACAGAGTATCTCAGTTCTGCCTTGGAGGTTACGGTGGGCTGGTGCACTTCCATGCGTCATGCTCTTAAGTTGACACAATTAATCCTTTTGACCTTGACTGTACCCCACATTTTTTGAGGCAAATGGCTTGATATATATGTTCAGGTAGAGATTTGTGAGCCTGACTCAAAATCAGTTTATTTCAATGGAATCTAAATGAAAACCTAATACTCTAGCAATTATTCTACAAGAAATGTTAGCCCTATGTGGCAGCTATTCTGTTTATAAACATTCAATTTAGGGAAAGAAACATCCTGTCTAGAAAATTGTAATGGAACAATTTTAGAAAATGTTGATTAATTGAATAACTGATGTGAAACATTTTTGTTAATAGTTTTAGTGACTATCTCTTCAGACACTGTTCTTGTGGTTGTTGCTGAAATTCTGTTTTCAACTTACCTTTGTTTTTTAAAGCCACTCCTTACATTGGACAATTTTCTGGTGACAAAGTTTGCTGAGACAGGTGACATCAGAGTTACAGTGCAGGCTTCCTGTGGGAGCTCCATGCTTCAGGATTCAAAAGTTGTCCACGTTTTTGGTGAGATACTACTCTTGTAGTACTTTTTATAAAGTTACATCCAATGCCTTGTTTAATCGTTAACATTAGAGGGATTAACTGTCACTAGGTCACTCAGTGAAGTTGAACAGTGTGTTTGTATGAAAGGGTTTCATCTGAAAAGTTTTGTTTCTTTTGCTTATTTTAAATATTACTGTGGTTCTCAAATGCTATATGTAGCAATAGTGTTTAAGTACTGTTTTGGCCTATGACTCGAGAATTTCTTAGAAATTTTAAATAAAATGGTTTAAATACTGCTGTAAAAAGGAAAATTTAGTTGTGTATATGCTCTCAGCATTAAAATTATGTAAAATAATTGATTTTTATCACAGTATATCACTGTTCCTTTGATGCTTATCTGAGAGTTTGGATCAAATATAGCTCCACTGTAATTATTGAATAACCCTTCAGCTCTTGTTTCACATCGTGCCCTGGTGTGTTTTGTTGTGTCTTATCATGTGGTGACAAATGTAATGCTGATGAATTCTTTACATTTGTATTTGTGCTGTCAAATGTGGGAATTGTGATAAGTGAAAAAGCTTCTTTTTAATGTAGAGCTCAAAGCCTTCAGGTATAATGAATACACAACACAATATATCTCTATTCTGTAAAGAAGTTTCTGTTATTTTTTATTTTAGTATATGTATTAATTAGTAAAAACCATAATTTTGCTAAATGCAGCTTTTATGAACCTTCTCTTTTCCTAAGATAAACGGATTTAACATTTATGCTACCACTTCTAAGTGCATTCATTTTTTTATAAATCTTCACAACTATAACCCAACTTAGTGTGACCAGATCGATGACTCTGGCTTTCCAGCATTGCATGTGCTCTTGTTGTTGGCCAGTCCAAGTGCAAGGAAGTACTAGTCATGGGGGAAATAAAAAACCTCTTGAAAAGGAAAGCAGATTAAAATACAATTCTGTCAGAAGCATTGGGGAGGCCAGGTTTGACTTGTGCATTCCAGACGTTCTCTTTCCTCTGCTTTACGTTAATGTCCCCAGGTGTTCATCCAGTGAGCCTAAATGGAGAAAGGGAAGACTTTAGAGACTTTTTACTGAGGAACAGCCCATTTCTGGTATTTCAGCTATTTTGAACAGTGTCCAGAGAAAAGCTGTAGATGTACCTTGCTTTTTATGTTTTGAAGAGAGCAGTAGTTAGCCTTTGATATATCATTTCTGTTCTTATTTTCATAGCTAGTTAATGGAATACATAAAGCGTTCACTTTACGTGAAGAACAGGAACATGTAACAGGCAAAACCCACATATCTATGATTCAGTGAGAATAAAATCCATTGGCGCATTCCCATTACAAATAAAAGAAAGCAACCACATCTGTGTGATGCATTGTCCTAAGGAAAAATTATTGTGAAGGTTATGACCCCAGAGTAAATCTGGTTTGTTTGTTTGTTTGTTTTTTTCCTTCCTGCTTTTTTATCTTTAGGCACAAATTTGATGATGCTGACAAAAATCCAGAAACAAAGTGAGTGCCTGACAGGAGTGTACCCTTGCTCCATGCGAGAGTACACAACACAGAGCACTGGGGATCCCACATACTGCAGCCCTGCACAGCAAATATTGCCAGATATATGTTTTCAGCTTTCATTTCTGCAGAACTGTTTTTGCTCCATGACTTGTTACTTGTTCAAAAATGTTTATTTGGGGGGGTTTGTTTGTTTGTTTGTTTTCTAGATAATTTTCATGTTCTTCCTCTGAAGTTTACTAAGCACCTGGACATGTACAACCCAGACATAGCGGAGTGGAGGGAAGACATAGGACGGGTGGTAACACGACTTCTTGCAAAGGTGCTCTTTCAGACTGCTTGTAAAATGTTCCCTCTCCAGTTATAAAGCTTGAAGGTTAAATTAATGCCTTCTCATTTAGAAAAAAGGAGGCAGAGAAGAATAATAAACTGAACCTCATGAGCCACATTTCACACAAGTTTGAGCCTTGTGTTGCTTCTATGTGAAGGCTGTAGATGATGATACTGTAACATAGAAAGTTTAGGTCTAACACAGCCTCATTGGGATTTAATGCTAAATATTGCTCTCTAGGATTAGGGATAGATGTGTTAGCAAATACTGCTGACTCCAAAACAGGAAGAATAGCTTAAATGTGATAATGTTGATACTGTTTAGTGTTAAGCAAAGGATCCTGTGTAATATAAAAAGACATAGACTTTGTGTAAAAACAAAGCAGAAGTTTAAAAAAATTACAACATCAGTTGTGTAACTTTGAAAATTACGTATAATATATAGGTGAACAGTTCATACATCTGTTTTTTTTGGCTCACATTTGCAAAAGAAATGTGAGTTGGAAGCAGTTGAATCCTGGACGTTAAATCAAGTGCAAAGCCATGCAGCAGTTCTGTGAGACAAGGAAAAGCCACCCCATAAAACGGTGAGCTCTAGAGCAGTGGCCCACAGGAACGCACACTGCCAGCAGCTGAGTGTGCACACACTGACTTCTTGTGAGGAAAGGAGCACTGAGGTGCAGGTTGATAATGTTTTAAAATTGCTTCTGTCAGAAATCACTTGACATTTCCTGGATCTACTGTAGTGCAAATGGGGTTCTGGGACTTTGACTTTTATACTTTTTCCTGCCTTTTTTAATGGTTCACATCAAATGTCCAAGTAAACTCCCACTTTTCTCAACTTAAACCCATTCTATAACCAATGTCAGTCAAACAAATGTTTTAATCCATTATAAAAATTGTCCTTGCATTTTGTAACTACTAAATCATTTGCAAAAGAATATGAACGATTTAATGGAATTTCAGAATCTGTTTGAGAAATGAAGGCTACAGAAAGTGCCCGGGGTGTTGTCATTAACATTGTGTGGCTATATTGTACAACACATAGAGGAATTTGTGACTAGAAGATAAATTTGTACAGACTACTTTGAGAAGGAATGCACTTGACTTTCAGTGAGGGCTGCAGATATTCATAACAATTTCAGGAACTGAACTTGGTGCTGTTAGTCTCACCCTGGAAGACTCTTCTCCATCCATTAAACACAGATGGAAAAGTAGCCTCCCTAAGCTAAAGTTAGCTGAAATGAATATGCCCTTCTAAGTCTACTAAGTGTCTGAATGGCCCACAAAGGATTCTAAATCACTTAGGATTTTTTTTTTATGTTATCCTAGAAATGCAAAGCCGTTGCAGAGTTTTGCTAAAACTGCCTACCACTTCAGTTTGCTTCTTTCCATGATGCCACTAAATCTCTTTAATGCGATAACAATGCTTAGCTCTTCCAATCTTCAAAGAGCAGCTCACATTTCAGTTAATTTATGCTTGGCTTTGTTCATGTTTTAGCTTCTGGTGGAATCGCCTCTAAATATTAAGGATCTGAACACCAAAGACTAAAAGACACATGTGGAGTTACTTGTGTATTTTCTGTGAAATAAAAAGCACACTGTCCTCTAATTTGCCATATGCCTTTCTCTTCACAGGAAACTAATATACCTGAAGAAACACTCATGACAGTCGTGAAACCAGGTCTGCCCACAACTGCTGACTTGCATGTGCTGCTACCAGCAAACCAACCAAAAAGGAAGAGAAGCGTGACTAGTGATAAGGTAACCAGAGCAATGGCTGTCTGGTTCGGACAGTCTCCATCCTGTTTTGCAATCCATGACTGTACTCTCATTGTCTTTATGTGAAATTAAAAGGTGCTCCCTAACTATGTGAAGGTTTCACTCCCACCTGACAAGAGACATGTAAAAGCTAGAAACACTGTGACTGCTGTGTTTTGACAGTGTATAGAGCAGCTGATATTAGTGTATTTCTCAAGAATAATATCAATCAGTTTTTTAAACAGAAGCAACAGGGGTGGCATGTCAGTCTGTGAGGATCCAGTAGAGCAAAGAGTATATTTAGAACACTGGTATTTCTAAAGAGTGACAAACCATCTCTGCATTGTCTTCAGAAACAAATTAGATTTCAGGTCAAACAGAAACAGAATCTTAATAGTTGACCTATAATGTAAAGAGCATCAAGCAGGTAGTTTCTGCCTTTATGAGCAAATGTCATTTTCAATTGACAAAAAACAAATATAGTGAACACAGGAGTAAAATCAGTTTCTCCCTGCTTATTTCCAAACCATATTTCTTCCATAATAAAAGACCTTATGCCAGTTAAAAATCAGAAGACTGGCACTTATAATTAATTATAATTGCCATTTTGCTGTGATAGAGAAGGAACAGATACCAACGCTGTGCCAGTATCTTGCAGTTCAAGTCCTGCCAATTACAAAGAATCCCAGTGTAAGGTTTTGTTAATCTGAAGGGCATTTTACAGCTTTTTGAGACAAGGTCACAGTATCCAAAGAGCTGTAGAAGCAGGTAAAACGAACCTCCTCATATGAACACAAAACCAGTAGATTATGTTTGGAATTGATGGGATACACTTCGGAAATTCCAAAAGAGTATGTTGATGCTGTCTAAAACTTGTCTGAAAACCATTTAGATTTGGGATGTTATGTAATTTCAGGAGGATTGTTAAAGGCAATAATTTCTTGGTGAAGCAGCTAACACCTACTTGGTGGAGTCTCTATTGTTGTTTTACATGAAGTGCTGAGATGTGATGCGATGCAGTTTATTAAGTTAGTGATCTAGAACTGGAGTCATTACTGGTCAAAGTAGCCAGCAATTTCAAAGATCATAAGTTGGTGGTGTAATAGTAGGACCCCTTTGGATAACTCTGAAGTTTGATTCCATTCTGACAAAAAGTCTTTTTCTTTCAAATTTATGCATGCAGAAATATAAGTTGACTGTGATTTAACCTGGTTTTAAGAAAACAGTTTCAAAAGTATTTCATTCTAAGACTCCGTCGCTTAATTTATGCATATCTGTTACATGTCTAATGTAAGGTGGGATGAGGCCAGTTGAAAGAGTCAATTAAAGTTCATTTAAACTAGAGTTTGGGAACTAAAGTGCATTTAAACTATACCTTGGAAAGCAGAGGCTCTGAGGAAGATTTGGAGTTCTGCTTAGACAAACTACTAAATGAAAATTCCCAATGAGTTGGTTTGGCAAAAGGGGCAAGTCAGACCCCAAGGTGTGTAAGTGGGTAAGAGTTTGAATAGTGTCATTATTTTTGTACCACAGTGAAGGAGCCATTGTGTTCACATGTTCAAATATTCTCATTGAAAAGGATGTAGATAAGGAATATAGAAAACTGAAATGCTAGTATAAGAACCTTAACTCAGAGAGTCTAGAGTGGAGCTCCAAACACTAGATTTGTTTTTTAAAAAGTTGGAGAGGTGGCAGCACGGTGCTCAATAAACACCCTGGGGCAGGAAAAAGAAATACCAACAAATGAACAAAAAAACATGAGTACTGAAAAAGACATCAGTCTAACAGTGAAATAAATAAGCCACAAACTTTCACTGGATTCACAGGAGATTCAGATTTTTGATTTGTGGAAGTGTAGTTCGTATAGGCTTGGGTGGGAAAGCAGGGACATGGAGAGAAATAACGAACAAGTGTTAGTTGCTTCAGCAAAAACCAGAGCAAATGTTGGTTTCCTCAAACACCGGCCAGGAAAATATGATATATCCAAAGTTATGAGGCTCAGTAATTTCATTTACTGGCTGAAAGTCAGATTAGCCTGAAGTACTGGTCCCTCTTGCATTGTATATCATCAACGCATGAATGAACCTGGACTGAGACTAGTTAACTATTTAAATGGTGCCAGTATCACTTTAAAGGCTGCTAATCAATATAGTTGTCATATCCATTCTCTTTTCAGACTTTGTGCAAAAGGAAAATACTTAGGAGCTATCTGGAGTAATTGTCTTGTAAAATAACTGAGGCCATGCTCACATCACCCTTATGCTGAGTCATTCCCTCACAAAAAAATGTAATAAAGTCAGTGGAATAGCTTTAGAAGTTGGATATTTCTCTTTATGAGTGAGGATATTTGAATTTGAACTTCTGTGTAGTCTCTGTCCATAACATGAGTGAGGCCACAAGGATTTCTATCTATTATACTGCAAAGTCTTGTCAAAAATGAGCACCATAATTGATAATATCATAAAAGGGGTTACTTGTGAAGGTTTCATGGATATAAAATATGTTTCTCATTTGGCATCCTATGGGTACTTGTATGTTAAATTATAAGGCATAGAGTATAAAAGTAGCTTTGATCTTTTAGAAAATTAGCCATTTTGAAGACACAAGCAAGTAGAAGGGAAAATTCACACAATTTGTCAGCTAGGGTTAGGATATGATGGTATATTTAAGGGTTCTGCTCCATAAAAATGTGAGAGACCATATTTTATTGTTCTCTATCCACTGGAGAAAAATAGTAGGAATCCTGATTTTTTCCACATGGATGGATGTATATATTTCTACAGAGTATTGTTAAAAATTAGGTATAGAAGGAATCCATGCCATTATAGGTAAGGAGATGAGGTAAATTATGATGTGCAGTTCATTATCAAATAGCAGTTACTTTTCATAGCAAGAAATCTGAAGTGACATTGCAGGTTTTCTTCTGACAGGTTAGAAGAATGGAGAGTTTTTAATATGGATTATGCATTCTGTGAGTTATGACCGAAGTAAACTCAATAGTATGTGCAAATGACATGCTATCTGTCACACACAGGGCAAGCGTAAAGGCTTTGGCAAGCAGAGAGGAGGATTTGGCTATGAAAATTGGACTTCTTCAGCTTTTATGGATTTTGGAGTTTTGCATCATTTTTAAATATGGAATTCCTTTAAGATTTCAGCTCATCATTGACAAATACTTTCTGAGTTTCTCACCATTTAATGAAGCAGAGGTTTCCTTCTTAGAGCATTGAGTCTCTCAAAGTGTGAGATGTCTGACATTCTCTTTGTTGTATTTTCAGAGAATAGCGGCTATAAAGCAGGCCTTGAATGCACACGACATCAGATTTTTTCTGAGGGGAGGATACTGGGTCTTAGTGACTTTAGCTGACTCCGATTCAGGTAAATTTATAAACAAAGCTCCCAAAAGACCAACCTTCGTGTACCTGTCTGAGTTCTGATAAGATAAGGAGAAAAATCTTTCTACCAATTGTTCATGTGTACATCTCTGCCTTGTATCTCTCATCCTGTCCTGAGATAAATGATATGCTTTTTCTCTGTTTAAAACAAATGAAAACGGGTGTTTTGTATGCAATCTCTGGATTCACTGTGTACTTGTAAGCTTGTTGAAGAAGAGTATATGTGCGTACATGTATGTGTGTTTTGAACAGAGATACAGAGATACATTCAAACTAGAAAGTTCAGCTTTGACTTGAACCTTGTGTTAGAATGTCCTGTAATTTTTGTCTGTGCATCACATCCCATAATATATCCTTCTTTCTTATTTCAGTGTTTTGTGGGAGAACAACTTAGCTGACTGCAATCAATTTATGTAAATACTGATGTTATATTTTATCTGTTAGCTCTCTGTAGAAGACAGAGCTCTTTAATCTCATCCCTAATGCAGGATGGTGCTACAGTCTTGCTGTGGTACCTCATTGGGTTTAACGGACTAACGTTCATTAGCCAGCACAACAGGTTGGGCTTGAAAGAAGCCCATGTTGAGTCCAACCTTCACCAAATTACGTCCTTGATGAGTGCTCAGAGCCTTAGTTTCTCCATCTGTGAAATTAATAGAGCCCTGCTCTTGCAACACACGTACTTAGGATATGCCATTATTTCCTATGATAACTTTAGATACCCAGAAAAAGCCCTACTGAGAATGCAAATAATTAAATGTTCAGGGGGTTGTTTGTTTTTAATTGGTCCACTGTCTCCTAGTTACAAGTCACCAATTAATTTTGTGTTGTTGTCTTTTTAAAGAAGCTACAGATGGAGTGAAGTTACACAAATAACAAATGTTTTTGACATGACAATTAAATGGAAAAGAAAGCCTAAGAATGTAACTGATCTGAAAGAGGGCATGCTAAACTCTTACTTTATTTCATATTTCAGACTCTCAGAGGATTGGAGGAGGCAGTGGCTACTGGGCTATTGTGGTTCTCTTTGTTATCTGTCTAGTCGCAGTTGGGGCTTTCATCCTCTATAAATTCAAAAGGCAAGTAAACCTTAATCGACAACATACACATTTTAAGAATTAGATTTATCCACAGATCAGCAAAGCAGATTTTGTCCTTTGAAAAGGAGGTTTCTTGAAGAATTGCAAAAAGTCCATCACTTCGAAAATTGTATTTTTCTGAACTTTACAGACATCAAGGTACTGCACCGATGCTTGCTTTCACTTGTTGTGTTCCAAGGTAAATAGCAGCAATATGGGAACTATGGAGAGTTTGTTCAGCTTGTCTAAATAATATCATCAAGAAAGAGAGCTGAACTAAAATATTATTCGTAATAAATTCATACCTCATTACTCCTAGCAGTTATGAATAAACAAAAGCTATTGGAACAACAAGTGCATCTGCAATGCTTGTTTGCTTAAAAAAAAAAGAAGTAGTTTTATCGAAACACATAGCACTCTGGAGTTTCTCTTTGCACACACTATCTTTTAATTGCTGGGGCAATGCCATGTAGAATGAGTGATGGAAACAGATTAGCATTAATTTGACACTGGAGTTTGTTGAGTGGAGAAATAATGCTGAAAGTGGCCTTTGTGAGAGGCAGGTTCTCAAAATGGACAGGGGATACCATGCCAGCCTTTGACGGTCTGATAGGTCTTTAGTCTGCGATTTATTCTGATTATAGCTACTAGGATGCTGTGCAATCTGAAGAATTTTGTTCTTCTTAACAAGTTTTTGTAGTCATTGGCTGTGCTTTTCTTATTTTTGTATCTCTGGAGCATTTAGAAGCTATTGGGTTTGATCATACTGGAAACAAGCCTTCATCATCATGTCCTGACTCAGTGAGGGTTCCTATTGATTTGTTTCATTCTTTAAAGATTGATTTTTATTTGAAATAAACATAAACTTATAGAAATGGGTATGGCACTGAGTCTGTGATAGCGATAAGTGTAGGTAACATTTAAGTAAGTTTGTTTAGTGAAGATTTTTTAAGTCAGTAGAGAAAAACCCCTTTTTCCAAGAATCTCTTCATTTTCTCACCATAGCACCTACATTTCTTAGAGGTCATAGTGGCTGATTGCTCTAAAGGACAAAGCACAGAATGTTGTATCACGCTGTCTACAATGCAATAAAAACCCAGTTTGCTATTTTAGGTGCCTGCAGCAAGGAAAAACATAAAAATGGTTGATGTGATGTAATTATATTATTTCAGTAGCGATACATGGAGGATTTGCTGTTTGTAGTGTGGATCATAAAACTTGCGATTTCTTTTGAAAGCTGTACAATTTATATCTTTTATTAGCTCTTAAATGAGAGCAATTAAATAACAGACACAGTTACTGGAAGGCAAAAGAAGTATAAAATATTCAAGCAAGGAAGAAGTTCTTTCTAAAATGCCCAGTGAACTATTGCTTTATAAATAGAGCTTTTATTAATGAGGAAACTATAGCAAATTGTGAGCTTTAATGTCTCTCGTGCTTCTGTATATATTTGTGAAAATCATTTGCATTTAAATTTTATTGGGGTTTAATTTTGGTGTGAGGAGAATTGTGAGATATATTCAAATGTTTCTCGGTAGCCTGAAAACTGCTGTTGGCATTGATGAATGACCATGCAGTAATATTCAATTTTAGTCTGTATCATATCTTTTTCTGAGATGTCTGACAGAACTTTTTTTAAATATTCCTGCTAAGCGTTTCAAGATGACAATTTTTTTTTGGTTGAATACTTCACTTGCATTTCATCTTCAAATAATATTGAGTGCCTAATTGGTGCTATGTTTGAAAAATCACTTTTTCCCTGTGTGTGCCCTGTGAACTCCTCTCCCACCCCAATCTTTAATCCCTTAAAAAGAGCCTTTCCCGGGTATAAAGATGGATGGTGAACTGCTGGATCCCCATGGAGTACTTGCTTGCAAGTATAGTCCTTTTAAAGTCAGTACAGTGAGTATGTAAGTTTACAAACTGGTCTATGGGGACTGAGACTGTGAAGCTGAGTGTCCTTTATAGATATAAAGGTTACAGGTTGTAATGCACAAAGGCAGCTTGTCAATATTATGTGCCTGTATATTAAAAAATAATTTGCTGAAAGAATGACATAGGCAACAAAAATTGTTCAATTTTAGGAGATAATTTCAGCAGAAGAATACTTTCTGCATCCTATGGTAACTCAGGAAAAACATGCAAATATAAATATAGGGTTTTTTTCACATGGAAATTGCAGACACCTGTAAAGTGTTGAAATGTTAATACTGTCCATAATTTTTATATGATTCACAAAATTAAGGAGGAGGCGAAAGACGTTTGATGATGCTTTCATTTCATTTATGTAAGTTGATAGTCAGATATTCCCTTCAGAAGAAGTTTAAAACTCCTTCTCCCTCCCCCTCATGTCAGACAAAGGTTTATATGTCTTTGTTTTATCACTGTGCTAATTGGCTCTGTAGGACTTGCAGTTAGAATTGGGGCACAAGCACTGCAGGTGGTCTGCAAAAGATTGCAGGGACATGCCTTGGCCAAAGGACAGTCTTTTACTGGTAAACTTTGATACCTGGAAAGATGCAAGATGAAGAGCCTGGCTTGCAGATAAGATGGTGACTGGACTGGCAGGGACATACATGACAGCTTCATACATGAGAGCATTTCATCCATTTGCAATGAGCAGAGACACTGTTCAGGACTTGTGAGGAAAAGTGAAGAGAAAATAGTGAAGTTCTGTGTAGATCATAGTACGGCTTCCATGGAAAATGGAGAAACCTGCCCAAACTGCCTCATGGTTCCTGCATGCTGAGGTCCCTTGTCGCCAAGTGTAGTCACTGCCCTGCCGGCCCAGATTTTCTCTGAAGTTCATGTTGTAAGAACCCGGGTCTTAATTGATACTGATTTTTGTCAGGCAGAATTAGAAGATGAAAGACTGTGTTGACAAGACATGAGGGACTAATCTAATACCTCTTTGTAATGATTCTTTCAGGGCAATCAGGACAGCTATGATGAAACCTGCTGCTCCTGTTTGATCTGCCAGTTTTGTAAAACTGCAATACCCAGCGCTAAGAATTGGTGTCCCTTGCAAGAAGTAAATGTCATGAGATTAGTTTGAGGGAGAACAGTAATCTAAAAATAACAGTCCTGCGTAACATTCTGTGTCAGATGCCTCTTATGCAGAAAACCAAGAGAGTATTTTATCTAATTAAGTAGGGGGTAGGGGAAAAACAGAGGCTGAATCATATAAAGGTAGTGGGATTTTGGCTGATTAGTTTTATGCATAGTAAAAACCAACACTGTCTCATTGCTCCTGAAGTAATGCCCATTAAAAGAAAATTTTAAAATTGTATTATTTCCCACTACTCTAATCAAAACTAAAATTGTAGGGTCAGCTGGATAATCAGAGTTGTCATTGCTGTCTAGTTAATGATTAGGTGCCTGTGGGTTACATCGTTTTCAATGTACTCTAATCCCAAATACCTAAACACTGACTAAGATGACTGCTGCCCTCTGTTCTTACATACAGTAAAATTACAAGCATTTATCATTACATCTCCCCACTCCCCTCCTGCTTCTTTATCTAATGGCCTATTTGTGCATGAAGCCACTTCTCTCCAGGAACATGTGCTTGGAAATCTGGTACTGGAGTCCCCAGGGCTCGTGGAGCAACTCCTAGCAATGGCAAGGGTGCTTGGGTTGATTTGGACAAAAAATAATAGAAAGCCAAAAAGTCTTGAGACACACAGGGTTTTGATCCTTTGTGATCAGCAATTCAGATTAGGGCTATTTTTACCCAGTAAATGAAAAGTAAATTGTAAGTAATAAATGCTGATAGTTTAAAAAAAATAATTCTAGTCGTATCCCACTAATAAACAAAGATTGGTTTTAGAGGAAATTTTCAGGATGGCAGTAAGGAGCGAGAGGTTATATCCCAGCTGCTAAATCTGACTGCAGCTGTGGCACAAGCAGCAGTGTAGACAACAAACACGGATGATGGGCAAGCTGAGAATAAGTCGCCTTTTCTTTGCTCTTGGTTTCTGAGTATGGAAATCGCCGATGTGATGCCTCAGGCAAACAGTATGTTACAATGCTCAGTAGTACGCTTCAGTGGTTTAAGCATCCAGGTACAATGAACTACAGATGCTTCTTTTGACCAGAACAATATGAAACAGCTGGAAAATATTTTTGAGAAATCAGGTTTATTTTTTAATGCAGATCTGGGACCTGCATATATTTGTTTCTATACCACACCATCTTTACTAAATTTGGTACAGTAATAACATACTTCTTCCATTCCCTTAGAAAATATGTTTATTTTTTTTGTGGGTTTCAAGTTGGCATCCAGAAAAGATTTCTTCATCTTTTCAGAGCAAGCTTCTTTGGTGTGAGGTCCTGGACAACAGCATTGAGAAGGCAAATAGCACTGTCTGCACTAGGCAAAGTGGAGGAAAGGAAAGTTATATTTTAAGCACATCAAAGCTGCCATGAAATCATCAGGTTACTAGTGGAAGATCTGAAATCATCCTTTCTTATTTTTTACTTCTGTAAAACAACAGGATATTAGAGTAGCCAAACCAGAGCAAATAGTTGGCTTTTCTGCTTAGGTATTTTACCTGTTTAATAGTAGCAAATTTTATTCTGTAAAAGAGTATGAAAATCTTCATCTTTTAATTTGCATGCAAAGTACTGCTAGTGTCCTTAAAGCTGTATACATTGTTTTCATAAGTCACCATGAATCTACTTCAGCTGTTTTGACAAATCACCATGAATCTACTTCAGCCAAATTTATACCATTTTCTGTGTATTCCTTTATTCTTTTTTCTGCTACTATCAAGTGCCACTTTTGGTAAATGAACCCCTTCCTGGGTCATTTCCACAATCTGGAGCAGAACTGTGTTATCTTTCTGCCTCATTGACTTACTATCTCATTTTCACTCTCTGAAGAAAACCCATTTTTTTCCCCACCTTGCTTATACTACTTTTATGTTCCATGAGAGCAACTTTAGTCCCAATCCATGTCATTTGGTTAAAAAAAAAAACAAAACAAAACAGGCACTAATGTAACGGCCCATAATATTTCATCAAAACTTCCTCAGAAATCAAAGTAATAGCATGTAGAAAAGATTTCTGAAATGAAAGAAGCAAGTAAATCAGGAGTGCCTTAAAGCACAAAGAAGTCAGTCATCTGAACCTTAATCCAAACATAATAAAGCCGACACCACAATAAAGTATTCTATTTAATGGATTATTATTGTTGTTAGTTTTATTTAAGTTCCAAGAGAATGCTGCATTATTCCATATCCTTTGCCATGTGAATATGTTCCTATTTTTTATACTAAACAGAATCTCAATCAAGGCTCTGGAAAATGAATGAAGTCGTATAAAGGCCAGTGAATACTGGCTCCACAAGGAAGGAATTGAAAGCCAAATAAGCTAGGGAGTTTAAATGAGTGGGAATCAATATCTCATCCCTCTCCTGCTGTTTCTTACTGGTGAACATTTTTAAGTGCAAACAGTTCCAGCTATGAACTGATTAGAATTTGTGAGTATAGGAAGGAAAAAAAAAAGGTTTTTGGTATATTTTCTAAAAGGTGTGGGACCTAGAGAGCTTGGTGAAAGCCATAGTCTGTCCAGAATTAAGTTTCCAGTTCATATTTTTATGGTCCTCAAAGCAGGCATGAATATTTATTCTTCTTTATGATTGAAATAAAATGTTACAGAGAAAACAAACGGAACTAAAAATGTAAACCATGGAGTGCTGGCTCAGCAGAGGTAATTGTCTCCAGTGATGGATGTGAAGCACATGCATTTTGCAGCTGAAGAGTAAACCCCCAAAAGAAACTATTGCATAATCTTTTCCGCTGTTCCTAAAAATGTGCTTTCAATTTTTATATTGCTGATACAAATCTCTTGGGTCAAATTTCATGTCTTGTCATGTTTTCACAGTAGTCTTTTATGTAGACCAAGCATTTCAGCTCTGCCTGCTTCAGTTACATTGGACTCAACATAAATTGCTTGCTCGAGAAGAGCAAAACACATCAAGGTACACAAGGGTTTTTCTCTGCGTAATTAGGGGTAGCAACTTCTTTCCTACCTGCTAGAGCAGTGAGGAACATCTGGAAAATAACCAGAATTGGGCCCATCTTGAGCAAGGATTCAGTATCCACATCCTGTTTCATCCCACAGTGCGTTGTCCCTTATAAACAGAACATCTGGCACATGTTAAAAATGCCATTGAAAAGGCTCGGACTATCATTTTCTTCAGTCTGGTTGAGTCTCTGCCTTGTAAAACTAAACCAATATGAAACACGTAGAGATCTTTATAATGTATAAAAGGTCAAATGCCTGCTGTGTATGCCTTCACAAGACTTGGAATATTCTCCTTCCTCCCATCCATACTCTCTTACAATCTAAGATGCTTTCCTTCTGTAAGTGTGAGGAGCGAAGGAAAGTACAGAAGAGTCACTGTGTACCTCAGCTTTATACCTTCCGGAAAGGATCTGTACTTAGCAGGATTGGGCTCATGAGGTTTAGGTGAGTGAGAAATAACAGCTTACACCTTTTCTCCTTTCATCTGTAACCTGTAAAGAAGTGTTCTTCACAACAGTATGTTTAATGGTTATTTATGAATTTGAGAGGTTTTTTTATTCAGGAACCCATTAATATGTTTAATAGTATGTGTTGTGAATGTGGTAATTTCTAACCAGAGATGTGTGTAGAAGCCTCAGGATTTACACCGAAGGACACACCTTGTAGATCTGGTTTCAGAGAGGACCTTCGGCCACAGCAGACAACAGTTAGACTGGCAGCTCTGCTCCCTTTCCTTAGCCGCAAAGGTCCAATGTTCCATATGGGTTTGAGATGGATAACATTTTTGTGTCAAAAATATTTTGATAATGCCATTGATATTTCTACAGTCTGTCAGAAATACAGTTTTGAGAAGGTCTCCTAATTATTGCAGAAACATATGTGCTAATTCTGCAGATGTGTTGCGAAGACATTCTTCTGGGCTTTGTTTCCCCTGGGCATTTGGTGGTGGACTGATAGTGAGCAGTTTGACAGGTTTGATGCAGGTCTGATTGAGAGGGATATTGTTTTCCACATGACCAGTTTCATTAGCAGATGCATTAAAAATAGTCTGGAGTTACTGGCCCTAGAGAAAAAAAATCAAAATTAATTACCTAATTTATTTATTTTGGTAATGAGGAGTATCCTTCCTCTTTTCCGTGTGGCTCTTCTCATCAAGTTAATGGGAGGAGAGTGATGCAGGGCTTGGCTTCATGTGATGTTTGTGTTGGAGGAGCCCTCAGACTTGTTGAAGTGATCATAACAGCACAGCATTGTGCTATCAAACCTTCTTCCCATCCTTGTCTTTAGCATTTGCTTAGTCCTGTGCTTTATCTGCTCCATGCTCACCGAGAGAAAAGAGCAATCAGATTTCTTAATTTATGCTGCTTATAAGTGATGGGATAAAATACGTGATTTCTATATGTATATAATTTTCTGTGTGTGTATACACATACCTATACAGATGTGTGTGTGTACATATATAGGCATATAGGATGCAATTCATCTCTTGGATAGCTGAAATTAGAGGGAGGAGATCCTCTTCAGTCATCTTGCATTGTTCAGCAATTTCTATTAATTAATTTGATGCAGGGAAAGGTACTGTTTGAAATAGTTTGCTGCAGTAACTTTTATCTCAAACTAAGATGGTGCCACCTGGTAAAGAACCTTTCTTCTGAAATGACACTTAAAGACAGGTCATTTTCAAAAGCCTAGAGAGAGCAGCCTATGTATTTTTCCAGCTTTCATACTGCTGCCAGAATATGGAGCAGAAAATGCTTGGTTTTGGAGAGGTGCCTAAATATTAGTGTCACTTTTTCTCTTTTCACTTTCTAAAGGAGCTCAGCAGAAACCACAGCTTAGCCTCAGCAGTTCAACCCCATTTTCTCTTTTCTTCTTATTGTCTGCCCATTGCAATAATCTGTGTTTAAGCACAGACTTTGACAGCCATGATCTGCTGTCATGCTGATCAAGCTGTCAAGCTGCTTCTTGCAGTGTAGGAAATGGAACTCACAGCTTGCAACTCCCTAATGAGAAGTGTCTGCCTGGTGCATAGGAAAAGATGTCCTTATATGCCCAGGCAGATTGCAGGTGAGTGCAGCTACAACAAAGGGTATAGCTGTCTAGAAGTGTTTAAGCCATAAATTCAGTTGCAGAGTTAGAAGTTTCTGATTATTGCATTTGATTTTACAAAATCTAAGTTACTCTAGTTAAGAACTCTCTATCAATTCTTAGTCTTAACCTCCCAGGCTCAATCATGGTGTCAATTGTCCATGAGAGCTGATAGAGCCATTTAATTGTATGGTTTTGTTTTTCTACATGTAAATCAGAATGAAAGAATTATGATGTCTGGTATAGAAAGTTTTGTCTAATTCAATAGTTCCTGGTGGTCCCAGGTCAAGCTTTACACTGTCTCCTTTAGCACTACCTGCTTAGCTTTACCAACCTCCCCTATCTCCATATATGCCATTGTCAATGCCTGTTATTACTCCTTACCCCTTGCTCCCAGATTTCTTCTGCTCTTTATTCTCAACTCTGATGGTGTATGAGAGTGTTATTCGGTGCCACCACTTACCTTCAGTGCCACCACTTACCTTAAGTGTCAGTCCACCTCCACAGGGAGATGTGATGATGATTGTGACCCAGCTTAATGTTTGTGAAGACACCTGGAACCAGCAATGAATTCCCATTGGGCCTTTTTATTGCTTGAATCCTTAAAAATAACTTTTTTGTTGCTTCAGGTGTTGAGTTTTTTGTATTCTTCATTGTCTGTCAATCTTAGTCAAGACGTTGATGCTTAATAATTATGTTAATATGGACATCATGGTGAGGCAGTTACATAAATCTGTGACTTAGAATAAGGAGTTGATAACTTTGCTTGTCAATGCAAAATTAAAGAAGGGTGGTATTGGTGCTGTTTTGTGACTCTGGTGTGACTTTGCTTTTCTGGAGCTCTGCTCTAATGCCATTACGTGTGCAACACGAAGTTTATCACAAGACTTTTTCTCCTTGTCTAATTTAGGAAACTGCCAGGCAGAAATGTCTATGCCCAGATGCACAATGAAAAAGAGCAGGAGATGACAAGCCCTGTTAATCATAGTGAGGACACCCAGAACATCATCCAGGGTGAGGAGTTTATTGATGATGATCTGGACTCTCAAACACTAGGTAACGCAAGAGGTAACTTCATTTTTAGTTTATAAATTCTTGTAAGTAATTGATTTTTAATTGATGTTTGTTTTTATTTTAGCCTTTTTTTTTTTTTCCATTTTCTGCTCAGGCTCAGGAAGAAGCAAATAGTGCACCACTTGCAGAGGATTATCTCAATTATCTTATTTCTGCTTGCTTGTGATACAGGGTGACATATGGGTGACATGCTCTGTACAGTATAGCAATAGTACAGTTTAATGTCAGCAGACTTAGACAATTTAAGAGATGAATTATATTTGGTAGAACAGGATATAGTAGGTAACATTTGAATTAACTCAGTAATCCCCCAAATTAGTGGAAAACGGAGTTTAGGCTGGGAGGATTTGTAGAGACAATGTTTCCACGATTTCAGAGGGATTGTATCTAGATCTATTGTTATATTTGCCATCATATTCCAGTGGCATTTGAAGTTTTCATTGTTAGAAACCTTAAATTTATTCCAATATAAAAACTATCATGAGTCTTCCCTGTTTTAGCTGGTAACTTACTAGTATTCATGGGATGGTAATAAAGAACCCATGAGGGAAACTTTAATTGAATATCTCTCAGTGCAAATGATTCCAGTGTCAGAGAGAAGTGTATATCTTGGCACCCTGTGGTTATTTTTAATGTAATGTAGAGTCCTCATCTATAAAGTTCATTTCTTGTCAAATTTACCATTGTGTTCAGACTGCTTTCAGGTCACAGGCTGAAAAGTGTAAGACAATGGAAAAAGCTCCGCATTTCCAGTTCTGTACATTTTGAGAAAATAAATCAGATAACCCAGAGCCTTTGGGATTTGTAGCTATAGGTTCATGGTGTAACAGGCAACTATAATGTCTTCATGAACCCACAGAAGACGATGTGTGTTAGCTGCACCAGAGGTAGCCTGGGGAAGGACAGAATTTTGGCAGAGGAGAGATTGCTTTATCTTGGGTTTCACCTTTATTGTTTGTTGTCAATGTCTTTATTTTCATTTGCTGAACTGCCTGCCGCTTCTAGGTTCTTGGAGGTGTTAGCTTTGAGCTCAGGGGAAGAATCCAACCTCCTGCTTTGCTTTGTGTATTTCTGTCTTTTCTTTGACAAGCTTTATGTATGAGTATCACTGTGTTCTCATGCGGATTTTGTAAGATGATCTTGATCGCACTCCTGACTCTACCAGAGTTAGTTCCAAAAACAACCCTGGAAAAACAAAGCGTATCTTAAAATTGTTTGCTCAACTCATCTCCAGGGTCTTTAGAGGAGAAGGCTGAATACTAACAAAGTCCTTGCAGACATACCTATTAAAGAGGAGCATTCATATACCTCTAGTAATATACAAAACCATAACTTCTTTTAATGGTAGAAAATCCCTTCTGGCCTATTTATATAAAGCAGCTTGGCATACTGGAATAAGTAAATGCTACCTGATTTGTAACGCATTCAGAAATTATCTCTACTTGCCCAGCACTCCTTACACAGAGGAAAAAAGTATCTTACATCTGGGTAGAGTATTATTCGGGTTAAAGAGTGCAAGATCATGAAGTTTTGATGTGAAACTTAAGACAGTTAGTAAATGCAGATCTCAAGCTGATTTGTGCTTCTCCCAGGTTGTCAACACCAGCAGCATTTCCAGTGGAGCATAAAGAGTTCATTTCTGTGGATCATAATCATCCATATTCGTCAGCTACTGTACAGCTTTTAGACACAAGGCTTTATTTAAGACATAAAACTATACTTCTGCTCGCTGTACTGTTTTGTTACTTGCAATACTTTCCACTAGCTCCAGTATCGCTCAGTACTGCCAAGAAAATATTCCTGTTGATGATACTCCTCTATTTTATCTGGCTAGAGTACGAAACATGTTATAATCCCTGTTTTACAACATTATTTGCAGAAGGTTCCTATGCTATGGACATCCCTTCTAGTTCTGGTGAGCTTTCTCCCTCCCTGTTGGGAGACATCAGTAGCAGCCTCCACTTGATGCACAGCAGGGAGTGACAGGCTTGGGTTTCTGTTTGTTCTCTCTCTTCTCATAACTTTTGAATTTCCACAGTACAATGTTTCCAGACTCACCCATCCACTTCTTTTGTTTTCTATATATTTTATGTTGCCTACTTTATCGCAACCCCCACCTTGGGACTCCTCAACACCATTACCTTGCAGTGACTCCTTCTGGGAGAAGTGGCAGCTTGAACAGCTACAGAGTTCCCCTATTGCTGATGCCGGTCAGTGTCCAGTCCCAGGTCAGTGGCATGTTGAATGGACGCCTCAGGTTCCATTCTCCTCCCTCACCTGCACCCCTAGAGACAACTACACCTTTTAGAGCCACAAAGAGAACCAACTTATGCTGTCACTGAGATAGAAATTCTAGGAATTTGCCACAAATCCACCACTATAAGTAAAAACTTTGTGCGAAAGTACACTGTAGGTACATGGAGCTGTTGCACAAACCTTCACCTGACCTGTTGTTTGATAAAGCCACTGTCTTTATGTGATTTACATGTCCCTGCAATAAAAGGGGGATATATTGTGAAGTGCCTGAAGTACGCTAATGTTGCCCTTTGTTTCTGTATTTTCATAGGCAATCACTCAGGCGTGGTTTTGAGCATCAACTCCAGAGAGATGCACAGTTACCTGGTTAGCTGATATTTACAGCTGAACACAAAACCCGAAAGACTCTTCTCTGTATCGTTTTATTTTTCTCTGGTGATGTCACAGAATTGCAAATATGGCTGTAAATGCTGGTGGAGAGGAGATTCCTTATTGGTCCTGTGGAAAAAAGCATCCATCATCAGTTACTGGAGGAGAAGGATGATACGTCTTGTGTTCACTCTATGGCCTGGGAACGAACGTGTTACAATTGAAACTCCAACTGTGGTAGCATATTTGTAGCCCTAGGCACCTTCAATGCCACCTTCTTTCTTGTCTGTATATGCTCTAGTTCTTTATGTTTATTTTTAGAAGGATTGACTGTAACTTTTTAATTGTATTTTTAATTGAGATATTCAGCAGAAGTCTGGGACTCTTCAGCTCAAAAAGGTAATTTTTACACAAGCGACTAGACCAGAACAGATGGTTGGTTGATCACAATGACATTATTTTAGGAGGCTGAGTGTTTCTGTACTGGGAGAGGACTGAGTGAGGAGACAAATGCACTCCTAGTCAATACAAGCTCTTAACTTAAAATGTGTGAGACAATCTAATGAATTTAGGCTTAGGCTTTTCTATGGATTAAAGGAAGTGTTAATTAAGATATCTCATAATATAGGACAATACTCTTGTAAGTGTAGGAGGTCCTGACAAACCATCAACACCAGTATCTCCCCCTAGTCCCACTCATGTGAAAAACAAAACCACCAGCTTGATGCTATTTCCAGACCAGGTGCCTTCACTTGTGGACAGTCATTTCAGTTGTTCTTTTCTTGTCTCCTGAGCGAGCACCTCTAGGACGATTGCAGCTGTCTGATGAGTTATCCTGCAAAACCCCATGCTGGTGGCCTGTCTCTTTTTAAATTTCCAGAGAGCGTAAATACCTCTTTTACGTTGCTTTCTTTGTATGGTTATTTTTTAAAACTTCCTCTTTGGGCAGAGGTGCCATGTAGGTCAGAGCTCTCCTCCAGGCAGGACTGAGTAGCTCATTGCCATCCCCTTCTCACACACATCTTCTTTGGGATTTTCCCTGCCTGTTTGCCCTTGCAGGCAAGGGTGGGCAAACTCTGACCTGACCTTTTCTGCTTGGGTTGGTTTGACAATCCAGAAGGCCAAGGGGTGCATGGGTTGTCATTCAGGGGTTCATATTTCCTTTCCATCACCACAGGGTGTCCCCCAGTCCCCACCACCACGCTGGCCCCTATTTCTGCAGGGGGAGCGGTGGAGCTTCTGAAGGAGCTGCCTGCAGAAGCGCTTGTGAGTCAGGTCAGAGTTTCCTAATCCCAGTTTTGTGAGTTGGGTCAGTGTTTCCCAGTCCCAGCCTCTGCATCCACAGGGAGTTGGCAGTGAGGTAAATCCACACCCCGCTGGTCCTTCCCCTGTGGTTTATGGAGCTGTGCAGAAAAGAGACGGTGATGTGATGAGTTTAAACATGTGGTATCCTGTGTGTCACAGCTGCCTGGAATTAGGATGCTTCTCTCAGAAACCTTTATAATCTCTTCACTTTTTGCCTTCGATAGGGACTAAATAGCTCTTTACTCACTGAATGTCATACTGCTGCTAGTGGCAAGCTCGCACACCACCTTGCTTAAGGAGGATATGGATAGCTAACCACATCTTTCTGAATAAACAAACAGAGAATAATGAATACTGGCTGACAAGACAGTAAAGAACAGTCTTAGAATTATTGTATGCATTGGAGTCATTCTTCCATGTAGCTGCAGCTATCCTAGAGCATATTGTCATCAAGGGCAACAGACTGGGATGTAATAATTCAGTGTAGTACTGTAGGCTCTCACAAACCCCATGGGATATATGCATAAAGCACAAGAAAATCTAGATTATAAGGAGCTGGGTGGAAAAATTCAAGTGAAGATTCTGAAAAGTGCTTGCAAACTGCTCAGGAAAATAATTTCAAAAATAGTTATAAAATTTCTGCATATTTAGTTGTAGAGTGGCATGCAAACTGATTTACAGAGAAGCAATGCTCTGGCTGACTGCTGCATGCCAGACTCTGTAGAAATCCAAGGTGTTACATGTATCTGAGTCTAGATTGCTTGAAGAGAAGTGCAAATACAAAATGTGCTGTGCATTGGAAACTCTCTGGACTGTTGCACCAGATGCTTTCCCTTCTCACCAGCTCTTGATGCTTTTTCTACTGGAAATGAGCTGGAGCAGAGAATAAAATAGTATTGCAAAGAGCTTACTCGTTCCTGAGAAATACACATGAAATGGGCTATTTGTATGGGACAGGTGAGTAGCAGGTTAGTCTCGTCAACAAGGGATGGGTTGGAAGTTCTAGCTTGGAGTTGTTCTCTCGTGGTTAGTTTGATTGGCAAAGGACACTTGGAACCAGATCACACATGTAATTTATGCTTTAAAAGCTACTTTTACACATTTAATACAGGGTCAGTTGTCTGTCTGATAAGAGGAGTCTTTTGGAACACAGTAGAATATTTAACCACTCAGTACTCTAATTAACAGCACAATATAGTGCCTGTAATAATGTTTTTCAGTGCTTATTAATTTGATTCATGCAGCACTCCTGTGAGGTTGGTTTGTCGTGTCTTAAAAACACAGTTTTCGAAAGAGGGTTTAGTATTGCCATAACTGTATTAATAATACCCAGCAGATAATAAAGGCAGCTTTTGATTCCTTCACAAGAATAACTTCAAAATCAATTATTTTAAAACTCAGAAAAATACTATTCCCAGTTTCCCATTCATAGTGTCTTGGTTTATCTTTGAATGAAGACTCTCACTAGTGCTAGGTTTTTTGAATGTCTTGAACTCCATCTGTGACATCTTAGCATTTATCCTTTATGTATACCTAAAATCCCGAGGCATGCTTATACAGAAACACAGAGTTGTTTCTATGCACAAATGCTAGTCACACATGCATGCACACACACATGCAATATTTGTATGTGTCCCAGTCAAATTTGTTAATGAGGAAGGGTGATTTGATGGCTGTGAAACAGAAGATTGCTGTCAGGTACTTGGGTTTTGTACCCAGACTTTGTGCAAGTTACTTAACCTGTATGTGCCTCAGTTTCCCCACCTGTAAATGGGGCTGATAGTAATTACCTACCTCGCAGTGGTATTGTGAGGCTAAATTAATTACTGTTTGTTCAGGATCTTCAGAGTGAAAGAATTTTGTGAGCATAAATTATTAATAGTTTTGTTTTCTTTGTTTTACTTGTAATTATCACTGTTATTAAGAATGGTGAACTGAAACCAGCTGCAGTTACGTATAAATGTAACAAATGCATAATCCAAAAAAGTACATCCCTGTTAAAAAAAAAAAAAAGGTAATATTATTGGAACATATTATTACGTGGTAGGATCGCAACATTGACTGTGATTTTGCTAAGTTACACACTAGTATCTTAAGCTTTTCTGCAGTGTTATTTGGTCAAAACCCTTCTAATAATGGTAGCAGTGATACTTATCAACATTGATATTGAACTGTACTGAAACCAACAAAACTGGTGGTGTATTTGCCTCATTTGCATCTTTTGGCTTTTTTAAACTCTTATGTATTTGCAGCTTTACAAACACCCTGTACTTTTCAGCGTGCTCCGAGCAGCACTGGTTTGAAGCATTTGAACAGAGTCATCAAGATTTACAGCGGCTATCTTTGCTTTCCCTTTTGCCACTGAATGTGTGATATGGTTTTGGAGTGATCCATCCATATAAAGTGTTCAGAAGACATTTAGGGAAAATGAATGCACAGTATAAATTAATTTAAAAAAAAAAAAAGGAGGACAATATAAACCAATGTATGTTTTTATACCCTTTAGAAAAGGGTGGTGGAAATAACTGTGAAGAAATAGAAGGTGCCAGCCTGAGGCAAGATGTTGTTATTATCTCCAGGTAACATCCAATTTCTTTTAACTGTTTTAGGATATACTCATTGAATTATATCTTCCTGATGGATTTTCTGCGTTCAGTGACCAGTGTAGAGAGGAAAGTGTTTATTCATATAAAGTATATTATTTGTTAAATTACTGTCCTCTGGACAGAGGCAAATCAGCGCTTTGCCATTAGTACATCCTAGCACAAAGCAGTTTTCATCTGACATGATTGTGACCTTAGCTGTGTTTCAGGCCTAATAAGACATCCCTTTAGTGGGAATACTCTACTACTATGTGCTGTCTCTTTAATAGAGGTCGGCAAAATGGAACTGCTGTGGTTCCCATCCTCCTTACACAAACATATGCTCAAAGAAACCTTAGAGTTGTTTATTATTTTTAAGAAATTACATACAAGTATTTGTTTGAAGTAACCTTTTGATGATGAACCAGTGGTTCTGATATGCTTTGAATTTCTAGTGCTATTTCAACTTGAATACCATGTTGCTAAGCTGATAGAGTTGAAGACAATTTCAGTTGTAGATTTTTCCTGTGTTTCCTATAAAACAATGTTTTGTATTTTTTTATTAATGAGGCTTTGGGGGAAAAAGAGAGACTAACATTTTTATTTCATTGCACAGTCCTTGACAGTTGGAGTTGTTATTGTGTATACCACTGTATTGTTTGCATCTTCATTTTTATTTCAGCGTTTTAGAGGAAAGTAAGTGCATATTTCTCTCAAATTATTGGCATTCCTCCAGGAAGAAATTTATTATCATTTACCTTCATAAATACTGATTTTTGAGATGCAAAATTTTGTTGTGTCTTCTAAATCCATCAAAAAACCTGCTTCCTAGCTCATTTTCTCTGTTCTAGTCCCAGTTGCATGTTGCTTCTACAGCTTTCTTTATGAGACTGGCATGTAGCCTAATCATACTTGTCTAAGAAAGTTTTTCTAAAACTTCCATTTGAATAGCGTTTAATTGCCTAGAAGTTACAGGATCTGCTCAGAGCCTTTTCACAACATTAAGTCCATGTTTTCATGTACTTATTTGCTTTGGTGCAAAAGTAATTGTGGTTTTGGACCGTGAATTTTAAATCATTATAACTGAGCTCAAATACATCTTTAATAATAAAAATAGGAACCATTACAATCAACATAGTTTGGCCAACAAGAAGTAAGTTTGATTTTTCCTGTAGCCTAAATATCTGTGCTTTGGGATTCGGTGAACTCTTGGAAAACATTTTTGTATCCTGCTGGTTGTGGAAGTGTTTTCCCTGCAAAAAGTTGTCAAGATGCTTGAAGAAGTGGTAACTGGTTGGCGAGAGGTCCGGTGAATATGGTGGATGAGGCAAAATTTTGTATCCCAATTAGTTCAACTTCTGAAGCGTTGGTTGTGCAACATGTGATTGGGTGTTGTCATGGAGAAGAATTGGGACCTTTCTGTTGACCAATGGTGGCTGCAGGCATTGCAGTTTTTGGTGCATCTCATCGATTTGCTGAGCACACTTCTCAGATGTAATAGTTGCACCGAGGTTCAGAAAGCTGTAGTGGATCAGACAGGCAGCAGACCACCCAGCAGTGACCATGACCTTTTTTTGGTGCAAGTTTGGCTTTGGGAAGTGCTTTGGAGGTGATTCTTGGTCCAACCACTGAGCTGGTTGTCACCAGTTGTCGTACAAATCCATTTTTTGTCACACATCACAATTCAATCGAGAAATGGTTCATTATTGTTGCATGGAATAAGAGAAGACAACACTTCAAAATAATGATTTTTTAAATTTTCGGTCAGTTCCTGAGGCACTCCCTTATCAAGCTTTTTCACGTTTCTGATTTGCATCAAATGCTGAATGACTGTAGAATGGCCGACATTGAGTTCTTCAGCAACTTCTCGGGTAGTTGTTAGAGGATCAGCTTCAATGATTGCTCCCAATTGGTCGTTGTCACCTTCCAATGGCCAGCCACTATGCTTCTCATCTCCTTTGTGAAACTTTGTGTGACCCACCGCTGCACTGTGTGTTCCTTAGGAGTTCCTGGGCCAAATGTGTTGTTGATGTTACAAGTTGTCTCTGCTGCTTTACAACCCATTTTGAACTTGAGTAAGAAAATGACTTGAATTTGCTTTTTGTCTGACATCATTTCTGTAGTCTAAAATAAATATAAAATAAACAGCAAGTAATAAGGCAATAGCAAAAAAACCCATAAAGTCAGAAAAACACATTAAAATTATGTATAACATAACCACATTTATGTATTCCAATAGCAAACAGCAAATTTCAACAATGCAACAGACGCAGTTTCTTTTGCACCAACCTAATAGCTCTCTTGGTACCATTTAAATGCATGTTTATTCCTTTAATGGAAATATAGATAATGTTTTTCCTTATTTTTGGACTATGATCATCAAAGTGACAAATTTTGAAATAACTCAGACCTCCAGTTAGCTTTTGCAATTAAAAGCCTGGCCCTGCAGTCTTTTGGAAGTGTCAAGCTGTGCACTCTTAATTTTTTAATCTTCTTTCCTAAATCAGCCATTCTGCCCGACTGATCACCTTGGCACTTTTTCTTCCAATTCTTTTTGTAACCTCAAGCTGGAGGGAATGCAGAAGGATTTTTCAATGTCAAGATGGACAAACGCTTTCCCAATCTGAACAGCAATGTCGTGTGGACAAAGCTTTTATTTTCCCTTTCTTTCAAAGTTTGTTGCATAGAGCAGAGAGGTTAGACTAAAGGTTAGGGAAATAAGAACTTGCAATGGTACTTCAGGATGGTATGAAGAATAAACAATGCATTCCTATTAGAATTTTTTTTCCTGAAATTGATACGTACAGCAAATTACTTTCATGACTTTTAATATGTGAGTTCTTATTTCATTAAGTCTTCAGTCCTGACCTTTTCCCTCCTGTTAAGTGGAGGAGCAGATTATGTAAAATACGAATTGTGGAGCTGTGTATGACCAAATAAAGGATTTTCGTTCTTTTAATCCCTTTTTTTTCCTTATGTGAAGCTTGTCAGGATTACAGTTTTCAGCTAGTTTATGTACTGGTAGCTGAGATGATCTTCTGGAAGACAGTGTGTGAGACAAGAAGTACTGGAAGGTTTAGAAATGCATACTCTGAAGTGCAATGATATAGCTGTGTGAACAGTGCTAGGCTATGAATATGCTGGACAAAACAAAATCTTTATCAAAGAGCTGTTATGCTTTCTATTAAAGTACTTTTTAAATAATATATCTAAAAATACATGTTCTTAATTGCATACTCTTTGTCTCTGTCTCTCTCTCCCCTTCCAGATTGATTTTTCTTTTAGGAGTGACATTTACTAGCCCTGAAAAAAATGGATTCTTTCCCGTACACAAGTAATTCTGTTTAAAATTATTTCCTTGCAAATGCTGAAAACATTACACAGACTTGAGCTTTATTGATCAGACTTGATTTCTGAGTTTCTGTAGAATTTGCATCTTTACACTAATTTGTTCAAATACAGTGGGCATAAATCCTCTTTGGGCAGCAATAATACATACAGTAGTACATGGTGCTACTTAAATATTAATAATATGCCTTTGTTGCACATATTTTTAATGATACGATAAGGCTATTAACCACCAGGAAGGCCAGGTGTTCCAAATCATTTGCTTAGCATGTCTTATATTTCTATGCTATCGGTTGCTGATTTTAGCCAGCTTTTGATACTTTAGTTCTTTCTGACAGTGTCTGCTCTCAAAGATCAAAGGGCAAGAATTGGCTTATTCTCTTTTTTTAAAAAAAAAAAAGGTATTAATTAATGCCATTTGCTTATTAATTCAAACACTTTAAAAAGGAAATTTTTCTGAAATGGTGAAAGAGATGCTTTTTAATGAGAACAGCTCATATGGGAAAACAGCAGACTTGTATCCACACATAATCTGTAATTCTTGTGGATTATAGGGCTATGAAGCTGGTGAAGGGTTTGGAGAGGAAGCTGTATGAGGAGCAGCTAAAGTCACTTGGTTTGTTCAGCCTGGAGCAGAGGAGACTGAGGGGAGATGTCATGGTGGGAGGAGGAGGGGCAGGCATTGATCTCTTCTTTCTGGCGACCAATGACAGAACCCAAGGGAATGGCAGGGAGATGTGCCAGGAGAGGTTTAGGTTGGACATTAGGAAAAGGTTCTTCACCCAGAGGGTGCTGGACACTGGAACAGGCTCCCCAGGGAGATGTCATGGCCCCAAGCCTGACAGTGTTCAATAAGAGACTGGACAATGCCCTCAAACACATGGTGTGAACTGGGGGGTTGTCACAGGCAGGGACAGGAGTTGGACTCAATGATCCTTGTGGGTCTCTTCCAACTCTGGTCATTCTATGATTCTGTGACTACACAGAACTCTGTAGAAGCAGCAGCATACACCCCAAACATCAGTAACATGCACGTAGGTGGTTTGCAGATGATAAAATTAGTCTAAAGGAGAATATTTAATACACCACTTATATGTCCCAGATTTACAGAAGGGCTTTTAAATGGTTAAGATTACAGTGTCATCACAAACTTGGAAGATGCTCCATTTGCTTGTAAATACGCTCCCTTCTTTGTTTGGGGTTCATCTTCTGAGATGCAGAACCCCTCAGAGAAGTGACTTTCTTGTTTAATGCTTCCAACTTTTTCCTAAGTCGTTAGTGAAACTTTATAGAAAAAATGTCTGAATTGCCATTCTCCTCTGTTTCTCTTCATTTCTTCCCCCTTCCTTTTTTTTTGTTTTCATGCATTTGTTCTGTTTCATTATTGCTGCTGTTTTTTGTTCTGCCTTGCCTGCCTCCTCCTTCTGATGACAGTTCTCTGCAGTCCACTTTTTCTTCTTTGCTTTTCGTTTTGCTTTATGTTCTGTTTCTATCTGTGGTGTTGTTGTAGTTCCCCTGTGCTTTGCAGCCCGATGTTCCTGCTTCTTTCCCACTTTCAGGATTTTTTTAATCCTTTCACTTTTAATTTTGCTTCATATTTTCTCTAGATCTTGCTGGAACTCTTCCCTTTTGCCTGTCTAGGACTTCTCTCAGCTGCTTGTCCCAGAGAGCATGTACTTCCATTCTGAGATGTGGATGAGTGTTGTACTCCCTGGAAAAACAAATAACTTGCGTTTTCCACTCTCATCCATGTATATATTGAGTTTGCTGTCAGTCTGTAGTGGAAAATATGTATTTCATTGACAGACAGCTATATCCATTATCTCCCAAATGCCTCCTTCTGCCTTATTTTGGGTTGTGGGCATGAGACATGGTGTTTGCATGAGCTTTGTGGGTCACAGAAAGGGGGCTGGCTTGCTTTGCCAGGCCTTCCAGCTGGCAGGTACAGAATTGCAGCGAGGCTGGGCAGAGACATCTTGCCAATAGTTGGGCTGCGCTTGTGTTTTAATGTGGGAAATACTGAGGCCGAGCTAGTACATAGCCTGTAGGTGAATTGTTACAACCTGATGCTGAAGAATACATGAGGCAAAGAGGGTGCACTGCTAACTGAGGAGCAGGACCAGGGATCATTACTCTTGGGAGCAATTTGACGTGTCAGGTTTGTGTGATGGGTGTGTACACAGACTCTCCTAGAGGCAGAGGCAAATGGCTTGCTTTCAAGTTCCATAAAATGCAAGTTTAAGCAAAGTTACCTTATAGGTTTGACAGAATCTTCTTGTTAGAGGAGCTTGGAGAAATTAATAGGAATAAGATAACTGAAAAACTCAGTGGTATCTTTGAGCCTGTGTTAGAGAGAGAATGTATGTGTGAAAGATGCAGGAGGGAGAGGAGCACAAGACTAAACAGGACAGGGAAAAGCAGGGAGAAAGACAGTGTTACCAGTGTGTCTGATTTTGCCACAAGTTGTTGATTTTGCTTTGCTTAAGGCTTGGAGCTTACTTTAATTCATAATGGCAACTATTTTCAGATGTTTGTTGCATGCAGAGACTTTAAACCTAAGTCTAAGTTGATGCAGCACAGGGAACATGCAAAATTATCAGTATTTCTGCCCATAATTTAAGAGGGATCTGACTCGCAGCAACATCCTGCTTGAGGTGCATGGAAAAGAGATTTCTTCTCAGGAGCCACGATGCATGTATGTGCGCTCCAGAGGTAGCTCCAGTGTAGGTTTCCTTCTGACATGATTGTGGGGCATTTTCACTGAGCTAGGAGGCAGGGGAGAAGAATTATTTTATAGGGTCTGTGTCTTGGATTTATACTGCTTACATGTAACTTGCTAGAATTCCTTTCTGATCTGTAATTTTATCGTGTTTAGAGATGGTGAATGGAGTTGGTATAGTATTCCTGAGGGTAAACACCAGCCACTGGAGTTTACTGAATATGTGTCTAGAAATTTTAATTTTAGGAGCACAGTGTCACCATTTCGTATACACACCAGGCATTTGAGTACAACCCCTTTTTTTTTTTTTTTTTTATTTATCTCTGGCAAGCTCTGATTTATTTCCTCATGGGTGCAGGTCATGGACTGTGCTTGCTGCAGTGCACAAGGCTCTGGAGGGAAAATGTAATCAAATTGAGAAGTACACTTGAATTTTCTCTTGATCCCAGTCTCTTCTGAGTTGCTTTTCTCTGATTATGGTTCTGCCAGTAAACTGGGTTGATGGCATTTTTATCCTCTTCTGTGTGGCTGAGAAAAAAAAATGCCAGCAAAAATTTCCAGAGGAATAGCAGATTGGAAGAGATAGGGAACTTGATCAGCTGGCAGGACACTTTTGTGCTTTATTTACCATTTGTTTTCACAATTATGTACAGCTACTGTGATTTATGTTAACCATAGATACAGTTTCCTTGCAAATGGGGAGGTGGTTCTAAAGACTATGGCACCAGTGCATTGCAGCGTGGCTTTGAGAGACATCAGCTATCACCCTTCCTCACCTAAATGAAATTATCATAGGATCATTGCTCTGTGTTTATGAAGCTGAATATCAGTTCACCCTGGATTAAGTATTGGAGGAAGATTTGGAGAGGTAATAATACTTGGAATGGGAGAATTTTCCATTTTAAGAGTAAAGGATAAATACTGGCATATTTACAGTACAGCTGTGGCTCTTTCAGCATAGGTGGGTCCAGCATGACTCATTCCAGACTTGGACAGCTAGATCATACTGATTTTGCTGGTATTATCCATACTAATAAAAGGAGAAAAAATGGGCTGTTAAACCAACCACAAACAATATTTTCTTGCTCGTTAGTGCTAAAGCTCTTGGTAAAGTTGTAAAAGCCAATAAAATGAAAACTAGACTTGACATACTTCTTGTGAACATTCACAAACATTTCTCTGCCCTGTTGTTCATGTTTATTGTTTATTTGGCATAGCAGGGCCAAATTCTACCCTAATTTATGACCACACAGTTCCATGGATGTTGTGAGTACAGCTTTGTGTTATGGAAGAAAAACACTCACCCACAGCGAATTTGAAATGGAGCTGCAGGTTAAAATCAGTCATCATCTTGCTGCATCTGTATTCACACAGGTGATGGGCTGGTTTTCACCTGTAATTCCTATTCCTGTGGTTAACACGAGAGTACTTCGGATAGATGTAAGCTAATTACAACCAAGGTAGAACTTAGTTTTTGAACTACTTGCAACTGCTTTTCGAGAACGTGATCAGCAACTGCTTAACACTGTATTTCTAACCGGATTTCTGACAAAGGGACGTTTAAATCCTTGTAAAAGCTCTTTTAGCAGTCAGCAGTATGCTATAGTACATACCTTTAACATACATGACAACACTGTCCTCTCGTTTTGCCTTTGCACAACTAGTGTTTGTGAGAACAGTACATGCCTTTTCCTAATTTTGTTTCAGGAGACCTTGACTTTGAGCAGGTTTCTTTGTATACGGTATCAGGGCTCAACGGAAGAATTAAATCAACCTATAATTGGTGCATTGTCATAAAGGGGGAAAAGCGTTATTTGTATATTTTTGTAAATATGTAACATTTAATGGCAGTTTTGTAGTGATGTGCTGTTTTTGAGAAAAAAAAAATAAAATATATGTTTGAATATGCTTAATGTAACACTTAACTGTGATTCAATTGCACAATTAATAGCTTAATCAGAAGTCTTGTGCAATATGTAGTGCACACGCATAACCAATATCTGTTAGCGATCCACAACAAAGTTTTCAGCAACTTCTAACGATGGTGATGAACTGCGCAGTACAGTTTATCACGGTCTCTTTCAGCTTCCAGACATGTAGCAGGCAAACTACTGTATACGTACCTGTGTACTCCACTGCATCCAAAGGTATGCATTTGTCCTGAGAACCTGCACTACAGGTTTTTCTTTAATAAAATTTGGTTCTAAACTATTGGTTGCTTTGTTTTTCTTGTGAAGCATTTAATGGTATTTGCGGAGGGGAAATGGTTTAACTGATCACCAGATTTTTAGTGCGTGTTTTGATTTGTAAGTAATTAGCAGCAAACTATTCATCTTCAGCAACACTGAGCTCAGAGGCTGCAGCAAAGCTTCATCCTCCACTTGAGCCACTTCATCCTCCTACACTCCAGCTCAATTCCACTTCTAGGGAAGAAAGGGCAAAAGGACTTGGTCCAGTTTGCTTATGAGTGGAGCTGCTGCAGTAGAGTTGGTGGAGGGTGACACTCTGTGGTGAGACTGAAGCCATGCAACTGCACTGAAAAAAAACCCATATATATATATATATACATATAGTCCTACAACTCTGCTGAACCAAAGGCTGAAGATCTCTGTCTAGCTAAAGAATTGAAGAATTCAGCAGGTTTTAACCTGGATCTCCCTGTAAGAAACAGTCATAAACTGAAAAAAAGCTATTTGTGTTCTACCCTGTCTTTATTCCAATCTCTTCCTTTCCATTGACTTCTTCACACACTACTTACTCCTTATTTATTCTTTTTTCTTTGTTAACTGTGTTGTCTTTCTTTTATCCCACACTCTTCCTGAAGAGTTGCCAGTGCTGTATAGAAGCTGCATCCTCCTTCCAAAACTGAGGGTTGTGTAAGTGCTATGTGAAGTCTTACGAAACCTCATATTGAAACAAAGCACCAACACAACCTGTATCTAGCAATTTTCAATTAGCCATTGAAGTTTAATAGAACTTTAATAGAATGAAGTTATAATGGGACAATGAATGGATTATTTGTTTGTGGAGCGGGTATATTTTGATGATCAGATGAGCAATCAGAAGGAAATATTTCCACAATATGTTTAATTTTCTCAGTCTGCCCTAGTTCAGCACTTCGCCATAGTCACCGCTGAAAGACTTAGCAGTGAGAGGGACGCTATGGTATGGGCTGTGTGATCCTACCCTGTGGCACATCATGGTAAGTGTGAGGCTGGGTCCAGAAATGAAGCTTCAGGCTTTCTCTGCTTGTGTAACTCAGCTAGAAAACATTTTGATTGTTGTCATTTTAGGTTATCTGATCCTATATTGTGGCTAACTGAGACTTCAAGCTGCAATTTATCACTAAAACAGCTGCCTGTTGAATCTTGAGTGTCTATGTTTCATTTTCCAAATTTAGCTCTGATATATTACAAAAAAAAACAAAACAAAAAGAAACCCTACATCTCTTCTTTTTAATGATGTTCCAATAGTTCTTTCCAAGGAGAGCTGAGTTGGAATGGCAAGAGTGAGAACAGACATGGACAAGCTATTCCCATGAATGTGACACCAAACAAAACTTGCTAATACTTAACCTGAAGAGATACTTTACTTCAGAAACCAATTTCCACCGAAAAAGAAAGATAATCACTTCTGTTTCCTTTGCTGTTCTCATCAAAGCCGTATTAATTACTATGCTATTTGGAAGCCTAACTGCTTTCAACATAATCATAAATTCTGTCTCCACAATAAAACTTCTGAGTCATAAACACCAGCCAATATTTTTTCCTGTTTTCCACTGATTTATTTTCCTATTTTTAAATTTGTTTTTTGTTTTTGTGATTTATGCCTTGCAAGATGCTTTGCTTTCATATGAATCCAGCAGCTGTGGTGAAAATGTTACTGTACTCTGACCCGCATGGTTTTCAAATGCTGAAGCAAAATGCTACAAATGATGTTTAGTGTATATTTGAAATGATAAAAGGATCCATTCTCAGCATTACAGCATCAAACCAAAATCTGGCCTCCAAAAGAAAAAACCCAGAAGGTGCAGAACATGCTAAATAAAAGGTTAAAAAAACGTAATAATTCCAAGGAGTAATTCAGTGACAGCAATTATCAGTCCATATAAAAATTAATAATGAAACCAGGAATGAAGCTTTTCATTTAAGTTCAATTCAGGGCCACGTAGCTGTAATTCTACGGAGCTATAATTCTACAAAATCTAATAGGAAAATTATTTCCTTGTCATGAGGAGACATTATTGAAGAGGAATATCTTTGATGTAATTTAATTGTTTCAGTTACCTAATATTTTGTGAAGGAATGACATTGCATTGTCTTGATTTTAAGATAGATGCTTGGTTTAAAAATCCAATTGAAAAGAATATGATACATTGCTTTATAGGAGATAATGCGTTTGTAGTTGCTGCTGGGAAAAATGAAAGAGTGTTTCATGAAAGAAACCGGCTTAATTAATCAATAGCAATATAGCAGGGAACGGGGGAAGCACGTGAGGACACTTACCCAGTATGTGTTTCCAGCCTCCATCCACTGTGGAGCTGGACCTTTCTGCTTCGGAGCTGGTAGCTTTGTGTTTAATACCACGAAGTAATTATATTCTGCCATGAATTTTCTTCATTGTTTATGGACCTGTATAAGCTTTTAGTATCCATAAAATTCTATGGCAATGAGTTCCGTAGCAGAATTAGGCAATGAGTGAAAGTACCCTCTGTAGTTGTTTTGAACCTGCCCCATTAATTTCTGATACCCTGAGAGTTTGTACCATCGGTGACACTTCATTCCAGTGTCACGTTCTGCTGCTGATTTCTATAAACTTTTAACATATTCTTTCCCCTCCTCAAATGTTTCGGTGTTGGTTGTTTTGTGTCTGGTGGTTGTTTTTTATTTTCGTTTTGCTGGTTTTGTTGGGGTTTTTTTGTTTGTTTGTTTCCCCTCACTGAAAAGCCCTTATCTTTATTTAATGGTAAAATCAGTGTTATTTTTCCCTGTATGGGGAGGTTTCTGTACTTTCGGATTGCTTTCGTACCATCACCTGTTTGAGTTTATCTATCTGTGATGTTCAGCACCCACATTTTGGATAATATTCTATAGCTTTTAAAGCCATATGATAGAGGTATCAGACAGAGATTGTGCGTGGTGTTCTTCTCTTACCACTTGTTTGTGCAAGTTCTTGTGCACAGTAGTTGTTTTAGTGTTATCTTTACCAACACGGACATTTGGTGCTCTGGACAACAGGTATTATTGCAGCCCAGGATGTTTTGTTGCAGAGAGCATATGCTGTAATGTTCTGTGTGTCTTATTTACTGCATTTTAGACCACAGGGGACGTGTTTTGGTTTTCTCCCCCTTTTTTTTATACTATGCAGGACGTATTTTCTTGAATCTAATTATTAAAACTCCATTAGTAGAAGTCAGAGCTCTTTCAGCACGCATAATTGTCTAGATTTTTTTTTTAAATTTTTTGTTTCTTCTTTTCTTACCACAGACAGTTCTTCCTACATTTATCTACATTGAATTTCTCTTCACATTTTAATCACTGGTGAAGTAGTGAAAGGTATTTCTGGAAATCCTTACAGTTGGCCTACTATCCTGAATGAATTAGTAATGGCAAAATGGTCAGCTCTTTTTTTTTAATTATTTCAGTTATTTGGATATGCACAAAGCTCAGATCCCCAGCTCTGTGGGATGCCAAGGACACTGGAAATGGAGCGTTTATGCCCTATTTTTTGTTTGCTTACCAGCCACATGTTTGTCCTATTGTGTTATTTTCCTTTTCTCTGGTAGCTACGTAAACCTCTTTAGTGATGGACCTTGTCAAATGTGTATTGAAGAAATCCAAGCAGAATATGTTATTTTCCTGGATGCTTATTAACAGCCTCACAGACCTCTCAGCACTTCATGAGAAGTCACAACCTCATATAAATCCTGTGTTGACTCAAACCCAGTACAGTAATTTCTGTCTGTTCAATAACTCTTCAGCTTATTATACCAGCTGTCCATTTGCCCAATACAACTGTAGAAGTCTGTGTTTCCTGACTATTTTCCCCTCTCTGTTTGACAAATGGTGTCATATTTGACACTGTTCATTCTCTAGCAAGGAACCCTTTTTTTATAAAGCCCTGTGCTTAAGTACTGTAATGACGGGTCTGATGGTGCTCAACTTATGCAAAAGTTTTAAAAATATATTTTAAAATGAACTTAAAAAGCGCTGAAATGCTTACAGTGTGGGTGCCCACCTGCAAGAATGGATCGCAATGGACTATGTTGGGTTTTGGTGGGGTCTTTCATATTGGATGCCTTTGGGATGCAACTGGCTAGACTAAATATTAAATGTACCTTATAGAAAAACACTTAAGATCCTCTTTAAGGCTTTTTTAGGCTATGAGCCTGAGTACCTTAAGATATTAATTTTCTAATTTTTGCATATATACTGTTATACTATAACATATAGATTATATCAACTGTTCTAAAGATATATTTTATATATAGCATATATAAAAATAAACAATTTCTCGTGTATGTGTCTTTTCCACAGACATTCTTTCTTTCTTTCTCTAGAGAAATACTAATAATTTGCTTTGCTTTTAAAGGCTTTTTAATTGACAAAAGGCAGTGAAGGGTTGTAAGCTTTGATTAAGTGGACAAAAAGCTGCGTCTACTTGAGAGACAATTCTTATTAGTTACACACCATGAGATGTTTTACAAATGCCGACCACCTTTTCCTCCTGTGGTCAAGGAGGCTGTGAGTACAGAAAGGAAACGGATTAGACTACTTTAGAATACTGCTTCTCCGAGTCTGGTAAAATGAAATGTATTTTCTACTTAAGCGTGATGTTTGGTAATAATTTTACTGTAATGGGAGGAGGAGCTAAATCTAAGAAAAGCAACAAGGAGTAATTACAGCTCATCACTTTTCAGTCTCATCTGTCAGTCATCTATAAGGAATTGCTATATTCATCACTAAGCAGCCTGATAATTACCTTGGTTTGATTTTGATCCACTTTAATTTCTTAGAGGTAATTTTAAATGTTTTACATTTTACGTTACTTATTAACGGGGTTAACATCTAAGCAAACTGATACAGTAATCTCAATAAGTTTTAGCTTCTGTTGTCGGCTCTAAATACATGGAACTTCCATTTTCCATTGCCGGGCTCTCCCTTAGACAGACAGTGCTCAAGTTGCAGAAGGTCATCACACAGTTAAATGGCAACAGAAGTGATACCAAAAAAATCCTAATTCTGACCTGTCCAAGCAGTTTTCCACTGACTGGCATGGGAGGACGGTACTTGGTTGAAGAGGATTATGGCAGGTGTCCTGCTGAGGTGCCATCTACTTGTTATACCAAGAAACACCAATGCAAATACTTTTCTTGACAGGTAACTTTATTAATAATGGTCTTGGATCTGTCGCACCTACCAGGTGCCAGTCTTTTTTCACACTCTGCAAGACTTTCTGAAGAATAAACGAGAAAGGCATAAAGATAGTTGAAGCTACTAAGACACACATTTGAAGGTGAGTCTATTTTGCACTTCTTATTTTTTTTACATAAGTTTCCATGAATGTGTGTCCAAAAAAACTTAAATACATTGAGAAATACAGTAGAAAGACTATATTTACAATCAATTATAATGGGCACTGCCAACATATCCAATAACAAAAATAAAACAAAAAACTTTTTCATGTTTCTTTCATGTTTTTTTTTTCCACAGAGATTTTTAAATATGATTTTGTTTTTTTAAAAAATACAATAAGGAAATAATTACATTCTTAATATGAGAACATTATCTTACAACATACAGCCTGGGCCAATTAATTTGAAAGTATCTTTAACAAAAATTGATACTAAATTAAGTATTCTCCATTTGAAAAATCAAATTGCCACAATCATCTCCTCTCATTTTAAAAAAACACCTTTGATCCCCAAAAATTATGATTTTTTTTTTTTTTAATAGCATCACCCATAAAAAAAACCCAAACAAAACACAAGTAAAAAAAGCACCTGGGATAGTAATAGAAGTTTGTTGAGGAAGCACAAGTGTAACGTTTTCTTAAGAGACATAGAAATGCAATGGTTTAAAATACAAGAGTTTTCCTTTGAAGCAAAAGTCATGCTGCTCTATTGCTGACTTTGCCTGTTGATCCTGAAATCTAAAAATGGTGAAAATACAAGCTCTGTTGCAGTTTATAAAAAATTATACAGCAATAGTACTATTCAAGAAAACAGAGTACATTTCACAGCACCAAATGTGTCTATCGAGAGGTTCCTGCCCGAGGTTGGTTTTTTTTTTTCCTCCTTTTCAAACCTTGGCCACTGTATAGAATAGACATGCCACTAATGCAAAGTGTGATGCTACCAAGGTACTTATGCATTAGGGACATACGATTACAGTAGGTGCTGGGTCAGGGGTGAGAGGGCAGGGATGGCTTTATGGAGCCTTTTCTGGAGGAAGAGTGAAAGATGCTTAATTTTGCCAGCAGCCCCTGCTGCAGCGGGTGTCAGTTACCCAATGCCAATATTGGATAAAGACACCAAGTGATTTGGCTTTTGCCTACTCTGTGTTACTTGATGCGGGACCACTTCTTAATGGCAACTGATACATCATTGCAAACCTTGACTAGAAGCCTAATTTGCATCATAAATATGTACAGATATAAATTAAATATTTATTGAAATATACAAATAAATAACTTAATTTGAAATAAAAAGCCTAAATGAACTTTTGCTTCAAATTTGTTTCTGCTAATACTTATGGGAACTTGATACTCTTTAGTCCGTAGTCATACAGCATAGAATGTGCCCTCCACTTACAAAGATAGTAAGTAAGCAGATGACCTAAAATAATATTAAAAAAATCCTGGTTTTAGTGAGTGAAAAACCACACTGACGCTTCCCTACCGTATCTGCATTCCTGCGGAACGTTGTACAAAACATAGTCCCAAGAAGCAACGTGCTTTTTCTCATTTTTGACCCCATTGTAGAAACCGACCCTGCTGAGGTTAATGGGATGCCTTGCACTAACTGCATTTGGGAAGAGGACATGGCCCTGTGTCCTGGCAGCTATCGGGTCTTTCTGATCGCTCTGTGCCTTCAAAGCCCACCAGCTCCAGTGGGAAGTCCTCTGGTATCCAGCTCGGCTGGGAATCCCAGTGTCCCCTTTAGGAGTTAAACACACCTCTTCCACATAAAGGAACTGCTGTCTTGCCAATGTCTGCAGTTTTGATTGCAAGTTTTAAATAATCATCAAGACTGCAGCCCTAACATCTGTGATTATCTCCAAGTATGAGTAATATTTTAATTTTTTAAATTAAAGTAATTTTCTAGTCCTCACAGTTGAGAAGAAAAAAAAAATCTCAAGAATGTGATTGAAGGCTCTCCAAAGGCTTAAAAATAACACAGAGAAAATATTAAAAGAACCCAACTGATTATATGTTTTTTCCCCTCTCTCTCTACCGATTTTTTAAAGCCAATCTTGAGATTTTGAAGGACTTTAGTGGGCAATTTACTGCATGTAAGATCTCAGAAGTGAGATGGATGGAGACAAAGAAGAACAGATTTCTATAATTTTACTGATTAAAATGCAAGATGCTGTTTCCTACTAAACAGAAGTGGACTTCTGTCAGAAAATCCCCAATTCTCTGTAAAAGTGTCTATAAAGAGCCTGGAAACTACCATCTTTTCAATCCGCCTTCAAAAATAATAGCTGAGGTCTGAAAAGATGAAGGGAACTAAGTACAGCAGTGTTCTGTAAGTCAAGTTTAACAACACTATGTTATAAAAAACCAAAACAAGACTGACTGCATAAGCTATTATGAGTTGCCATTTTCTGTTGAGGATTAATTTCAATTAAGTTGTTTCATTTTTTAAAAAAGTGTAGAAAAGAAGCAGTATCTAAAAAATACCTTTTGCCTTTAGAAAAAAACAGGAACAAATCATATTTCGACAACATGACCTTTGAAAACAACTGGTGCTTTGGAACACTAATGAAGAGAACATACTTTTTTTTTCAAAGTATGGCAGCTTTTTATCTCCCAGTGACAAAAGCAGCTGTCTAAATAGTATCCAAAGAATGCTTCACAGCTGAGTCGTGTCATCCCACGGTGTCGCAGCAGTGTTGAGGACAGCAGCACTGAGGAGCTCCAGGGAGCCCTGCCACTGCTGCCAACGCATTTCTTCAGTTTTCTTTTGCCACGTGAACTGCTAACAGCAAGGCGACGGCTAATGAGCAAGACTTTGCTCAGCCACCTCTGTGGAAGATCTCGCTAAGTCAGTTTTAAGCTGTAAGATTTAGTATTTCACATCGGTCGTAATGCACCAGTCGTCAGTGGTGGTTAGGCCATCTGATGGGATATAATTAACATTGCTGGTCTAATGCTGTTTCAGTAAACTTTCAACAGCGACTTTATGCTCCTTTTTACGTAATATGGTTGGTTCGGTTTTTTTTGGTTTTCATTTTCTTCATCAGTGAAGTTGGAAATAAAGAGTTACAGCTAATAAAAAGGGGCACACGTAGTTACACAGCAATACAGTAGAGGGAATACAGGCAAATTAGCGCCAAGCTACCATTAACTTAACAGAGTTATAAAACCTCTTATGTTGTATCGCTAGATACCACCTTTCAGATGAATCTTCTGCAGCCTATGTCTTGGTCCATAACAGGTAAGGCCTTTATGGAAAGTGAGTGGTTTTGTTATGTTTATGTTCCATTTTTCATCTCCCATTCCTGGAAAGGGGAGGGCGGGGGGAAGATACGGAAAATGTTAGAGAAATCAGGATATTTCACTGATGTCATCAGATCTTCTAAGCCAAAGCCAGCTGAGGTCAGTAACAGTTTTTCCATTAGCTTTACTCGATCCAGCCTTCTGCCCACAAATTAGTTAGGGAATGCTAACAAGTATGTCCTGGTAGCGACTGTGTGCAGCTTCCTCCCCTCCACAACTATATATGGCAACTTTTTCTCTAATGCAGTGCAAATAAGCCATGTTTGTGTTTTTGCAAAGGGTACTTATGGAGCAAATTCGCACACAGCAGTCGGTGCAAAGCACTGAGCTGGAGCTGAATAACAGAGCGGGTGATTTAGCGTATAGGGCTTTCTAACTTACTTGCATAAGACATCAGGAAATACTCAATATCTCTCATAGCTGACAAAAAGTGATTGCTTTATTACTCTTCTGTTTTGTTTTTTTTTTTTTTATAAAGCTTGTGGCAGACACACATTTCTATGGCTAAAAAGGCAACTTACTGAGGCTTTCCATATACACAATCCAAGTTGAGCTATTGCTTGGAAAGTTAAAGAAATCAGTTTGCCTTTCTGTGCCTCAGTTTCCCCAGCTGCTAGCTGATCACAATGACACCTATCATCTAAAGCAAAGCACATAACCTATAATGCTTCCATCCACATATCTCAGAGCAAGGTATTGCCATTTCTCCTGCCACGTAAGTGAAAATCATAAGATTGATAAGGCTGAACACCCAGTTTGATAAAACTTGTGGCTACTGAATGATACCTACAGTATTTCTTAACAGTACGTAGGAGCAGAAGAGGGATGGGCTTATCTTAGGACATCCACACTACACCTATTCCCTGAATCACACCCTTGCAGCGATCAGGAACTAATGGAGATACAAAGGAGTTGGCCTCTTGGAAGTAATCCCCATGGAACAACTGTCAGGGTCTACAGGTTCCTCTCCCAGCCCCCTACCCTGCAGAGACACTCTGCAGACAGCCTGCTGACTTGGCTCCTAACCTGAATTCTTGAATTTAACACCCATTCCACAGTATTTAAGAGCTCAGACTCAAACTCATTGCTTATGCATGTAAGTATCTGTTTCTGCTACTGAAAGCAGTATTAGTTTGTCTAAACAGCTGCATGACCAAGCCATCTCTTCAGCCATTGTAAAGAAACAGTAAAGGTCACAGTTGGTGGCTGCTTTAGCAATACTGGAAAAAATCTTGGGTTTAAACCAGGTAGAAGTTAATTTATTTTTTTTTTTAGTCTGGCATTTTTTGTGTGTGTTTTTTTTTTTCCTTCATTGAAATGGTGCTTTTATTAAAATGGAATATATTTTAAATTTTTAGTTCTACACTTTGGATTGTGGTAAACCTAAACTTAAAACAAGGTATTCATAAAAAAGAATTACTTTAAAAATGCTATTAAATGTATATTCCCCATGTATAAGCCATCAAAGCTCTAAATGAAGCCCTTGGCTCAGCAACTGGGAGAGAATTTTTTAATGTGTTAAGCAAGCATTGAAAGCAGTAGCTTCTTTTGCAGGTGCAGAAGGAACTTTTTCTTTGTTTCCATTTCTCCAGCAGGTTCACACCAATGAAAGAATGTTTAAATCAACACTGACAGCCTGACTGGGAGCTGGGAAACTGGGAGAGCTCCGTTTCTTCTCTAGTCCCTGACTGAACATAAGCAAAATGTAAGCTGCTGACATTCAGCAGTTCAGTTTTGAAAACAAATCAGAACAAATCAGAAATAATCACTGCACTTTCCTTTCTACACATACAATTTGGGTTTAGAATGTTTAAATAATTGTTTTTCTTGTACAGCAAGAACATTTGGACCATTTTACTTTGCTAAGAATGCTAATGCAGAATATTGCTTTCTAGCTTTAAATACAGTCTCCTTTTCCAGCCAAGTAGAGATTAATAAAATTGCAATTAAATGCCTTCTGGCTTCTTAAAGATATGCCCTATTGCTTTCTATAATAATTAAAAGCCTATGTTACAAACAAAAAAGTAAAAAAATAAAAATCCAAATATATGTATGCATATATCACAGAATGTTAGGGATTGGAAGGGACCTCAAAAGATCATCTAGTCCAATCCCCCTGCCGGAGCAGGAACACCCAGATGAGGTTACACAGGAAGGTGTCCAGGTGGGTTTTGAATGTCTCCAGAGTAGGAGACTCCACAACCTCCCTGGGCAGCCTGTTCCAGTGCTCTGTTACCCTCACTGAGAAGAAGTTCCTTCTCAAATTTAAGTGGAACCTCTTGTGTTCCAGTTTGAACCCATTACCCCTTGTCCCACCATTGGTTGTCACTGAGAAGAGCCTGGCTCCATCCTCGTGACACTCACCCTTTACGTATTTGTAAACATTAATGAGGTCACTCCTCAGTCTCCTCCAAGGTAAAGAGACCCAGCTCCCTCAGTCTTTCCTCATAAGGGAGATGCTCCACTCCCTTCATCATCTTTGTGTCTCTGCACTGGACTCTCTCCAGCAGTTCCCTGTCCTTCTGGAACTGAGGGGCCCAGAACTGGACACAATATTCCAGGTGTGGTCTCACCAGGGCAGAGTAGAGGGGAAGGAGAACCTCTCTGACCTACTAACCAACCCCCTTCTAATCCACCCCAGGATGCCATTGGCCTTCCTGGCCACAAGGGCACAGTGCTGGCTCATGGTCATCCTGCTGTGTACCAGAATGTGCATATATATAGTATATATAAAATATATATATAGTGAATGTCTTAAACAGTCAATCCCCAAACTGCTGCTATTCTTAGATATAACACTAGTTAGGTCCTCTTGTTTCTCTCTGTATTTCCTTCGCATGTCAGCACATCTGAAAGGAGAGAGGTTCTGGTGGAGCAGCCTCCAGCCTGGCTGTCCCAGTGCCTTGTACCCCGGGGCACAGCTGTGCCACGCCGTGCTACCAGACCCTGCCCAGCAGCAGCAGACCCTGGCAGAGCACGGTGCAGTGCTGTGGGCTCCTTAGCGTGATGGTGACGCCAGGGTGCCTGCAAACACAAGGCTGGCCAGTGAAACACTCAGAATCCTTTGTGCATGGAAAGAGCCAGAAGTGAGGCATTTGGTGCATTCAAATACAATACTAGGGGGAAAAAAAATAAATCTGACATTTTGAAAGCTTATACAGCTCCCTCATAACACTGGGAGATGTGCCAGTTGCCGAGGATGCAAGCACAAGCACAAACGTGAAATCTATTTCACTCCAACGTGTTGCGCTGACATGCATGTGTGGAGAGCCAAGGAAGTTCTGCTCTGGGATACTCACGTGTGACGCCCTTTCCTTAGCCACATCTATAAGGCCTGGGCTCATTTGTAACTGCAAAAGGCCAAAAAGAATTGAGACCCAAATTCCACCCTTGCACATGTGCAGTTAAACTCCTGAAAGTGGGGTATGCTGCAGCTGTGTACCTGATGGCAGACTTTGGCTGCAGCTCCTTGCAAATGGGCTGAGCACAGCCTGGGTTGCACTATCCAGTTCAGCAAAATTTCTCTCTTAATATTTAGTGCATGAGGTTTTAGGAAAAAGCTGTGAAAGCTGAATTGGATACTTTTGAGTTGTTTGGGGTTTTTTTTGTTTTGTTTTTCCCCAGGACAGGAAATATGCTTAGTAGCTCCATATCCTTTCTGATTAGCCTAATCTTATATCCAAGATTTCCCTACAAAAGAGCTTGACCAACCCATCTGAAGCACAGTGATATCAAACAATACAGTAGGGTTTTTCCTGTATGGTATATGTTGAGCATATTCTTCACACCAAAAATGTGTAGGTTTTTATAGTGCCCTGGTTTCTCCAGCCGTGAAGATTAAATGGCTGGCTTTCCTGTGCCTGTCCAGTGTTCAGCACAAATCCACGCTCCCTTTTGTAAGGATTGTGCTTTGCTAGACTATGTTCCCTGAGTAATGCCATACAAATCTAAGATAAAGTGCATGGTTAGAGATTATATCTTTATAAAACAAATTAGTGTATAATTGGAATGCACAGATAAGCTTTAGAGCACATAAATCCTTCTTCAGCTTTGAACCACGAGCAGCAAACTTCAAAGTTAGGCAGAACAGAAACCTTTACACTGAGTTTAATTACTCTTAGTTGAATTTAAATGGATCAGGCTAACTGGCAGAAAAAGCAGTTGATGTCCATGGAAAGGATGAAGGAAATGGTAGTAGAAGGGTGAGAAAGTTCTCCCATAAGGTCTAGCAGGATAGGTAATTCATGGCCTGAACAATGTAGAGAGGTTAAAGAGGCTTGGGGGAGGAAACAGAGAGATTACTATGTGCCAGAAAACCAAATCTTTTGCTGCTATGATGATTTTTCATTATCTACTGCATTTAGGTGCCAGGCTCATGCTCACTCACTGTAAATGTATATAATAAATGAAATGTAAAAAATTACTTTAAAAATTCCCTAAATAGAATATTAATACTTCATTGTTTTGAAAAAATAAATGGACTGCAAGGAAGAAAAAATGTCTGTGATTATTATTGTTTATATTTCCAATTAGCAGTGAACTACTAAACGCAAAAAGCTTGGGCCAATGCTATTACTGTCACCCTTGGTTACATGCTGCCCACATGTTTATGTTGCTAGCAAATTTAGCCCAGAAGAATGGTCATGCCAATCCCATTTAAACTAAAGCACAAAAATAAGAAAGCTGTAACAATACAAGAGGACTGCAAACTTCAGCCTGGTATTTGCAAGACTAAATTAAATTAATTCGGTTTCTAATTTAAGTGGACATTAAGAGCAGATACTTGCACAACACATTGTCACGTATTATAAGATACAACTATTCTATTCTTGCACCAGCTGGCAAAGATCAGATCCAATCTTCTGTTGTTTCAGAACACTTAGTATAACAGTGCTCTTTTAAATACTTGTCTGTTCTACAGATTAGTGTAACTTTATGAATTTTATATGGACTGTTTACACCACAGACCACCTACCTGACAAATTTAATCTATAAAAGAACAGAGAAAACCATGGAATGAGCAAGTCGAATGTGTCTCGCCAACTACTCACCAATTCTTCTGCAAAAGGTTCCCCAAATCAGCAGTATTTATGTAGTAATACAAATAATTTAGATGTGGCACATGCTCCTCTTAATGCTACATTTCACACACAGAAGCAGCAGTAGCCCATCTTTCCCCCTCTCCTTGTCTGTTTCTGGCTCTCCACAAGCAAATAAGACTTTCTTAGAAAATGTGGAAAAGGACAGGACAAGAAAATTAGACATAAGACTTCTCACCTTTGCTTTTCGAAGGACATGACCTCGACAGGGAGAATTGTTTGTCGAGGGAGGTCGCTTCAGAGCTGCTGCGCTGTTCACAGGTATTGAGCATTCGGTATCACTAGTGTCACAACTGGAGATTGGAGAGTTTTCCAAAGTTCGGTGCTTGAAAATTGGAGACTAATGAAGAGAAAAGCCTACATTGAGTTTCCTCCAAGTAGTCTCATGGGCAGTATTTTCTATCTAGACTTAGAATTGCAGTTTTTTTTAAAGAAACCATACTAATAATAATGATGGATAAATGAAAAACAGGTTAGAACAAAAGAAACCAAGGCATAGTGTGTGTGCTGTGATTAAACAACATTGGGTCATCTGGACTAAGTGACCATGCCTCTCTGATCCTTCTGATGGCTGCTTCTGACACAGATCTAGAGCATAAGCCAGGACTGCCATGCTCCATTGTGACCATGCAAGATACAGCCCTTGCAAAGGGTGACAGTGACTGACAGGGTCTGACACAGGTACGTCTCCATCACTGCGTGATGACTCAGTGCATTTAAATCTCCCTGGGATGAAGCAATATTTTAGTTCATGCACTTTTACAGTCACTGAGGACAATGAGGTCCAGCTTTTGCACAATATCCTCACACATACTGCTGTTGATTCCCATACACACCTGCTCCCCATTGCTCTAGCAAATACGCCAGATGTAGGTGAAGAATGCAAACAATGCAGAAAGTCATTTAGTTCTGCTCTTATTTCCTGGGCTTTACAAATCTTTTGAAAACTTTCAGTTCCCACTCATTTTACTGCCGCTGAGAAGGCAGAAGCCACGGTACTAGGATTTGGTGATTAACGGCTTTGCATACCTGTGGGCTTGATGTTCCTGACTTGGGCTCAATAGCCAAGCCCAGTGTGATGCCACCAGCCAAGGCTTTCTTAAGGCTCTCCTTCACCTCGGTCAGTTCCAGCTCCAGGTTTACACGCTCAGCCTCCTTCTGCTTGCACTCCTCTTCCAACTTCTTTAACTTATCTTCAAGAATTACTTGGGTCTTCCTGCCTGTCACCCACAACAATGTTATTATTTCAGTAAGAAGCTTCAATTGACACTTACAGAAATTACTTTATTTCTTAAAAAGGAAAAAGGGCTCTAGAAATCAGTGATATCATAAAAAAGGTAAGTACTTAGAAAAAAACACATTTTTTCACATAAAAAATGTAGCAACAGAAATCAAATGCTTACTTTCAGCTGCCCTCCTAGGTTTCTAGTCTAGTTTCAAGTAAGTATTTATTTTATCATTATTCCATGTCATGAAAATATAATTAGCCAGTCACAATAAAATTATTCCCATGTTCTGCTTGCCTGAAGTGCCCATCCATGTCATTTCATAGGTGTGCATATATTTATATTACATATTTTTTAACTATGCAGAAAGCAAATCTAGACGTTACAGAGTATTGTTTAACATCAAAACCAAACCTCATGTAGTGGCATGTCTTCAGCACAGAATACAAAGCTATTTGGATAACTGAGCCTGCCCAGGATAGAATTCAGCACAAAAAAGCTCCTCATACCTGCATTGACTTCAATGGCAGCACGTAGATCTTTCCTTTCTTTTCGAAGCTGGGCCAGCCTGTTCCGAAGTGCTTCTTTCCTCTTTAGCAGCTCCTCCTCTTTGCTTTGTAGCCTCTTTGCATCTGCCTCCACACGATTCTTGCCATATTTGTACTGCTCGGCATCTGTATGTATTGGATTGTAGTTATTGATGGTTAAAACTAACAGCGAAACTAAACTGTTCCCCGAGACTGAACAGCACACGAACCATGTCATGGTTTGCAAATCCGCTTTTCCATCCCATTTTCACAGTTTTTTTTCTCAAGGTCCATGATTCCCACTTTGTTTTCTATATTTATCCAGGGAAGATGAGCAATACCAGTTACCTTATAGTACATTGGTTTTGAAACATAGCTTTGCCTTTCTATATAGTTCAGAGGAAGGAAAGGAGGCTCCTCTTCAGCTCTGAACTCTTGATTTTTAATTGGAAGGGGTCAAAGGAAAAACTACCTTTTTGCCCGGTTTCCATTACTACTTCAAGTACTTAAAGCACATGTCTTTTCTCACCTGACACAAGAGAATACAAAGATGTTCCCACCTTTTTGATACCTGAGAGCTTGCTTTTTCTTTTTTTTTTTAGTTTCCCATAGAAATGCTTTCATCTCATGGCTCACACGTATCTGTGGTCTAATTTTTTCACAGCCCCCTCTCAACCCCTGTTCCGGTTACAGACTCAAAGGAAATAGGTCAGCTAACAGATCACTTTGTCTGCATATCTGAAAGCAAACTCAGCAGCTCTAAACCATTCCTGACAAATAGTTGTCAAACCAATTCTAGTTGGTCTTTAGTAACTGGGATGCCCCACAACTATCTATTCCCGTACCAATTGACATATATGGTTAGAAAGATACAAACTTTTTTTTCTAAAGCCTAACCCAAATTTGTCTTGTTGCCATTAAATCCATGACTTCTTAAAAATTTATCATGGGATTAAAAAAAAAAAATCACATTAATTCCTTCTCTAGAAGCAGCTGTGCTTTTGACTCCATATTTTAAAAATAACACTATAGCTCTTTTTTTGTCTTTTTTTCTTTATTGGGGATTTTCCAGAGGCAAACCACCAGCCCAGAAGAACCCTCTTTCTGAACGTGCCACTCACCAATTGAAATCACCTCTTCTGAGGAAACTTTTGAGCTGTGTGGTTGTCTTCATTATCTTCTTACACCTTTTTCATTACTGATAAGAGTAAGTTCACTTTTGAGGAACATATTGTTCTCATGTCTTTCCCAGCTCCTCATCCTCCTCTTCCAACAGGAATACAGAATTACTTTCTGCCCCAACTGATGAATCGTTACCCATTTTTTCTCTGGCTGCCCTCATGACTTTGCAGCCACTGCTCCACATTTCACATTTAGCATTCTCCATATGACAACCCTTTATCCCGTGGCATGTCTGGAGTACTAATGAGTCACCAACACACACAATATCTCCTATTCAAAATCTTGGTGGGAATCTCCTGCTCGGCCTCTCAGCCACAGCAGAACCACAGTGGTTCTTTATCTTGTTTGTGAAGAAGACAGCTATTTGGGGTATCCTCATGACTCCGCTCACAAGTGAGGCAGCAGTGAGGACAGGCATACTTACTGGATGCAGTGCGCTTCACACATGACACCGATTCGGGTTTCTTTGGCTGGCTATTTAAAGTTCTCCCTTTTCCGGTGATCCCATTAGCAGTTGCAGGCGGCTTCTTGCCTTTAAACTGTTAGAAAACAAAAGTACAAATGGGCTCCAGCTATTTCTGTGCCGCTGGCGTTACAGTCACCCTTTCATCAAGGGCAAAGCTTGATTAAAAAGCCGTCTGCTCGGAGAGAGCCTTAATAGATGGCATTGACTGAGCTAGAGACGGCGCTTCCTCCAGAGATGTTGGCTCTGCACGCTGCCTGCTCAGCGGGAGCCACACCAGCAGTCACAGGATAACAGGGGATGAGCTCCCCATCTCTGGTGGCGTTACAGTCTTTAAATTACTCAAAACTCTGGCACTTGCTATATTAAGAAAGCCATTGTGAGGCAGAAAAGTTGCACCTTCAATTAATTTTACACACTAAAGATTTTTGAAAAACAGGTTTGGCAGAGTTATTTTCATACAGAAAAAAGCCAACAGGGTTTGCCACACAAAAATCCAACACTTTCTTATATACTATACAGGCTTGCCATATAGTATGGCAGTGCATGGATTATATTTTTTTTTTCCCAAAATATAATTATTTCACATTTTTAAATGTTAGAAGTTAATCAATTTCATCTTATACAGCTTCTGGCTACTATAAAAGCTTCTCTTACTAAAAAACAGGCAACCTCTAATAATGGCCAGTCCCGCTCACAAGATTAACAGAAACAGCACATTTCGTGTCCAAGGGGTTTCCCTTTAGAGGGCTCTCCTGTGCTGAGCTGAACCCTGGGAAGAACAACACTATCCTTGAGGCAGCCCGGTGTTTACATGGGGCTGCCTGAGCCGACACAGGGCACACATGCAGCCTGCGATCGGGGCTATTCAATGCTCGAGCCCACCTCCGATTCTGCAATGTCACTGAATTCTAATATTCTGATATGAAGTTTTTGTAGGGGTTGAGTTAATGCAGAATATGACAAGTACCTTATTCAAGGGAACCGCTTATCTAACTGTTTCATTTCAGATTAAACTGAAAACCACCCATCTTTGTGACACATTCCCAGGCTTATGCCAATGGCCAGCTCTTGGAGACTGGCTACAGGCTCTGGAGAATGTCTCTGGTGTGGCTGTGAGTGAGGTTTGCTCTGCTCCCCAGCTGGGCTCTGCCTGCCTGCTATTGAGGCTGAGCATACAGGATTTCATTTTTCTGTAGCTTCACTGTCATTTCAGCTGAGGTCTAGAAGCCATCCTCAGAGAGCAGCACAGACATAGGCTGAGGTTTTTTTCACAGGAAGAAAACAACAAGCAGTAATTTAAGTACGGTATATACACACTATATGCAATATCATTTAGTACATATATTATCTATTTTATGATATATATGTATATTCACAATATAAATAACCATAGTATATACAATATACAGATCAGTAAAATTCCAGGTCATATTTCACCTTCCATTTTTTTTTTCCAGTCATTGCTGCCTAGAGAGACAGAAGGCAGCTAGATGTGCATTCAGGTTAAGTTTGGAAAGTCACATCTGTTTTTTTCTTTTTCTTATTATCCACAACCTGCAAATCATCAAGAACTTGAGCCAAAAGCCTTTTCCAGGTGTCAATAGTTCTTCATCATAATTTACAACTTAGCAAACCTGTTTCATTTGCAGTGAGCTCGTGACTAAACTCCAAGCATTTCAGTGCTAACACTAATGGACTGGAATAGCCCAAGGCCCTTAAGATAACAACCAGATAAACAGAACAGCCAAAAAATAAAAAGCTTTGTTAAGTATTAAATAGTACGGTACCTGTGAGCCAGATCCCCTCCCCACAGCAGAGGTATTAGTGACAGACTGAGCAGAAGACAGATTGGATGAGACAGGGTATTTGTAATGGTTAGAGGAGAGTTTGTCAGTAGATAACCTATTGGGTTTTCTGTCAGCTGGTGGATAGCGCGCAAAGATTTTTGGAGACGGCAAGTTATCGTACAGGCCTGCGTTATCATAAAGCATTTCTTCTCCAATGTTCCTGCTACGAGAAGAAGGAAAGCCATCTTCTGGTTCCCACTGCAACACATACACTTTGGCAGTTAGTAAACAATATGCCATGCAGAACCTCCTCAGTGAAATTAAAACATTAATTCCTTTGACTGTAGCATGCATATGCTTGTTGCTTACACTTGAATCAAACTATTTAGAAAGGTGGGGAGGACAGAGTGTGGAAAGGAAGCATTGCATGACGTGGCTGATAGCCTCAGTCCTGTGCATGTCCCACACCATCCCAGCACCCTCTCTGTTCCCTAGGCGTCAGCTCGAGCACTGCGGGGGACACAAGCAGGCTGTGTTCACAGGATACTCACAGGCTACACAGATGAATCTTTAGGCTATATGTCTTTCCAGTGAGTACCAGCTGCTGGTATGCTAGTATTACTTTTTTTTTGCTGGAGAACTATTATTCTGAGCTAACCAGCTAGAACTGACACAGACCATTCTTTTTTTTCTTCTTCTTGTTCTTTTCTGTTTCTTATTCTTTTTCCCCAGAAAAAAATGGAAAGCTCAATGACAATACTCCAGTGATTCATTCAATTAATCTTAAAAGAAACCAACCTGGTTGCCAAATATCCTTCCTTAATCCGTCCTGGCAGTGGCAGGACACTACTCATACAAAGGCTTCAGCACATCCAAGAACTACACATACAGACTACTCACCACACATGTGGTCATGTGTTGTTCCCAAGAGGGGCTTACTACCATCTTTCTGACATTACTAAGACATGATGGAGGACTGAACTTGCAGTCCACTTACCCATATCAAACTCTGAATTTTTCTTGAGTTCAGCCTCAGTGGGGGCCTTTATGAAGCAGCCCAAATTGAGCTCTGACATGAGCTGCAACTTCCCTGTAAATCTTTGTGATGACCACATCTATGTGTTAAACCCTATTAGGCATCTGCCTACAATCAATTCTGCAAATTATGAAGATGGAAGTGACCACTGTGGTTCTCTTTTGGGATATGCAGTACCTGCTGTCATGAAAAATGCAGCCCCAGGGCCTCAGAAGTTTTGTTTGTTTGTTTTTGTTTTGTTTTCAAAAGACACCAGAAGGTGCCTGATGTAACTACGTCCTTAATTTTGGCAGGTCCAGAGTGATTTAAAAAACAGCCCCTCAAGTGAGTATTATATTCAAGGACTTGGCAACAAATCGTCAACAGGCAATTGCTTTCTAAATGCACATTGGCTTATGTGCGGGTTAATGTAAACAATATGTCCCACCCCCCTACTGCTCTGTAGGTGTGAGAGAAGTTTGCAGCCCCCCCAATCAAAAACATAGGAGTTCATTGGGAAACTGCCCAGTGGGGCTTTTTAGATAATATAATTTTCAGACATCCATGCGTTCAACACATGCAAACCATTTGTTCTGTGCAAATTCAATTCTTACCGATCCATTTATGCAGGGAACATCATCATAATGAAGTGCCATTCCACTCGGACAGGCGTAGCCATTGGCAGTGCTTCCCCGATACGGATTTGTAGATATAACTCGCCTGTTCATAAAACTGAATAAAGCAAAATAAAAATAATAAAAAACAGCGCTTGAACCCAAGTCTAAGTGATGATTCAGTGGTATGTCCCCTGTATCTGATTATGTAGCCTAGAAGCACATATCTTCTCACTTTCTGCAGGAAAGCTGAGGACAGTTTTCCTTCTGGTGCTACTCACACATTGCTGCTAGCAGCCAATACTACAACATATGTTTCTGTACTCCATTCTTACAGTGGGGATATGACTGTGTGAAAGCCAGGAGGGCAACAGCTGTAACTTCTCAGTGGTGTGTTTACATGGGAACCTGCTGATCTGTGTTATAAACCAGCTTGCCAGTGTCCCATAAAAGTTCCCTTGTTGTCTGCATCAGGGAGAAACAGGTGTTTCTGGGTGCACGTGTGCTCAGGGCGCAGGATGAGAACTTAGGTTTTGGCAAAGTTGCACTGTTTTTACAAATTTTTGCTGAATTTTATTTTTGTTTCTCTCAATTCCTAAGCTTAAATATCTATCACAATTTTCTGAATATTTTCTTCCTCAAAATCTGGAAATTTTTCATTTCCATATCAGAACTTTTGGCTGAGTAGAGTGTGCACAATGGCACTGTGCTTCCCAACTCTCACTCTCTGGGTTATTGTGCATGCAAATAGCCTATATGTTAATTCTTGCTCTGTTTGACACAGTGTGTCTGAGCCCTCTGGACACTTCAAAAGGGCACTATATATTTATGTATATGTTTATTTATTTCCTACCGTCTCCCCACAATCAACATTACAGCTTGTTTTCCCAAAATTCTACAGAACACGTGCAAGATACCACAGACTAGAACAAGGCTTTGTGTTGGGACCAAAGATCTAACAATGCAGAAAATGGCAGAATCAGGCCCAATAGCAATAACGACTCCAAGGGCGAGTTTTCCTTTGTAGCAAACCGCTGAAATTGCACGAGGTATAGAAAGAGATCCCAAATAATTCCTATAGCTTCAGGTGTGCATGAATGGGAAAACAAAGCTTTCTATTCCAAACAATAGAACTATTCAGGCTCCTTGCTGACATTCATAAAATATGATAAAGCCCTACTAAAGCAGAGAGGGTCTTCTGTAGCGCTGGCTGGAGCTCAAGAATGCTGTGGTTTCAACAGTTGCTTTCTTTTGGCTTTGGAATAACATGGAGTACACTGAATTTCTCATTCAGAGGGAGACAGACCTCATCCATCTGGGGCTCACCTGAGCCACGGGAGACCTGGGCTCACAGGAGGGATGAACCTGCCCAGTTCAGTGTGGACCTTGCAGGGCAGGGCAGGGCTGGAATAATCATTAGACAGAAGCTTTTCTTACTTCAAACAAACAAACAAACAACAAACAGCCCAAGATAAATTCCGTTATGAAGATGTTTTTAACTTTATCATATCTCCAACTGTATGAGATATTATTAAAGGGCTGCATTTGTTTACTGTTTCTCTAAATGAAGAACATTACTCAAGCCTTTCTGGTTAGTCTGAAGGACTGCATTTGGAGTCGTTACTGTGTTTCTTTCTATTTAAGTAGTTTCAATGAGAGTGATGCATAACAACCATGTCCGAAAACTGGGATATTCATTAATGACATCCGATGCACCTGTAATAACTATTTCCACCACCAAAGGAAGCTAAGATTTATCTAAGTATCTGTAAGCACTTCATAAGCATTATTTCACTATACCTCATTAATCATGTTTACAGATGCATTCATGTAAGTTAATTGTATTCTGAAACTTATAGATGAGAAAGCAAATAAAGAAAACCTGCTTGGAAGCATTTTTTCTTCAGCCTTTCCCAGATACTTAATGATTTAGACTAAGAAAATGGATGGGACTATTAATGAAGAGCCAACTGTGTTGAAAAGCATCAGTCTCAGGAAATGAAAAACCAATAATCCTGAAGTGATTGTGCGATCATCAAAGCTTTAATGATAACTGCAGCTAATTTAGAAAGCTGATATTCATTCTATAAAGGGCAGAAATGGTATTTTATTAACACTTAAGTATTGTTGTAATTTCTCCTCATTTTCTAGGAGTAGTTGAAAATCAGCAGACAGATACTCTAGCTGCTTATCAGCAAGCTCTTAAGTCTTTTAAACACACCCAATGAATTTTAACTAATTCTTAATAGGGGAATTCTGCTATTTTGCAAGTTGTTTGACATTCCTTTCTAACATGTGGTTTAGTTGCATATGTTTTTTCACTTGGCTGCAATTAATATTGCATTTGTTCAGAAAAGGAAAGCCAAGCAGTATTCAGGGGGGAAGGTTTCCATTCTACTTCTTTCTTAAATGTGGTTATTGCTAGACGCTGACTGAAGCAAAATACATGTCAACACAAGATAAACATTTTGAGCCCTCTTAACATCAAAACAAGTATTAACATAAGTAGGTAAGCTAAATGCATTTTGATTCTACCAAAGTTATATGGTTTTCATGAAACTGGGCTTGTAGTAACGCTGAGTCACTTTGATTTCTATCAGAAGTCATTCAAACCAGATACGGAATGAAACTGCCCGTTTTCCCTCATTAAAGCCCTCCTAACACCTCGCTAAGTGTCTTCTTTTGGAAAACTCTGAGGCTCTTGCTGGGTTTTTCTTTGTTTGTTTGGGCTTTTTTGTTGGTTTTGTGTTTTTTGTTTTTGTTTGGTTGGGGTTTTTTTTTGATTTTTCAGTCTGTTTAAAGCCGAGGTGTGATTCTCTAGTAAATCAAGTCATACAAATTCCAAATTTGTGTGGGTAGCCTCATTTTGCAGCGAGATGAGGGATGATGCCTTTGCCACCTGTCTTCTCAGGCCAGCCAGTGTCTGACCCTGGAAAAGCCCAGGTAGGTCTGCAGCAGGACATCCCACCTGTCCCCACTGTCCCTTCCCTCCCCTTTCTGAACGGTCTCACCTAGCCAAGGAAAACTGCCAGCCTCCTCCCACCAAACACTGCTTTAATAATTAAATTGATTTTAAACATATAAATCACTATATGTGCTAAGTGTGCATTACTTTTCTGAGCACAGGATCTGTAATGGGGAATTCACTGTACTGATTTGTAATGTAAACAGTTTCTGTGCTGCACCCTAGGCACCTTCCCAGTTTCCATCTCCTGAATTAAAATCCAGAAATTAGTTGGACTGGTGTGAGCTTAACACAGTTTTTAATTAAGCAAAAAGTAACTTGAGAAGGAAACACTGAGAATGTGACTTTCCAAGACTTAAATTGCTTAAATTTACTATACATTTTTAGTGTACAGAATATATGCTGGCAATATATGCTGTACATATTGCCTGTATATACAGCAAATAAAGCCAACAGATAAATGTGAACTATGTAGCTGCATATTAATTTTATTTATTTATTTATTTATTTAAAATTATTTATTTAATTTTCAGCATATTTGTCCTTTTCCAGGGACAGTTCTGTCTTCAAGAAAAGGTTAAAATATAGAACTTGATAAGGAGACTTACTGAAAAAATTGAGTAAAGATTTGGGTAAAGTCAGATGGTGTCTGCATCTTTTACAGAACTAGCATGATGCCAACACAATAATCATAAACACATCTAACATGCTGTGATGCTGGAACACTTCACAAGTTCCATATCTGGCAAAGAGGGGTGGATTTTGATAAGCTCTCTTGGCACTGGCGTTAACATATAGATATAAATTCTCAGAGTACTAGAAACACCCGGGTAGCTAAGCGCCCCTCACCAGAAAGTCTGTTTTGCAGCCTGGATGACGCTTGCTGTCATTTCCACATCGATGTAATCGTAGTGCAGAGCTCCAGGGTCTGTTGAAGATCCTGTTTCCGCCAGCAAAATTCCCAACCATCTGCCCATGTCTTCGGAGGAGGATGCCTGCAAGGAAATGGGCAAGAGCATAGGTCATGTCTTTAGTCTGCCACTGAGCTGAGCTTTATTTCAAAATGGCATATTCTTCTTGGCTGACAAATTGCTACCACATTCTATGAGCTGCTCTGGTTTCTCTTTGCTAAACTCCTAAAAACCCCAGGATTTTTTTTTAAAACTGCTTTGCTAGGAGTGCACTTCGAGTAAGATAAGCGCTCATCAGTTACCATGTAGTACAAACTGGGCAATTCCAAAAAGAAGAAAAAATAATCATTTAAGGCTAGTGGATTTAGATTCAAGTAATGCTTATTTTAGACTATAGAAAATTTAAAGCTATGACAGAATTATTCTCCTATGCTAGGCTGGGGGATTTTAGGTAGGATGACTCCCAAGAAGAAAGTCTTAGTCCTAAGTAGAAACAAGGGAAAAAATAATCCAATACTAGAAGAAATTTTAGTGTTCCTTTTTGAAAAAAAATCCAATGCATTCGTCTTGATGATGGCATTTATATTCCTAGCAGACAAGTACAAACATTAATACTGTTAAAATAGTTTTAAATTTTTCATATTTTTCTTCAATTCATCAATTACAAAGTTAAACAGCAGCAAACAGATACAGGGAAGAAGGATATGGGAAAGAAACTATGAGGCTTCCAGTTTCTCATTTGTTTTTAAATATTTCACTGTCTTTCACAGTTCCTTGAGCTCCTTTCTAGTTTTTGGTTTGTTGTTGTGTTTGGTTTTTTTTCCACATTCTCTGAATTACTCAAATAGAACAGACCTGGCTGCAAAGACAGGAGACTAAAGGGATCTGCAGCTGGAAATCCAAGTGGTCAAACTGTCCATCCTGCCACTGAACACAAAAGCTTGCCTCCTCCTATATTATATCTTCATTAGACTTGGCCTTAAGTGTCTTCTCATTTCATTTTTCAAAATATGATTAATAAAGCCCCTCAGAAAATCCTGACACAGCTAGCACAGATGAAAGTATGACCTTGGCAACGTTGAGTGTGACAGTTTCTACATGTACAACATGTCAAGAGACTCCCCAAGATGCTGAGACACTATCTGCTTAATGCAGAATTATCTCAATATGGACACAGACTGAGCAAAAGTGGTTCACATAAATACCAGATAAATGAGAGTTAAAAGCTCTAGAGTTCCCATTAACAGTAACACCTTATTTAATTATCACTAAGTTGTTTACCCAAAGTAATTATATCCCTGATGTAAAAGTGTGTATTGAGAAGGAGCAGGGACACCTTAGTAGCAGGTCAAGGGAAGGTCAGTGTAGAGAAAAGCGTTTTCCTGAGAAAACTTTTAAATCTCAGTTCTCTCTTTGCCTACAACAGTTACTACTTTTTCTCCTTCCAGTCTTTGTTATCGAGCTCTGCAATAACACTATTCCAAAGATCTTTTTGAATGACCAAGTTGTATGAAAGTGCTCCTCTAATTTAGCTTGTGGATGTTCCTACAAGTCATAGCCATTAGCAACCACTGTACCTCGAGCACAGCAACCTCCTGCCCGTTTCGGAGGAGGCGGAAGGTCAGGGGATGCTTTGAATCCAGTCCCGGGATGACTTCACAGCCACGGAGAGGGATAGAAACAATGTGCGTCTTCAGATCTGTCCTGTCCTTGTGGAAAATGAGTTTATTGTCTTTCACTCTGCACCAGCGCTCACGCCAACGGTTATTTGAGAGCACGTTTAGATATCCTGCAATAAAATTAAATGTGAAATCTTTTACTCCTGTCTTTTTATGTAAAGAAGAAACCCAAACCCTTACTTTTCAATGTAACGCTACCACTTAACTTATTCCTCTTATAATAGAAAGTTCAGCTTAATTTTAGGAAGAGAAATAAATGACCCTGTTCCACTTCTTTTAATCAAAACTTTCACTGTGACAATAACCTAGTGAAAAACATATAAAGATGTGATCCTGCTCATGTGTAAATGGCTGTTCAGTAGTCACTGCAGCAGCTGGATGAGCAGGAGCACACTGATCCCCAATACTTTATTAAGAACGGGAGAGGGGCAGTGGTAAAAATGTACATACACAGGCAATGTACTCATGAAGAAGACCCACCTTCTCCGTGTGTAATGGCTTTGATAACTGTGACCAGCCAAAATTGTCTGGGAAAACCACAGCCACATTATATAATTATAATAATATATCATATATCTATAATATTATATAATTAGGTGATGAGCGAGGTTCTGTAACATCCAAAGTCAGTGTTCTGAAGATCTATTAAGCGTTGATGTTATAACTTCTGATTTCATTTAGAAAGAAGGCGGCACACTTGGTTTGCAACACCTTCAAAGCAGAGTTTAGAAGATTGCTACTGATGCCAATAAAAGTAAAAATTCAAAATTAAAGAACTGAATGCAGATGAAACTTAGTTAAACTTTAAGACACAAGTTTAAACAAAGATTATTTTTTCCCTCCCAAGGATAATAAAGTACCCTTACAACAAATCAAAATTTCATTAACAAATTGCCTTTTAAAACATTCACTTTTCTTATCATGTTCTATATCACATAGTGTCTAGGCATATAGTATCATTAAATGGGCAGTGTTTTGTGTTTTTCCTTTTCTGTCACATAGCAACAATCATTCCCAACTCAAATCTTAAAATCAAGACAATGCCCAATTTTCCTGCCTTATTTAGTTTGGGAACGAAAAAAAGATGATCTTTTACTTTTGCTTCCACATTACAAACACTACATGAATTCAGCGTGCTGCTGCTTCCAAACAGGCTGTGAAGAGGGAAACAAATGGTAACTTGCACAGGCCAGAATTTATGTAAAAAAATTGTCTTCTATCTCAGGTCTGATTTTCATTTAATTCTGTTGGATAGCTCTCTTTGGTTTTCATTAAAACTATGACTTATGATTAATTTTTCTGGGTTTCCCTTCCAACATTGTGGTTCCAATGTCAAAGCTTGATCCAACAGGATATAGCAGATCAGACTTGCGCACATCTTGGAAGGTGCCATAAAAAAAGGAGGATGTGCACAGTCCTCTGATTTTGGCTCCTTGTGATGATCACACTCTCCAGCTCTCCTCCCTTCTCCTGTAACAAAACCCCATATAGTTGTGCATTATAATATAATCCCTAGAAATTGAAAACTCTTCACGTACAAGCCAGCTGGCTTGTTTTGGAATGAAAGGCTTTTTTTTTTTTTCAGACAGCACTTTTTTTCCTCCTCTGCTTCTAACACACCTCTCAGAAAAGCTCTTCCAAACCCTCCTATTTCACATGAACTCTGCAGGATTCCACGCTTTTCCTTCCACATATCCCTACTTAAAACTTCAACAGCTGACATGCCCAAAATGCCTTGAGCGCATTCCCAGTTGGGACATTCGCACTTCAGCTTGGCCCAGGTAGCCAAAGACCAGTGATGCTCTAGGGAAGAGCTTTGCCATGATGCTGAGTGCAGGTTGGTTTCCATTTCCACTCTAGCTGGGTGTCCCCTACAGCCGCACCGGGCCTTTCTCTTTGTTCATGGGAGGTAGAGCCTTTTAAAGTGTAAAAGCCTTCAACTATGGAGCAACCTCCCAGAGAGCATTGCACTGAGCCAAATTTCTGGTGGTGAGAAACTCCTTCTGCAAAAACTTCCTGCGATGACCAAAGCCTAGACACGCATATTTTCCTATAAAATCTGCAAGTGGTGTTGTGTAGAGCCAAATGCAGGCAATAGTAATGGCTATACTTATGTCCATATCCGAAATAATGATAGAAATACTAGGACTTAGATTGTACAGCTGTGGTTAATGTCTCACATAATACAGAATAATCAATGGAGCATGAGACCCCGGAAGTCTTGAGTTTGTATGGAAACCAGATGCTTCAGCTTTTCCCAGCTGTTCTTTTGGTTGATAAATCACATCTGTACTTAGCTGATGTATGGACATATATACACACACTTATTTAATCAAAGATTGTTTATGTGAATGATTTCCAAAGTGTGGCTTGAGAGCCACCTCTGATCTATGAAGTTCTCACTGGTGGTCCATGGATCTGCTTCTTTCACATTGGGCAAGCATCTATCACACTTCATGCACCAATGAGTTTTGCCAACTGCTGCCTAATCACAGATTTCTTGGTTTCTGAAGTTTTTCAAGTCAATTAAAGGAGAAAAGACAGATCCAAATTAATAATCTGGTGCAACTCTTTCATAGCTTGCTTTCTCTGGATTTTTTTTTTGGAAGGGACTGGGAGAAGGGTGGGTTCTACCTTATTCACATATGGAAGTGTTACTTAATACTGGAACACCAGAAGGCAAACAGGAGAATGTAAATACATTGCATTGTTTGAAAATACCAGAGCTGTGAGGACATCAGCTAAGTGCATTGCACAAAGTCCTAAACTGTGAGAAAACATTAAGAGCTAAGATACACAACTTAAGCATTTTCTGTATATTACACTTCCTTGGTGCTGCCAAGCACTACAGTTGTCATAAGGAGTGATCATCATTCGGAGGTAAAATAGCTTTCTAGAAATCTGTTATTTCATTCAAGTTTTGCCCAATATGTACCACTTCAGGAACTTACAATTAAACTCAAATCGCTTTGGCTGAGGCCAGTCGACTGCTGTCTTGATTGCTCTCCCATAAAACCTCACCATGATCCATCATAAAAGACTTGATCCTTTCCCAAGAACATTCTTCTAATTCCTAGTCTAAACTCATTTCATAGTGCAGTCTGTAATAATTTTACATCCATTTCCTTGAAAACAGCTCGTTTATTTCTGCTTTTTTTGCCCACACTGCCCCCTTACCTTTGCAAAGAGCAATGATATTACTTCTGAGCCTATGCTACCATTTTATTTTGAAAGTCGAGTCTTTTAGTCTCTTTTCAAATTATAAGCTCTTGATTACTCCTCTTTCAATCTGAGTGCATCCTTCTGATGTTCTGATGGAAGAATTATAGCAGTACAAGCAATTTCAGAGGGATTTCTAGGCTAGAATTTTATGAAGTTTTAGTTGCAATGTGCATTTAAGACTCAAGGAGAAAAAATACCACTTACCACATGTTGGAACATCTTCTTCAGCTGATGAGGTCTGTTCATCTGTTGATGGCTTTTTCTTTCCTAAGCCAATGATCTTTGTTATTTTTTTCCCAGTTACTTTAGTCACAGTGCCCTTGGCTTCTGGTTTTGAACTTTTTTTCCTCTTCACTATTAAGGAAGCAAAAGGATGTATTTTAGTGCGTTTAAATTAACCTAAGAACAGAGAGAATCTGAATAAAAATTGCAGTTCAGACAAACAATTCACTCTAAGGTGAACATTCTTCAAGAAGTTGCAGACTGCAATGAGATAAACATTAGATTCCCTCTGTAATGCAGATGCCTATGAATAACCTCTGTTCTATAAAAAGAATCGCATTCAGAATATACAGGTAAGAAAAATAAAAATCAAGCTTCTAATTTAATTTTATCTAATCAAGCTGAAAGTCTCTTTCCACAGCAGTCATCATCTAATTTATCAGTATGACTGAGCTACCTGCATATAAATTTAGCTAATATAAGTGAGAATAAAATTCCACCCAGACAGTCTTCCATTGTTCCTAAACATCTACCTCAAAATACTTTAACAGTTAAGTACACAGCGAAAACAAAATATACTTGCCTAGCAAAAATACTCCTGCCATGTACAATTAGGTTAAGGTATCTTATGCCAATGAACCTTTTAGAAAGAGAAGACTTATAAATTAACTACTAACAATTAAATTAGTGGGATCAGTATAAACATTCAGTGATTAGAAGCTGGCACTTATTGTTTTTGTGAGGACTTGGAAAGAAAAAGCCCTGCTGAAAAGAGGTATTCTGCTAACATCCAGCCTATGCTTCTATTAACTTAATATGATATTAGTAATATTACAGCTCTGTGCACCAAGGCATGCTGAGCTGCTGAATGTAACATGTCAAGGATATAATTTTTTAAAAGTGCCTACCTGCCGAAAATCCTAGCAAATTAAAAAAAAAAAATAAAAATGCAATCAATCAGAAAAAATACCTTTTATTTGCAAAATAGAACTAACAAAATGAACTTTCAGAAATTGCATTCAGTGGCCTAATTTGGATTCCATCAACAGAGCAAAACTCTCTCTGCTGACAGGGCAGCAAAAATATCCATCAGCTTGCCCTGATACATGATTTTGATGAAAAATACATTTAGGATAGTTACTGATTGAGCTGCTGTAACTTTATCCCTGACATATCAATTCCCTTTGCAACAGGGAACATTTAGTGGTTATGGACTTGTGTAAACTGAGAAAAAAAGGACAAAAGTTCAGATGAGAAATGACTGTATGAATTGATGAACTGGGAAGAAAAATGCATGGAAAATAGAGAAGCAGTTTGGGACTCACAATGGGATAATTTATCAGATTTAGTTTAATTGCTAGGAATCATGGAACACTATTTAGAAATCATATCTGTAGCCAAGACCATACAAATCTGTCACCTGCCGCATGTGGTGCTGGGGAGGAAAAGCAGCTTTTCAGGTACGGGTCACTGTTCCCCAAACTCCAATACAGTGATGCATGTGTGTAAGCAAAGGTCTAATTCTCTCTTCCTAAGGTGAGGGTGTTCAGAACTTATATTGTACTCTCCAAACATGCAACGAGCTCCTGTGTTCAGGGGAGGAAGGCCTTCATGACTTAATCTTTTCAACTCTAAAGAATATACTGATTGCCCGACTGCCAGTGATTTTTGTCACAAAAGCCTCTTCTCATTTTCTTCCCTGCAGCAAAATGAGCAGCTGGTTGAGAGCGGAGCAGAGGCTGGAGACGACTGCTCTCCAGAAGCTCCCTTCCCACAGACTCCCTTAAGTGTTTCCTATCCATTGTTTGAAAAAATAGTGTAACTTCATCCAGAACCACTTAAAATGATGCCAGGGATATTTTAACCTCCTTGCAGTCATTAATGCCTATTCTTTTTACTACTACACATTGAAGGTCACAATTTTCAAAAGCAACTGCTATTTTTAATTGTCCTCCTTGAGACATCTAAGTTGGGCTGGTTTTCCACCAGCGTATGCTCCATCAGCATGCCTCCCGCAAGGCACCTGAGCCACCAGGCACTTTTGGACATCATGGACAACACAGCTTTTGGGGCACAGATGTTTATCAGCAGGTTTCAGAGGCTAAAATGGTACCACATTTTTTAAGGCTTAGTAGAAGATTTTATAGGGTGAAAACTAACCCTATACCACAACTTCTAGAAACCACAAAACCTGACATTGTTCCATACTGTTGCGCATGTCAAAGATCTGTATAGTCAGGAAATGTTGGAAAATGACCCAAGGAGAAGATAAAGCAAATGAGTCAAAAGGCGAGACAGCACTGGCACCAAGGCCAGTATTGACGTTGTGCTCAGTGCAGCTCACATTACCTGACAGCTGCACAAAACCGTCCCATCTAAATGATAGCATCGCTATATGGCAAGTCAACAAACTCACAGAATTTCTTCTGCTTTGAGAAGGAGGGAAGGGGATGAGGAAAAGAACATAGGGGTTGAGGCTTTTTACACATCACTCAGACAAAACTCCCTCTGGATTTGGGATGTGCCTCTGTTACATTATAGGGACTACAAAACACGCATGGCTCCAAAGCAGCATATGTAATATTATATACATATATACTAATAAACCCAGTGACATTACATGATTATGCACATTTTAGTCTGTTAATATAAATAATACATAATAGTTTAGAAGTGATATACCCACTATTTATGTTGCTACTACACAGTTACAGTAACTATTAATATAAGCGACTGTTAGTTGCCTATAGTGATTGCCCAAACTCTGAAAAACTGCACTTTTGAACACAAAAAAGGCTAAGTCAAAATTTCTATGTTCTGTTTCCTTATACTAATTATATCGACTTTTTTTTTTCTGCACAATAATAATATCAAATGCTTTCTCTTACTGAAAAATATCAAGGGTTCCCTCCTGACATAATTCAGCTTTCAAGTTAAACTGAATCCTAATAAAAATATTCAAAAGCATTACTGCCTGTTTTCCAAACACAACCCCCAAACCTATTTCACTACCTGTATCTCCCTATATGCACAAATTATTTACGCCAAGCATCTATGCATGTGAGATGTACCTTGATCTTTTCCATTGCACACAGTAGTGATTCCATTTTCCACAGCACCCTCCCCATCTGAGCTGGGCCTCTCAGATGACAACTTCTGCAGGGACAAAGAGGTTAGTAGACATAGAGCGTTGTCACCTTCACCAAATGAAGTGTCATGAGTCAATTTAAAAATATGCTTACTGTGAAATAAAACACATTACAAGCTCTCATCCACTTGGAAGAAAAATCAAATATAGTAAAAAATTCACTTCTAGAGATTTTTTTTTATGTTGTTGTATAGGCTTTAGAAAACCACAGAAATCACAAAATAGGTCTACATTTGAAAGTACACTCTGAACAGTGAAATAATAATAATTTAATAGCTCTTATTACACAAAATATTTTAAACAAATTTCTAGACTCTCTGCTCCTGTTTAATAATCTGCTGGGCAACCAACAATTACATGGATCAAATAAGAATAATTTTTAATTTTTTTCTCCCTAGGCAACATACTGATCATTCACTGCAAGGCTCTTCTCCTTCCTAATTCTTGCTTTCATATCCTGCTGAGTCAAGGCACCAGAGACAACCACACGTGAATAGCCAAGTTTGAGGCACGAAAGCTTGAAAGGGTCTGCCAAAACAGTGACCTCAGCATGCCCACGGAGCTCTTCAAGAAATAAATTCTCAAAAATAAAAGACTTTCCCTTAAAACTTTTGTATAATCTTCAGCTGTTCTTCCCTGATGGTCACATCCCTGCTGGCTCTTTGCACTTGACAGAGAGCGTCTCTGCATCACCACACGTGTATCAGAACTGCACCCTAAACGGCCAAAGAGAAGCTGCTAATGGACACAAGCCAGTCTGCTGCTTGTTCGTGACTAAATGAATAGATGTGGCAGAAGGCTTAATTCTGTAGGATGTGTGCATATATCCAAACAAACAAAAACAACACAGGGGCTAATAGTCTAAACCAGTAACATGAATCAGACAATAGTTATTGAAGATTGCCCCAAAAATTGGTCTAACATGAAAAATTTAATACACAAAATGAAGAAAGTAAATTCAATTTCAGCGTTGTGGTCTGCACATCCCCTAAACCATGCAGTGTCTAGCAGTGTCTCCGTAATAAGTAATTACAATGAATTTTGCATCCATAATCTTACCTTTTCTAGCTCCGTCTTGTGCACTGGAGAGCTAGACAATGGGCCATCGGAGTCTACTGCTCCCGTACAGTTGCTGCACACTTCTTTTATAACCTTGGGAGACAATGTAAAACTTACTAATTGTTAACAAAATACAAATCAGAGAAATTGTATATGAACGCGAAGGGAAATAGGAAGGAGAATCCCACAGACATTTACTAGGCTGGCAGGTGTCAGGCAGGCTGCCACTACACCAGCTTCTCCATGCTGCCTCCTGAAATAATTTCATGTACAACCTGGAGGAGACATAATGTCTAGAGGTGGACGGTTTCAGTTTCTAGACAAGCTAAGCTCCAAGGCTCTCCTGAATAAAGAAACCAACAGCACTGCTGATTTCCATGTGCTAGTTTTGCAACACGAACTCAGCTGACACCATCAAATTAATTTCATTATGATGACGAAAAAGTGGGATTAGATCCAAGGTCCCATGTGTCAAAGGACAAGAGTTTTGCATAATACACTACCCAGCTGCTCTTTTTTTGCTATTGGAGAATTAATGAAGTGCCGATCGACTTACAGTTAATACCACTGTGCAGTGGTATTCTGTGGTATTTTTGTATTATACTTGCACGTTGACATAAAGGTATAGGTCAAAGTAATTGTAAATGTGTTCTGGGAAATGGAAATAGCATTATGTCTGCTTTAAAAAGTTAAAGAAAAATTCAGAACCTGGAACTCACTGAGATTTTTATAGAATTTGAAGAACTTCAAAAACTGAAACTACATAAATGTAAAAAATATGCAACGAGTAAAGACTTTTGATGATTCTCTATGGACATAACTAATTTTTTTCTCTCTTGGGATGTTATCACCAGCCCGTTATCAGCCTGAAATTGTTCCTGCTGATGAGAACAGGTCCCAGCTCTCCATCCAGACTCATGTCAAGGGAGTGCTGAGCTTTACGCTACTGATTACAGCAGTGCAGCCATGCAAGGACAGCAGAGCCAAGGGAGCTAAGAAAGAAAAGCATCCTACTCTGCTGGAAGCATTACTGCTGGACACACAAACTTTCCCCTTTACATGCACGTGTTTACATATCCAGCTCCTCCCTTCACACTGTTTACAGCAAGCCCGGCCGGCAGGGAGGAGGGTCTGGCCTGAGAACTCCCACTTCCAGGGAAAACAGCAATTAGCTAACCGTCAAAATCCAGATTTCTTTCAAGGACAGGAAAAGCTAAACAACAAAAAATGTCTTTTCAGTTTTGAACTGAACAATGTTGATATAGAAGACATTAAAGAGCTAAAGATGGCCCCAAACAGTTCTTTCACAACACTGAAGTTCCCTTCTAGGGCAAAGCTAAACAAATTGAATGTTTATGGGCTTACAAAAATCCTATTGCTACAACTCATAAGCACATCATAAATTACAGGTACTATATATGCCATAAAGAGAGAAGGAGCACCAGTGCCATTTTACAGATGGAGTACTCAGGAACAAAGAAAGATTAAATCACTCACTCTATGTCACATAAAAGAATCTAGGCAGAGCAGGGAAATGAACCTACACTTTTATTTCTGAGCTAGGATATTAAAGCACTTCAGCAGCCTTTCTTTACTGTCTGAACTTCCCTATATCTTGTCCCAGAAACATAAGCATGGCATTTGATGTCCTTTATAACACAAAATTTAGATGTATCTGTTGCAGAGCACTTGCACCTTAAAGTTAAATGTAGCCCTAAATTCCCCATAATAATAAGAAATGTCTTCTATGTGTGCTGTTTTCCTTTCACTTGCTGGTCTTCAGTTTGGTGTAAATACACCACTGTTTTCTTCCTACAGAAATGTGTCTGTAGAGATTCTGAGAACATTCATTTCTGTCTCCTGCATGACCCTGATTCAATGGCTCATGTTTTCAGCATCTGCTCACACCACACAGTTCATTTTGGCACAGGCAGATAGTAATGGGAGTTACAGACAGAACAGAGGGAAAAGATTTGGCAGCATCAACTGAATAGTATGTGCAAAGTCACACACTCAAGTAAATCCGGTTCTTATCATACCTCACATATTTAAGGAGAAGCTAAAGTGTTTAATTGCATTGTAATTAAATTTTTATTTTAAAAATTGACACATTATCAAGTGGAAGTTCATGGCAGGATCAGAATTAAATGCACATTCAAGGTTCCAACACTTCATTCAGGTTCATGGGGCTCACTGGCAAAGCCTTGCTCATCACCTTCTATGTGCAATATAATTGTGTTCAATGCACAGCATAAAACTCATACTTCTAGAGCTCATCATGACGAAATGTCTTTGATATGTAACGGTTGCCTGGATGCACTCTCTGTAATTACGTTTGCAGACAGCTGCCATTGTAATGTGGTTTTCACATGCTTATAGCTTTAAGTCAAAATTTTAAGGATAAAACTTTCCAACACTGTTGCCAACTTGCATAATTTTAATCACAAGACTCGGCATTTTTGTCAATTTTTTCTGTGTTCCATATCCTGGAATCATACGAAAAGATCACTATTTTCATTAGAAAAAAGTTGTGAGAGTGGGGAAAGGAGGTCAGCGAACTTTTATCCGTTGCAATGAAATGTGTGAGTATATGAATAATTGTACCTCAATGGCTCCAAAAGTAGAAAGCAAATAAAAGGAATTCCCAAATGTGTTATTTTTAACAAAATGGCATAATCTGGAAGGCTGTACTGAGAATACTTTGTAATGGCACATACTCTGTTAATAGTTTAAGTTTTCCCACACATTAGAAAAGGGAAATAATTCTCTTTTTCTTACCACAAATGTCTTTGTACATTACATATACACATACACAGGGTGACCTGCCAGGAAAAATCAAACTGAGATCATAAACAGACTACGTATTCAAATATTTAAAATATATAAGCAAACATAATCAGAAAACTGAAGACCTTTCATTTCTTTGGATAGCCGCAAAACTAAATACGTTCAATGTAATCTTTTGTTATTCCATCACAAGAATTTTAAATACCACAATTACCATTACAGTGTTACAATTAGCAGACTTCAGAACTGCCTCAACTGCAGACCTGCAAAAAGCTTGTGTAGACCTAAGTATGTTATTATCGCTTATTTATGTTACAGAAAAGTCTTGAATCCCCAGCTGGATCAGGATATACACCAGTTTATCACATTGAATGCAGTGACATGAGGAATAGAGGGGAAATATTTGCAGGTACAAAGCTGGAAGGAGTCCCTGCCCTGAGCCATTGATAGTGACGGGTGAAGTCAGTGGAATTTCTGCCACGTGGTGTGTCTGGAATATTCCTCTCTTTAAAACCATCTTATGACAGAAACACTAGCACTCAGTATAAAACCTCCATACCTGCACTCACCTACAAATTTCTATAACTCTTATATCTTATCTTAAATGATGCACCATGACTACTTGCCCTACTTTTATTCTTTTTACCTGCAAAGTCAAATGAATCAAATTAGATTTTTCCAGGTACCTTCAAAGATCCAGGCTTCAGAAAAAAAGAAACCCACAGGCTATGCAGTGAAAGCAGAAAGCCAGCTGCTCGCCAGCCAGACCCTGCCACACAGAGACCAAACAAATTCTAAGTAAAAGTACTAAATTTGTAGAGGGTTCCTTGTGGTTGATCTCCTTGAGGCTCTATAAGGAATAAGACTGAGTCTTCCTGCATTTGAGGAGCTTGCAGACCTCTCCCCTCATTGATTCTGTGGGATGAGTTCAGGCTGCAGGTTGTGCTTACCCCAGGGATGTGATCACAGCATCTCAGCTCATGTTTTCATGAAACTCAGAGGAGATGCTCACACTTTTAACATGATTGAGTTCAAAAGTGATTAGGGAGAAAGCTGACAGCCTGACTGCTCTTTTGCTTCTCTTCTGTACATAACCAGGCTAGAAATCCGTGCAGCCAAGTCACTTCCTGTCACCCATCTACCCACATGTTTTGCAAACATGGGAATTGCTATAAACGGGACAGGCTGGGTCCTCTGTCTCTTGTCTCTGCTGCTTAACTTTGAAGATAGGAGTATGTTAAATCTGTAATCTGCTTATGCACAACACAGCAGAAGGAAAAGGGTTTGGCTCCAGACGTAAGTCAGTGTTTCTCATTCCTGAAACGCTCCTTTTCCAGTGCTGGAGGAGTACTGACTTCTGGGACTTTCATCATTCTGCCATGACTAAATTCTCATTTTCTCTCTCTTTTGGACCCTTACACAAAACACATATTAGTGTCAATCTCTTCCTCCTTAAGAGAACACCAAAACTCTCTTAGCAATTTGCAGAGAAGAAATGCCCTGAGGAGTTTACCTAGATAAATTAAGAGGAAAAGCAGAAATTATTCACATCATAGCCTAAGTCCCAAAAAGAAATGCCTTTTACCCTCTGTACTGGAAAATGTCATTCTCAAGCATGCCCTAGCTTGAAAAGCTTCATCTTTCTGCCTTACTGCTGTTTGAGCAAAGTGGGGATGAGATTCTAGCAGCGTAGCAGCCAGCAAGCCTATCTTTAGTGTGTGTATATCCCCTTAAAAATACTTTTCTGACATATTCAACCAAGACAACCTCTGTATCATTTCTCCTGCGTTATTACCATGTAGACTATTGCCATATATGGCCACTTGATCAGGCAGAGCCCAGAGGAGGAGGCGCAGGGTGGCTGGGGAGGGCGGCTGGAGGCATTGCTGCTGCAAGGGCACTGGTATCTCATGCAAGGAGAGCTGGATCCCCAAGCCCAGGCAATGCAGAAATCCAGACCACACTTATGGCCGTAAATCCGAGCTAGGTATGATCTAAATAGTTTTCCACCAAAGCTGCGAGGAGAGAGGAGGAATACTATCTTGTGGTGAAAGCAGGGGACCGAGTCTCAGTCCTCCTGAGTTCTGCTCTGAGATGTGCTACAGCTTGCATTTGTGATTTTAGTCAGGAACTTAAAGAAAACTTATCCCTGAGAAAACAAGCAAATAGGATGTTTGTGGTTCTGTATTCACTGGTGTTTTCTTTTTTTTTTTAAATTTACATATGCATCTGCTTTTTTAATGTAGCATATTGTTTTCCATGGTGCCAGTCACACACACACGCTCTGGTTCAGAGCCAGGATGGGGTCCTGGGCTCTGCCAGAGCACCCTGGCTGCATTCCCTCAGCCTGGCCAAGCTCTCACATGCAGCTCAGTCTCTTGTGTCTCCAGATCATGCCCTAAATAGCTCCTATGCAAACATACTGACCTTGCTGTGGTTTGTACCGAGATATCTCAAACCATCTCTCTGAGACAATAGGGGTGTAAGTCCTGGGAGGTTTAATTTAGTTTGTAAAGCCTTCACTGCTGGTGATCATGTGCTGTGCCAAGAACCCAGCCTGACCATCTTGGGACACTATGGTCCTGAAGTTACTTACAAACTAAAAAAACACTATATGCAAATCAATGATATTCAGTATGCATCCTCAAATACACTTTTTCCAGTCAGTTTTAAGGCACAGTCATTTAGCACTTGACTCAACAGCTATGAAATGGAGCTAATAACCTCTTTGGGGAACATTACTTGAGCCAAGAAAGTAATGCTTGAAGTGTTTTGAGATCTCCAGCTGGAAATTCCCATAGAAAGTAAAACCAGCCACACAATGTTTACAGTTACAAGCTCAGACTTGTGCTGATTTAAACTGGTAAAAGAAGAGCTCTGTCACTAGTTTATTCTTCAGGAAAATTCAGTCACATTAAGATTGAAGACCAGAAGTTACTTGACTCCCCTCACTAAGCCCAGCACAGTGAAAAAAAAAGATGTTTTTGAAAACTTTTATAAGAGACAACATGCAAATATCAGAGATCGAAACTGAGTAGGACAACCAGATTAACATCCTAACAAGAAGCGTTACAGCCTCTTTGACTGGATAGTCACAACCTTGATTTTCTTCTCTCTTCGGGGAACAAATCCCTCTTATTACAACAAGTTCAGAACTGACTGAACGTTGTCAAAATGACAGATGCAGGTATGTCTGCTTGTGCCTGGAACAGTCACTGCTCAATTACAGACCCTCAACTGAAGAGATTGCTGCAAAATGTCTGCACACCATAAAATGAAGAACAGTTAACAAAGGGTGCATAACATTAGGTAAAAATGAAAATCAAGGCCCGCGCTCCAAAACGATTGATTACCTCTCTTGCATGATAAATCATAAATGTATTTTTTGCAGGAGGCAATGTTAAAAGGAACAGAAAGCCTTGGGTCCAGACACCATGACCATTTCATTCTTCTGCTGGTCTTCTACAAGAAGCTACATCAGAAATTAATTTCCTTGGCATTCATCTATTTTTAATATTAAGAGCAGTTTTCTATGGCCTAGTTTGCAGGTCCTGAACACAGAACACATTCATCTGTATGAATGAAGCCACTAAACAAGCATCTTCTTGTAGTATCATGTTCTTAGCAGTCCTTTTATTTTTAATTTAGCATTTTCCAGGGATGCTGACAAGTAAGTGTGGTTTCAACTAGTCCGTTGGATGTGCTGAGACAAACAGGAAGATTTAAGACCTTACTTGACCACAAATGCACAAAAGTGCACACAGATGCACATACACTCAAGCGTGCATGGAAAAAGCTCATTTTTGGGCCAGAGTGTGTATCTGCATACATTTTTTTCATGTACATTTTTGTGGGAACATTTTAGGACTCAAGTCTGGAAAATTCCACCACTTTATGTTGCCCACCATATTACTGCAATGATCTCAGCTCTAGGCTGGATTTATACTAGTTACGCTTCTTGCTCTGAAATCTTGACAGGCTCTTTGGTGACATCAGCTTTTTTTCATCAAGCATTTGTTAGCTGGTAAACCTGAAACTCCCTCTGTGGTTTCCAGTCTAGACTTCAGTTCGCACTAGGTTTATCAGCTGGCTTTTCTGGTGTCATCTTTAAAAGAAAGGTCTAAAATATTCTGCATTTATTTTGCACTTGTCTTCCAATAGATATTTTAAAATTATTTGCTTAAGTAAGTGTATTTTATAGCATTTACATCTGACTTAAAAATAAAATCATCTGGTTTAGTTTTCATGGGAAAATCTGTCCTCCAAAGCCATTGTGAGTTTTTCACGCTCAAGAGTAAAGCCTTAATTTGACACTTACATATGAATTCATGAGAACCCATTGTTCCTGAGTGATAACCTGTCTTCACTAGTATATATTGGTCCAGTATCTTTGACAGAGAAGGCATGTTATAATTTAAAAGTGTTATTGCAGAGACGTTTCTCATTGTCACTCTCTGAATCTGCCGATTTCATTAACTACAAAAATCACACATAGGTGCCAGAATGCTGCAGAATGCGCCTTTCAATGACAGGCAGGGAAAGCTTAAACCACTTCTTCCAAGACAAAGAGTGATCTCTTTCTCAATATAGGAACTTCCTAAACAAAGCCACACATGACTTTCAGAAGCTCATTTTAAGTAAGGCTTGAACCAGCAAAAATATAATTATTTTCATAATAATTAAAACCCCCTAAATTTTGCTACCTTTTTTTAAAATACAAAAACAAGCGCTTCCTTCTCAAAAAGCTATACTTCTTGTAAATGCTGGAGCTGCTGCAAGAGCTGCACAGACCATTTTTGGTTAGCTGTCTGATAGGCGATTTGTACTACACAGACCAAAGTGCTGCAGCAGTGCTGAGGATTTGGAAGTTGAGTGTATGATAGCATTGCCATGTACTTGAAAGAATTTTATTAATAGAGAGTTTTATTAATAGAGATCTTTGCAGCATGAAGGAACTAAATAAAGTGCTGTCAGACTGTCTCCAAATGCTTTGCAGTAACATGATGTCCAGCCATTCACCCTCAGCACACAGAACTCAACATGCAACTGTACAAAATCTGGGATATGCAAAAATCTAGCACTGCTCTGTCCGCCTGTGTGGGGAATGCTCTACGTACAATTTAAAAAAGAAAAAAACAAAGAAAAAAGAAAACAATTTTTATGAAAGTCTGTGAAATGCCAACAAATTGAGCATTACTAAACCCGAGTTTGGAACAACACAGGAAATCACGGTGCAGTTACCATGATCTAATTATAGTGGAATTCCCTTGGAAAAGAATATGACTTATGAATTTCTTTTCACTCCAATCAGTGTTTTTGAAACTCTAGATGAGTTAATGGGACACTTGGATGGTGCTAGGTTTTAAAACCTAAAACAAGATACTGGTGTTAGAAGAAGCCTAACAAATATGTGGCTAAGATGAGTTTCTATTTAAAAAGACAATAGAGAGAGCATTTTCTAAGCTAAGAACAAACTCACAATCAAAACCAAATACACACAAACTGCAAACTCCCAAAAGGTATATTCAAATATTGCAAAATAGGAAATTACAGATTAATTTTGCATTTAGTAAATTAGCCCACAGCAGAACTCATACCTCCTAAGCTGAATTTTAGGTCTCCCGCTTCTGCAGATAAACTATCTGCCATAATGAAATTCCTGCATGTTTAATTGGATTGTATTTGTAAAAATACAATATCACAGAATCACAGAATCGACTGGGTTGGAAAAGACCTCAGAGATCATCGAGTCCAACCCTTGGTCCAACTCTAGTCCGTTTACTAGATCATGGCACTAAGTGCCATGTCCAATCTCAGTTTAAAAACCTCCAGGGACGGCGAGTCCACCACCTCCCTGGGCAGCCATTCCAATGCCTGACCACTCTCTCCGTAAAGAATTTCTTTCTAATATCCAGCCTAAATTTCCCCTGGTAGAGTTTAAGCCCATTCTTAGAAAAATAAGTACCATATAAAGTTGGATCAGAGCACAGCACGGAGAATGCCTGATGAATCTTATGCAGTCATACTTTTGCATGCACTTAAAAGGCTGGATGTCAAGGTCTTAAAACAAGCTACCGAAACTGTGGTGGTATTTTCCCACCGTACTTCACGATCCTCCACATTTGAGACTGGCAAAGTCCGACATAAATACTACTAATCTGGTTAGGATCTAAAGCTGCAGCTCTTGCAATGGGATTTTCCACATTTGCAGACACTGCGCAGAAAGGAGTGGAAGATGACAAAATCTCATGTCTCAGAAGTCTGCATTCCCAGAACAAACCGTAAAAGATGATCTCCCGCAAAACCAGGATTAGCAAACTTCATTCTACTTCAGGAAGTTGAAGGTTGCTCCATCAAGAGCAATTCAAACAGGTATCTCCTTGGAGATGCTTTAGGTGACTGGGATGGTGATATGCCTGATTTTTGGAGGGTAGCCTATGGCACTTATGCATATATACCACCCCAAAAAGCCACCTGAGTGCCAGCCCCCTCCACCTTAGGGAATTCAAACCTTCAGCTCACTACCAGTGTGCCCTAACCACCAAAGCTTGCTGCAGAATAAGCTGGAAATGAAGATGGAAATGAATTTGCCAGCTCTCCTCTTGGTGCCAGATTGTTGTGCAATTAGCAGTGAAAATCATACACAGCAGCAGCAGCTGTATAGCACTCGGCTGCTGGTAGCCCAAGGAGCCACTTCAAGGCCTGAACATTAAGTCTGTATTTCTGCAGTCCCAAATTAGATGAGATTTAGGTGGCCTGGATTTGCCTGAAAGTCACAGTCTGTATCTCAGTTTTTAACAGCAATTGAGCAGGAAACAGAAGCACTTTGTGGGTGGAAAAGCTCCTGGTCAGAAATTCCCCCTTACCTTTAGCCACTGTTCCGCCTGCTCTTTGCTCTGCACTGCCAGAACCAGGGCATCCGCTCCTTGGTGCGAGATTTTCAGCTCATGCTTCTTCTTTTTGCTGTCTTTGGGAATGTACGTGATACTGCAGTCATTCAGGAGTAGCTCCATCTGGGGCTGCTGGTCCTTGGAACTTTTGTAACACTAAATAAATGTAAGGAAAGTTCAAAAGTTAGATATCACCTTTCTGAACCCTGGGGGAAAGCTGTTATTATCTAGAAATACCATTTTAAAATTTTTAATATTTTTCATGCATCTCTTTACCACATACCACCGAGTTCAGCCAATGCCAACTTTGCATTTCTCCTCCTCATCCCCTCTATAAAGCAAAATTACTTCCAGACTGACATTAATCGACATCTTTTATTGCAAGACAGGTACAACATATGGAGAGCATTAAGCTTCTCTGCGTTATCCTCATGACTCAATCTTGACCTTGATCAGGTAGGAAGAGGGTGATCTAGTTATATCTGTTCCCATGTAGCAGCATAATAAACTTGTACAGTTAACAACTGTAAAGCCCAGATGCTTACCCTGCCCCACAGCAACAGCCCAGCAAATCAAGGCAAACTTATGCCAGTGCTTACAAGCCGCAGCTGCAAAGATGCTGCCAGGTGCCTTACTCAGCTGTTCTTCTTTTTTCAGATAAGTAAAAAAAAGTAGTCACACTGTGGAAAGGGGGCAGAGTAGCAGGATGGTAACTTTTTCAACTAATTCAGTTTAATCAGTCACTGCACAAGACTGCATCAGTCTCCATGTTAATTTACTCTGTGAGCTCCTGGCTAAAATTATATGACCGACAGAATGTTTTTTCCCTCGGTAGCAAGCGCTGTCAGTGAAGAGCTATTTCATGCTAGAACAGGGATGACCTGTTCCGTGTTTGAATTGGTGATCTGAAGAAGAAGGGTTTCATGTTACATCACTTGTCCTACAGACCAAGTCCCTGTCCCTATCTTCAGTACAGCTGTACAACATCAATACAGATGTACAACATCAGTACAGCTGAGGTTCCTAAAGCTGTCGTAGAGTGCCAGACTCCAGAAAAACATTTAATTGTGTATATGAGTATCCAGTTATTTTATATACTTATGTATGTGATCAGAGAAAAGCACATAAAACTTTTGCATGCCAGCATCAGTATTCATGTCATAACACAACTGTCAGGAAGACAGTAGCTGTTAAAATTCTGTTATAAACACTACAATTTAGGCTGAGCAAATATAGCCACTCTAAACTATCCTCTGCAAATCACTCATAATCCTCCTGCCTTCTTCACAGCCCATTAACTCGGCTTCTCTAGGTTGATTACAAATTTTAAGTTTATAACATTAAAAAAAAATTAAGTATTCAAGCTATGAGAGCTTGAAAACATACAACATTAGTCACTTTAAGAAGTACTAAACAGCATATAATTTCCTTTATATTAATTTAAATATTTTATTTATAATTATACCTTACTAAAATTGAAGTATTTATACATTAAAATACTTCAAGTGAAAAATTATTCCCTACTAAAACATCTACTTCTAATTAAAATATGTTGGGTTTATGATGACAGCTGCATTTATAACCCAAGCAATTACTAAACTCTAAGAATATACATATTTGTTTTACTTGCATACCTCATAAGCTAAATGTCTAAGTCCTCCTTCAAACAATAAACCAATCTTGTGTAACTTGGTCGATAGACTCCTATTATGATTTTTATTTTCTTAATCCCCACTACAGAATTACTGAAAGACAATCCCTATAAGGAAAAAAGGCTTTTCAGACCACACATGTGGCTGAAGAAAATAAAATAGAAAAAATAACATATTTCTATACAGAACAAACATAATTGTAGAAGAAATATTGTGTGACTTCAGAGGAAAATCTGCTTCCTTCTTTATTTTCTTGAAGCTGTTTATCAGACAGTCCTGAAATCTGATATGATCCTGACATATGGTAACAAAAAATGAATAAAGAATAATGGCATTATAACAATATAATATAAACTGAATCCGAATCAACGTTCTTTTAAACATTTAAATAGAGGAGGATACAAAAATTATATCTTCAGTGACCACTGGAAACTAGCACATTAATTCCAACTATATTTTCAGAAACCTCTTACCAAGATATCTCTATTTCATACCCTGTTATTTCCCATACCACCGTAAGCACAAATGTACTTGGAAAGGGACATCATAAGCTAAATTGTATCTGTGTAGAATAATGAGGTTCTGTAGAAAATGTTCTGTCACCTGTTAATCAGCTTCTAACATTCAGGATATTGCAGTAATTATTAGTTACATAGTTAGTTAGAAGCACCAGACAGGAAGACAGGGAGTGCCTAAGACCCAAACTTATTTATTATGGTAAGCACTAGTTCGCTTATAATGACACAGAAATCAGTGCTTCCCTCAATTAGGCTTTCTTTTCAGAAAAGACAAAGACATCTATGAGCAGAAAATTTACTGACTTATGGGATCTTTTACTGGCGCCTCCGATCAGAAAGAAATGTAGCAGATTTGTTTAAGGAACAAATACATCCACTTGTTTTTTTCCTTTCTATAATGCAGCTGTGCATCATGTGAATACTGCATCTGTAATTACCGCAGAACAGATGGCAAAGGTTTAGTTTAAAGCGTATACACTGCCACGGCATATGCTGCCAAGTGAATTCTCAGTCTAACAAGGGACTTTTCTCTCCAGCCGCCTGATCCAACAGTTCATACACAAAGCTCCCTATGAGATTTTTGGTCCACAGGGAAAGAAAGATTGGATTTACAGTTTCAGCACTATTTTCTCCAAATGAAATATGTTAGTAGTTAATAGGCCAGACTTTCTTTCCAATATCTTGGAACTGCCTGCGTTTAAGTGCAATAAAAATAAAAGTTCTAGGTGGCTAAATGATACACTTATAATTTCAGTGTAGAACATATTCCAAAAACCATATTCCCATAAAAATAAATACATAATGTGAAAGGTAAAAATAAACCATAGCTAGATAAAAATAAAAATTACCAGTAGTTTGTTTTCTTTGATAACACACAGTAGTTTGGTCCATTGCCCAAATCGTTTCTTTCTAAGAAGGAAGGCACAGATTTTGGCATCCTTCACCAGATCCATAGAGGCCTCCTCGGAAGGCCACTGATGTCTCATTTTCTTCCCCTTTCCATCCTCCTCCTCTTCATCGTAGGATTCATAAGAGCTGCTCATAGCGTCTGAATCATAATCTTTAAGAAAAGCGTAAAAGCATCAAGTTAAAACATTTAGCCACGAAGTGTACTGAAATAACTGAAAATCCCCACAGTGTTCATTTTAAGTTAAGAATTTTGAAAGTCAGCCATGAAAAAACTACTGTTTCAGTGCTCAGTAATATCAATTCATTAAGATAATTGAAGAAGAGATGCTGTTCCATTATAAACCTTTATACAAGACCTGTACTGACACCTTTGGAATTTTAATTGAAAGAATGAGCTGCGCATACACAGCCAGAATTTTAGGTAGCATTTTATTATCTTGAACACATTATTTTGCAGATAACTTCATCTTTTGTAACTATTTTACTGAGACACATTTTCATCTTACCCTATTGCATAATAGAAAATGTAGGCACAGAAATGTCAATATTAGTACAGAATATCAAGAAACAATAATGAATATGACAAAGGTCACAAGAGTAAATTATGAGGCACTATCTACCTATCATAACATTTTATACAATTCTCAAATACAGCACTTGCAATGATATAAATAACACTGAATAGACAATGTTATTCCTTGAAGTACAGATTCTGCTGGAGTTAAAGGCATTGTGCAAAAAATGTATTGTTATGTGCTTCGCCGAAATAGCTTAATCCTGCGCCAAGTTTAGTGATAGAATGGCAAGATTCCTTTTTAATTAAACAATCTTTGTTCAGGCCTTCATTTTCAACAATGCAGTCAGCTCTAGATCTAGTCCTCTCAACTACAAAACTAATTTGCCATTATCTCAAAACCCTCTCTTCTACCATCCATACTTATTTATTTGTTTATGTGGGTATACATCTAGAAAGCCCTTCAAATAAGAACACCTGAAGGCATGCCTGTTGTCCACTGGAACATGTTCTCATGTTGGAGAATTGATTGGGATATTTTGAACAGCTGAAATTTCATCTAAATATTTCAAGTAGACTTTGATATAATTTTAGGCCAAAAGGTGGAAGAAAATCTCTCATTTGCTTTAGCTAGGTAAGAAGGAGACCTGGGACAACTGGGAAGAGGACAAGAGAGTGGATTGCAGGAAAGCTCATTTGAAATCAGCTCCTACCTGTGTGTAGAGTCAGAATGGGAAATACCCAGACCTCACATCTCTGAACCAAGACTAGATATTCAGATCTGATTTGTGTTTTCACAAAAGGCTGCAAAACAGTATATGTTCATTCCAAAGTGGAAGGAAAATAAAATTTGAAGCTCTTGAAACTTTTTTAATTAACTGCTGTCTCCTGGGCAATTCTGCTATGAAGTGTGTGGTTTGGGGCAGCTCCATACACACAAGTAGTAGAAGCCTCAGATGATTATCAGTGGGAAAACACTACAATTTTTCATTTGCTTTACAAAAATCAAGGGAAATACGGAAAAAAATATGGTAGATGTTTAAACGGATAGATTTAGAAATATGTATTCCAGAGTACTTGTTCTTGCATATTTCTTTAAAAGAATGCGTAAGATCTGGTAGAACTTGCCACTTCATCCATCTCTTCCTCCTGGTGAAGCAGGAAAAAGATGTCTGAAAAAAGCCCTGCCAAAACCTGAAACAAACCAAACATTCTCCCCTCCAACCTCCTTTTGGAGTGGCTATCCACAACGTTTCACACAGAAGCGTCAGGAAGTATTTGAGAGATCTTAACCAGTTTCAAACACAAATTAGCATGCCAGCCTGTTTGAAGCAGAGGCAGAATGATTCACGTGCTGTTACCAAACATGAAGATGTAAGGTCCAGTCATTAAACCAGCATCTTCAAGAAGGCCTTCTCCCAAAGGCATGGGCTAAGGGACAAGCTGCCTAAAGTTGCTGTCTCTCTGGGAACTTCATCTTTAAGTCTGCCTTTCCCTTTAAAATAGTAATACTTAGGTGCCTATAACCTCCTCATCCCTTTCTTTGAATTTAGTAGTTGTCCTGGTTTTGTTAAAAACAAGTTTCTCTTTTAGTGAATTTACCTGTCAGCTAAAGCTTCATATTAGCTGCATTTTCCTGGAAAACCAGATACATGTTTTGGTAAACATAGCAATGGAATGCAAAGTTATTGATAAGCATGGATACACCTCTCGCAAGAGGGGCAACGAAAAACAGGTGACCAGGAAACTGACCAATGGAGTATAATGTCCCATTCATGTGAATACTTCATATAAAAGCGGGAGATCACAAGGATCTCATCCCTTTTCCTTATGGCCGACATCAGGAGAGGACCTTGCTAGTCATCCCTGTGAACTGAGGCCTAGTGAGAGACTGAATCCAGCTCTGGTTGGCTGCAGAGTCCAGTCCAGGACTTCAGGTGCCAGCTCTGCAGTTGCTGGGACTTTCAAGATTGGTTTTGTATATTTTGTATTATTTTCTCTATTCTTATCAGTAGCATCAGTAAAACATTTTTAATTTTTCCAACTCTCTTTTCTCTGTCCTTCTTTCCCTCCTGGTCGCCTGTCCTTAGTGGGAAGGGGGAAGAGGGAGGGGCTGAAGAGGGAAGGGGCGGCTGCAGAGGGGCTTAACAATACATCTGCCACAGTTTTATTGTCACCCCGCAATCAAAACCTCGACAGTAGTGATCTCTGTTGCAGCTGTGCCACTGTCACAATATTCTCCTTGATGTTTGCTCCCTTTCTACAATATTCTTTTACCTCATTTGTGATTTTGTTCCAGTTTTGGCAATAATATCATTCTGAAACTTTTTTTTTTCTAAGGTAAGAAGTAGTAAGAAGTCACTACTCTACAGTGAGATATGGAAATATTATTCTAGTAGAATTCTTCTGTCTAATTATGACTAAGATTTAGTTCCTTCAAAATTAAGAAATTACCTGCTCAATGTAAGAGTTTCTGGGGGTTCATTTCCAGCAGACCAACTTGAAACATGAACGTATGGGAGAGACACTCCTTAAATATAATCTTCCCAAGAGAGTGGAACTGTGTCATTTTTCTACATTATGAGTATACACTGAAGAAGGGATGCTTGCATGGCAAAGTCAAACACTTCAGCCAGAGGATGGTCTACCAAATATGCCTTTCCCATCTGCATTTTTAAGTGTACAACTCAAAAGGATGCAAAAACTGAATCTGTTTTAACATGTTGTTTTCTTTCCTCTTTAGGCCATGATTTAAATTCTTCATATTGCAGAAAAGAAGGTTCCACTTTGGATAAAATTATCAGTCATCTCTGTCACACAGCAGAGTGTTGCTTTTGTTTGTACCATAAAGCCCATGCAACTGTCTCACTTTCTTTTCAGCAAAGCTACTGGATTAAATCACTGTTCTTTCCTCACAACATTCAATCTTATGACTTCTTACAGCAAGTTTCACCAGTTTCTAAAAAAATTACTTGTAGGAAGTCCTGACTGAGACTTCATAGTGCAGATTGAAATTCTGCACATGACATGTCCTACAGATACTTCCCATGTAGGCCCACAAGGAGTCCAAGTGCAGATTTCATGTTAGCAATATGGTGTATGATCAGCAGAGGGATTCTGCTGTATGGCAGTTGCAGGTTCATCCAAATCTCTGTTTATAGGAGGATGAAAGCCAACAGGAGCTGCTGAGACTCCCATCCTCACACAGTCTGATTGGATCTCTGGGGACTTGTTGCTATATCCTGCCCATTAAGTACTCCCTGTGTTTCTCTTCTTCATTTGTGGGACTCTTGGCCAGAAGAGTTTGCTGTGTGACTCACACCAGGAAGGGTGACCACCTTGGAGTACTCATGTCATCTGGCTGAAACTTTCCCGCTCCTTGCCACATCCTGCTTCTATTCTTTGTGTCTCCAAACTGCTGTATCACATCCAAAGCAAGGCTTTTAGGCTCTGAGACACAAACTAGCACACATAGAAAAAGTGAAAAACATCTCTCCACAATAAAGCAGTTTTATTAAATCTACTAAAGTCTCAGAGACTTCAGACGCACTGATCCAACATGTTCCAGTGCTGCTAATCTACCTTTTTTTTGTTAATCTTCTGCATTTTCTGATTATTCTAGCTTATTTTGACATTGGATTTTCACCCTTATCTTCACCAAAGTTTTCCACTTTAAGGAGTGAAATTCAAAGCAGACTTTCCCATTATTTGTAATGTTGCATCCCAAAGATTAGTCTGTGATAATTTAGGCATATGGTACAGACCAGTAGCTTTTAAGAAAGAGAAAAAGTGTTATCAGACAAGGCATATACTGTCTTGTTTTCATCTACATGCCAGTGTTTGCTTACAAACAATTACGGGGACTTCAGGAAGTTAAGAGAGATTTCATTTTCATGGTATCTATTCTGCAATTTTCTTCAGTTTCTGTTTGCCTTTACAGATAGGACACATGGTATGTAAGCCTCCTTGCTATTAATGACATTACAAAAATATTCCATAAGCATATTTACTGAAGGTAACAATTCCAACAGTTGTTTAACAGTTTATCCTTGCACTTCATTATTATGGTCTTCTTCATCTCAAGCAGTCTGAACAGCTAAGGTTACATCTTTAGTTAATATGCTGCTTTGATAGCTTATTTTAATTACCACACAACTGGATTTAGTAGAAGTTTTGCTTGACTGAAGATACATTACTAATGGCATATTGAATTTAAAATCAACTTTATTATGAAGAGCAGAATACTTTTAACACAAATTAAAAGAGATGATAAGGATATCAGGACATAAGAAAACATAGCAAAATCACTGTGAGATGATAAGTTACACTAACAGAGTTTTAAATATCTGTATATATATACTTACATTAAGGAATTACTAATGAACTTTTAAGGCTGATAGCCTAAATATTTTTATGGATTTGGATGGTTAAGTACAAGAAGAGATCAGTTTCATATTTTGTCCCTTTTTTTTCCCCTAGGCAATCCTTTAGCAGTGCTATTAATATTTGTACTATTAATATTCTTCTGTCTGACCATGGCTCTTGTTTAATGACAAAACACAAATCAGCAGTTCACCAGATTACAGGGTGTAGCAGGACCACCCTGCAGCATTGCAAGGGAGGAAATGAGGAGTGATTCTGCTGCTCTGCTGAGACTGTATATTCCTTCATTTGCTTTACAGTATATGAAACTCTTTCTTAGCTTGATTTTCTTCGGTAAATTAAGAGCTGCCAGATAACCTCAATTTGTGCAGTGTAGAAATGAATAATTAGTGTTCTAAGGTGACTCCTTTGCATGTGTGTTAAGAACAGAGACATCATTTTATTCATTTGTTCTGGTTCAAATAATAAAAATGACTATAAAATGAGGAAAGACATACCTTTAATTTTTGGGCCATAGAAAATAACAATTTGTTATAAATCAGCCATACACAAGTCATAAATTACCCCAGCCAATAAAAAAGCAGCAAAAAGGAAAATCCTTGCAATTTTTTAGCACATAACGTCCTGCTGACTGACCCTGTGTAAACGCTCACAGCAGTCATTTCAGTGGTTAACCAGCGTGGTCTCTGCACAGCTCCACTTAAGTGCACAGGTCTTTGCATAAGTATTCGGACGTGAGAAAGAGTATTTGTGTGTTGCAGAAGGGCATTCTGGTCACCCATCAGAAGGCAGCCCTCTGCCTTTTGCACTAAAAGATTACTCACAAAAACACTATCATGTGCATCAAACATGACCTGTTTGATCTGCCAGTATGACTGATTTATCCCTACCTACGTCTCATCAGAAATGCTGCAAATCACATATTTTCAATAATTACCTTTTTCTTTTTATTTGTCTACTTTAGCAAGTAATTCAGTGCAATAGAGGCACATATGTAGATCTGTGGATCAGCGCCAGTTTCTGAGACCTCTACATTTCCAGTATTGCCAGTTTAGAGGGATTTACTCTGGATGATACTTAACTCTGGAACTCCAGGTCCAGTGTCCCCACCACCTTCATGGTTCAAAGCTGTCCAAAAGACTAGTGCCTGATTTGGACCCTCTGTTTCCAACAGCAGCTGAAACACGTTTAAGCGCGCCTAACTGGAGCTCCATGTTCAGTTTTCTTTAAAGGGAGTCTGGTTTGTGCATGTCAAAACAGTTCTGCAAACCAAACCAATGCATGGCCCCAACACATCACCACAGCACTAATAGAAATGCAGCTGCCAGATACTAAAAAAGCTGTAAGACACTGAAACTACCAACTGCTCAGAAACTGGACTGGATATATATTACTCACTGGAAGTGATGTACTCGGGAGCCTTCCCAGGACTAAGTGGTACTGCCTCTTCATAATAGCCTTCAGGAAGGGAAGACGTTGGTAATGGTGGAGGCCCATTATCTGGTGGCTAAATGAAGAAAAAAAAGAAAAAGTGATTACAGACCAACGAGGTGATAAAATAAACACGGTTAGAACATCTGCTCATGATCAGTGCTAATGTTGTCAGCCTTATAAACCAATGGCTGTCTTTCTGACCATTTCTTCTGTTAACTGTCTCTAAAAGCAAGACTCTGGACGATGAATTAGATGTGTGTTCTGCAGGGTTGCATCTTTTAAAAGCCAAACAAGCCTAAATCTCAGGATTTCCATATGTTGTTATAATTAATTAAACAGTAAGTAGTATGGATTGAGATTTGAAGCAATAAAGACCATTACACCTAAAATAGTTTGCATTACAGCAGCAAACAACAGTTTGATTGATCAGTTTAGAAAAGTTAAATAGCCAGGGCTGGCAGAGATCAAGGACAGATAATTTAGATCATATTTTCACGATGTATTTGTTTCCTCAATGACAACTCAATTGTAAATATAGATATTAACTTATAAAATGCTATCGCTACATAGTGAAAACTGAGCTACAACCAAGGAAAAATTTGGAACATGAAGAAACAATTATATTTCAAATACCAGGTCAAATTCTAAAATGCTTCTTTTCTGAATATAAACCTGTTTTAAATTTATAAACGACCCACTGCTGGTATGTTGTTATAGTAACAAAGTAAATGTAGTACACTATGACTTCTTCCATGTGACTTTACTGTTCTATTTCCTTAGGAAGTACCAAAACGACTCTTATTTTATAGAATTCATTCATATTTGCCACAGGTTTTAGTTCCATATTTTTATATTGGAGAAAATACCGAAGACTTTTTCCAACAGCAGTAGTTTATTGTACGATTACAATAATATAACTTGTAAGTAAAGTCTCATTTCTGCAGTAACATTTTTACAAGACATCTTTCTCTTTTTTTTCATGTAATGAAAGAGATGTAACGGTGTTTTCTGCATTGGACTGATCCAGTCTAAACTTGGAGAACAAACAGAGATACGAAAGTAAGAAACTGGTCGGGGTGGGCTTTGCTCATGGTCCAATGCAGACACTTCTGGAGTGCAACTCAATGTGCTGACCAGTCTAGTAGACACATAGAGCCTTCTTCCACATAATATAGATGAAGCCACAGTGCCAGGCTCCTCTTTTGCTATAGACCTAAAGTTACGCAGGAGAAACCTGAGCTTTAATATCATGTGGCATTAGCTGTAATGAAATTACTTCTGTGGGCACTTTCAAGGCTGGATTCATCTTTGCTTGTTTCAAAGCCAGACATTTCCAAATCTCATTAGTGATTACACACCTATGCCAGACACCTAATTCTTAACAACATCAGCAAGACAAGTCCCACCCTTACTGTGCTCTGTATTTAAATTCATTTTAAGAAGGTTATTCTACTTTGCAGGTAAGAGCTTGTGAATTCCTGATGTGCACGCAGGTGAGGAGCTAGTGAATAAATCTGCCCTTCACCTCATCCAGCACTGACTTGCCTTCGTGTCAGACACAAAAATTCTCCACCAAGTTGAGATTTACACTAATATTACCTCTACATCAAATGATACAGCCAACTTCGTATGTCACACTCAATTACAGATAAGAAATGGCAATTACTGGTATCTATAACGTGAACCAAATGAGTTTGCCTCACAGACCAGTTTTGTTGAGAAATTATCTGTCAAAGAAAAAAAATAATGAATAAATATGACTTTTAGCATAATATCCCTGTGATTCTGCTGTAAAAATCCCAAACTGCAAATATGCACATCATCACAAAATAAATGAGTCTTTCCCAGGTTAGTTGCTGCTGCACAATAGGCGTAAGGGACATTAAAAAATACTACATGTTATTAATATTGGAAAATCAACAGCACGTTATGTATTTTGCCCTACACACCTGCACACATCAGCTCTACGTGGCCTGAAATGCTAGATACAATAGGGAGAGCTGCCTCCAAAGAGTTTGTATTTTCTCCCTTCATCCAAGTGAGTAGAGCCTTGAGCAAGTGAGCTGGGGTCAAGGTTTTTCCTAGGGCAGTGTAGATTCATACCACCCCTTTCATAAGACAGATATATTAATATCTTGGTCTAGTCTTAAACTGTTTTTCTCATCAGGTGTACATACGATATATGAAATTCTTATAGTTATTAAACCTAATTCACCCAGGAAATACCCATCCTGAGGGTCATTCCAATTTTGACTTGACACAGCACCAAGACTCAAAGCTATCTTTTATCCAGAAACAAATAAGAGGTTCCAATAAAGATCAGGGGGAGGAAAAAATCCTTGTTTTTAGACAAAATGTTATTCAGAAAGAAAGAAAAACGGAAATGAAACACAAATGGTGCTTGTCTGAATTTGACCCTGCTGGAGCACCAGTTACTCCATACAGCTGAGGCGGGCTGGGCTGTGCAGCCAACGTCAACACAGATGGAATCCATTGCTGACTTAACCGGGCCCTCCTTTCTGAAATGCATTTTGCAGTGCTTGCCATAACAAAGTTGAAAACAATTATAAAAAAGACTTTTAAAATAGAGAGAAACAGAGACATCCAACATTAACTACTGATTAAAGCAAGACTGCTTCAATATTGAGAGAAAATCCAATTGATTAAATTCAAAATAAAAATATCTCACTCAAATATGTACCATAAACAGCTACATCTTTTGGGAGTTATGGAACATGTAAGAGTTTGAGCATGAAGAAATGTAAAAAATACATTAGAGCATTTTGATATTACTTACTAATATTTACAGTGCTTTATTTTTTTTTTTTTTATTATTGCTAGTTGCATTGTTTAATTCTTTGAACTTGGCAAGTTTTTAGTGGAAGAATTTTGATGAAGTTATGAATTATGAACTGAAATTCTTCTCAATTCAATAACATCGCATTCGTTACCTGAAAAATAAAACGCCGTAAAACCCGCAAAACTATTTACATATTCTATAAAAGGATTAAATCTCAAAAAATCCTAGAACATGTGTAGTTTGAGTGGTATCAGGAGGAAAGACCTGGCAACCTGCACGGAAGGCATTAGCATGAATTCCTACTTTTACATTTTTTTACAGCAGGCCACAGGGATAAGAACTAGAGAATGCTGCCTTTCAAGACAAATAACCTTGCTCAATCACAGCAATAAGAACTGAGTTTAAAAAAAAAAAAAATCATTATTTTTACCTTATTAGAGGAAAATGGACAAAGATGAGTAAGATTGTTACCCAGAATAATACCAGTAATACTGAAACAACACTGATAAAGCTGTTTGTCAAGTGCTGGGTCTGAGACCGTATGAGAGACATTTTATTTGAAACCAAGAAGCGTACAGAGTGATAATTACACTACTGAATTGAGACCTCTGAAGACACTGGACTGTTTGTGGGATGCTCCACTCCAGTTTACAGGAGGGACTGTTGAGAGAAAGAAACAAATATCTCCAAATAATTTACCTGGACAGTAAAACTCATTATTTTACTGGACACTATGAAACAGACTTATTGGAAATATTAGTTTTATGGCATGTTATGGTCTTCCCCTCCACCTGCTGCTTTGTGTTCCACAGGCCACAAATAATCTCTTTCTTTATCCTGGGAGATAAAGTATTTTATTTCCCCTATTTGTCCAAGGGTACCTACCAAGATAGAGAGTAACATTTTTTTTAGGGATAGTCTAGCTGATATCGGCTAACGATATGAAAGCATATAGTGTGGAAAGTGGTGTGACAGACAGAGGAAAATAAATGTCATCATATAGGCGCCCGAGGATATAAAATCACTTTACACCACAACGAAGACTTACACGCTGTAGGAAATAGAAAAGAACACCTCCTTTTATGCGATGATTTAGGATGTGGAGATTTCCAGAGCAAAGCAGTGACTTTAACAGAGGCAGGGACTGTCAGCACACCCGTGCTGCAGGCACAGGCTGCCAGCAATTCAAGGGCCATACTCACATGTGTGCTATTAGATCAACCACCAATTCGGATCCAGCCAGACTGTGGAGCCAGCTGCTACGTAACCCCTCAACACTGAAAAGCAGCAACGTGAGACTGGAAAAGTGGTCACACACTGGTGATGCATAATAAAGCTATTCAGAAGCCAGCAAGCAAATATGGGCTGTCAAGAAGAAACACTGACACATGCATGTGCCATTTGCTGTGGAGCAAGCTTAGACCTGACCTCTGCACAACCCCACCGCATCCTCAGCCTGGGAGAGGGAACACATTTATGATTCCTTTCCCAACACATGAAAAAATGGAAGTCCAAAAAGGAAAATGAAACAACAAACTGAATACCAATGCAACTGGCAAAACTACTGAGAGAACATTGCAAACAGGCTTCATTATAGCACTGTAAAGACTATTGGGCACTAGTACTTGCCACACTCTTGGTATGAAAGCCTTTCGATAAACTCAAAATTGCTAAAAAGAAATCACTGATTACTGCCAGCAGCTGAGGATCTGGACGGGGACCTTGGATTCATTCATGACAAAAGTGCTGACTATATGGGATGTTAAGATCATATTGAGCTGTGTAGGAGTGAAATACTAGCCTAAGCATAGACAAGCAGAAGCTGAGAAGAATTCTTCATTTGACCTCAGCTCTGTATTCCAAAGTTATAAATTTCTCAGCTTGTCAGCTGGACCCTGCAAAACCAGGAGCCAAACAATGTGAAAGAAGTCTAACAACTTCTTTTTTCAGCTTCTGAGCACATCTGACGAAAGACAGTAGACCAGCCAGACACACCAAATATAAAAAGGAACTGCCTAAGAAATCAACAGCTGAAGTTAGACATGATGGGAGGACCAGCAACCCCCAGCATGCCAACAAAGAGCTGAACTGGTAACCCACAAGCTCCTACTGCAGCGCTGAGCAAACGAGGGCACGGAGGAAACGCCCGTGGAAGTGACTACAAGGTGGAGGATGAGTGTAAACACAAGTGAAGCTTTTCCTTCGGGTGATCCTGAACAACGACTTGAGCAGGTTTAAGACTACGAACAAAACAAGTTACACATTTTGCACGCTGTCCTCCAGGGAGTGGAGGTACATCTGACACAGCCTGAGTGTGTCAGTTGACTCAGGGGTGAATGCCTAATTAAAGGTATCTGAAGAGTGCTTAGTATGCAGAGTATACGGACTGGAAACAGATTGCATCCTCAGAAAACACAGCCTGATGATGGGAAAGGATCTGAACAGACTTGCTCACATTTATAGAATGAATCAGGGTGTACTATGGCTCCACAGTTTGATCTGAAGATTGTCTGGAGCGCATTTACACAGGAACCTCACCAGGAACTGCGTTACCATTTCACAAAACACAGCACATCTGAGTTCTGCTAACATAACATAATAGCCCCTTTACCTAAGCAACAGGAAGGTAAAGATGGTAATGAATAGGAGCAAACGGAAACAGTAAGAAATCAACATGGTATATCAACTGAGAGGAGAACCCAGTTGGTTTTTGCATCTCTGATGGCAATGTCAGCCTGCGGGAGAACCCAGGTATAAGCTTAAGGTTCAGTTCTTGTCATTGTATTTAATTAAGATTTGAGATATTAAATGAAACTGAAAAGACTGGAGCAGACAATGTGCCACTGAAAGGACAGATAGCTGGAAGGAGTTACACCCAAACTCTATGGAAGACAGAAATGGAATAAACTCCAGGATACATGGAACTAACAGAAGATGTAAGGAAATAATTCAAAAGTGAAAAAGAATGAGCCAGAAACAAAACCATAGTATTTCTGTATCATGTATCAGAAAGACCTGGGGAACTGAAGGCCAGGCAGTCTCACCTCTGTGCCCAGTAAGATCATGGAGCAGATCTCCCAGAAACTCCCAGAAACTCTGCTAAGGCACATGAAAAATAAGGAGATGATTGGTGACAGCCAACACTGCTTCACTAAGGGTAAATTTTGCCTGACAAATTTTGTGGCCTTCTACAATGCAGTTACACTGTTGGTAGATATGGGAAGAGCAACCGACATTCATCTACCTGGACTTATGCAAAGCATAGGACACTGTCCCACATGACATCCTTGTCTCTAAATTGGAGAGACATGGATTTGACAGATGGGCAACTTGGTAGATGAGTAATTGGCTGGATGGTCACACTCCAAGAGTTGCGGTCAACAGCTTGATGTTCAAGTGGAGACTAGTGACAAGTGGCATTCCTCAAGGGTCGGTATTGGGACCGGGGCTGCTTAACATCTTAATAACATGGACAGTGAGACTGAGTGACCCCTCAGCAAGTTTGCTGACAACACCAAGCTGTGTGGTGCAGTTGACACGCTGGAGGGAAGGGGTGACATCCAGGGGGACCTGGACAAGTTTGAGAGTTGGGTCCATGTGAACCTCATGAAGTTCAACAAGGCCAAGTGCCATGTCCTGCACATGGATCAGGGCAATCCCAAGCACAAATACAGGCTGGGCAGAGAATGGATCAAGAGCAGCCCTGAGGAGAAGGCCTTGAGCATGTTTGTTGTTGAGAAACTCAACATGAGCCGGCAATAAGCACTTGCAGCCCAGAAAGCCAACCATGTCCTGGGCTGCATCAAAAGAAGCTGGACCAGCAGGTCAAGGGAGGTGATTCTCCCTCTCTGCTCCACTCTCATGAGATGCCATGTGGAGTGCTGCATCCAGCTCAGGGGACCCAACTTAGGAAGGATATGGACCTGTTAGAGTGAGTCCATAGAAAGGTGATGAAGATGATGAAAAGGCTGGAGCCTCTCTCCTTTAAAGACAGGCTGAGAGTTGCGGTTGTTCAGCCTGGAGAAGGCTCAGGGGAAACCTTATAGCAGCCTTCCAGTACCTAAAAGAGACCTACAGGAAAGCTAGAGATGGATTTTTACAAGGGCATGTAGTGATAGAGCAAGGGCTAATTGCTTTAAACTGAAAGAAGGTAGATTTAAATTATATATAAGGAAGAAATTCTTCACCAGGAGGGTGGTGAGGCACCGGAACAGGCTGCCCAGAGAAGCTGTGGATGCCCCATCCCTGGAAGTGTTCAAGGGCAGGCTAGACGGGACTTTGAGCAACCTGGTCTAGTGGAAGGTGTCCCTGCCTGTGACATGGGAGTTGGAACTAGATCCCAACCCAAATCTTCTATGATTCAGATTTTATAATACAGGATTATTACACAGCCAGTTTAAAACATTACTCAGACAAAACAATATAGTTGACTCATATCAAGCCAAGGGTCTGGGTGTACCAAGAAGAGAGATGAGCTTTGATTAATGCTGGGGAATACTTAAATGAATATTACATGAGAAAGATGAATCTGAATTTTAAGCAGCACGAGACCCTCAGTCAGAGGTGGTTATTGAAGCTGTGCTCAAAGAGGTGTCTGTATTCCTCATCAGAGACAAAATCACCTTCCTCTTTCAGGAGTTATTAAGCTTATCCAGGGACATGACATGACAGTGCAGACAAGACGAGGTAGTATAGTAAGAAAAGTGTGTGCAACACCGTTTCAACTGGAACGATATTCTCTATGTGCCTGAGCATCGGTTCAAACAAAAACAATAGGATACTTTGGTACTTACTGGCCTAATTCTTTTCCTGCTTGTTTGTATATAGCACATTAATGAGCATGTTTAGAAAAGCAAATAGTCTGGTTCCTAACTATCTGCACTGGGAGGCTGTTTTATGGGCAGGTATAGCACAAAAACAACAAACCAAAAACCTGAGACCAGAAGTGTGACCTTGTTATGAAAAATGGTGGGACAATCTCCTATCAAATCTGCAGCATTAGTAATTTAATAGCTTTCTTCTGTGGAAGTCAAAGATCATTAGCATCTAGTAAAGACAGAAAAGTGGGTATACAACTTCTCAATGATTATAGAATCAATATGGTAAACCAGTTCAATCCTACTCTAAACCTGACCTTCTCTCATCCAGTTCAAGTGCAAATTCCAGGTACAGGCAGTACAGCTCATTCTAGCAGCTTAGCCATGAAGAAAGCTTTGAAATACGGTGAAATGCATTGTTCTGAAGGTATGTTATGAGTGAACTGAGAAGGAAATTAGTTTAACTAAAACTTTTCTGTGACACCATTTGCAAATGTGAAATAAATCATCAACAATAAGGCACTAACCCCACCAAGGAGAAATGGGAAGGGCAACTACATGACCAACACAAAAAAAAAGGCTGCAAACATTTCTTTATCCTTATTTCTTATGCAACCACATATGAAGACCAAAAGCATTCCACAGAAGACTGCTGTTCTGGTCACCCATAATCAAATTAGAACATGAACTTAGAGCAGTTGCACAGGAGAAACGCTGATACAGGAACTAGTTCAATAGAACTGAACTATAGTTCAAAATGAGACTAACAGGGCCTTTCTTATATGCCATGGAGTGAAATGAAACCTGAGAGGAATGTGGTTGTTCTTTCAAAGGATACCTGAGGCATAGGTACCGAGGTGAGGACAAAAAGCTACTTAAACACAAGGAGAAATGCTGGCAATCAACACTGGGACGCTGGCAAACTGAAATAGTCAGTTAAAGAAACTTCAGTTGTAATAAACAGATTTTGGTAAGTTTTTGAAAGGGTTAATATTTTATAATTATTTGCAGGAAGAGTGACTGCACTGAATAATCAAAAAGGCTCCTTTTATTTTATTTATCCTTCATTACGGAAGAACTTTTTGAGATCTGTTCAAAGTGAAGTTATTAGACAGCTCTGAGTGAAACAACTAAATTTTTGTTGAGTTTATTCTTGTGGCTTTAAAAAATGTTCTGCAAGGAGAAGAACTCCAAAGCTAATACTAGCTTAAGATTATGTTTTAAGAATAACAGAGAATAACAACTACTTTTCAGTGTTAGAAGAAAAAGCAAGAAAAAATAAAGATTCACAGCCATCCACCTGGGACATGAACCCCTTGCTTTTGTATGTCACTGAACTAACTGCACATTTTATAGGACTCCTTAAGACTGATACATCTTTGATTGTCGTTCAAAAAATGATTAATGTAATTGGTGATGTATCACCTTAAAAATCCTTCTGATATCAGGATGATTTTTTTTCTTCTCCAAGGACACCATCTCCTTTCAGCAATTTTTAATAAATATCTGAGAGTATACCTGACAGGCAGTCAGATAAAGGGAGGCTGTCACATTGCTTCTCCACAATAGGAAACACGTTTATATTAAACACTCCTACAGAGTGAGTGTGCACATTGCAAGAAAAGGGTTGGAGGAAGATGACCTATCCTTTTGATTTATATCTACAGGGGTTCTGGCATCTTGCTGGACACTTGTTGTGCTTAAATAATTATTAAACTGTCAATATTCCAAGAAAAATAAAACTTATACTCAATTTTACAGTGAAAATCGTGCAAAAAAGCTAAGTATGCTGTTTGTATTTGATTTTGTTGGACCGCATAGTGCACTGAAATCACCAACTGTCAGATGTGATATGAAAACCAAATGTTTGGAGGCTAGAAGTATTCTGTCACTATCATGCTGTGGATAATTTATGCCAGTAATCCTCAGGCAGATCTGAACAGCAGGACACACCGGATAGTATCCGATTGCCTCAGCGGAAAATGCACTTCAAGGCAACTTGGTGATAGTGCAATGATGGGATCCCAGCTGCTAAACCACCAGCAGCACTTTAAAATATGCAGAGAGCATTGGCTCTGTTATTCGTCCAAGCCCATCATCTAGCACTGTGTCTTGCCTGTCAAGCACAGGGGAATATCATAAAAGTACAGGAAAGACATGGACCTGTTGGAGAGGGGCCAGAGGAGGCCACCAAGATGATCAGAGGGCTGGAACAGCTCTCCTATGAGCACAGGCTGAGAGAGTTGATGTTGTTCAGCCTGGAGAAGAGAAGGCTCTGGGGAGACCTTATTGTGGCCTTTTGGTACTTAAAAGGAGCCAATAGGAAGGATGGGGACAGACTTTTTAGAAGGGGGTGTTATGACAGGACAAGTGGCAATGGTTTTCAACTAAAAGAGGGGAGATTCAGGTTTGACATGAGGGAGACATTTTTTTTACAGTGAGGGGGGTAAAATACTGAAACAGGTTGCACAGAGAGGTGGTGGATGCCCCATCCCTGAAACATCCCAGGCCAGGCTGGACGGGGCTCTGAGCAACATGATCTGGTTAAAGATGTCGCTGCTCATTGCAGGGGGGGTGGACTAGATGACCTTTGAAAGTCCCTTCCAACTCAAACTATGCTATGATTCTATGAAAAGTAGCTGCTAATGTAGAGATAAGAAAGAAGTCTAAAATACAGGAGCCCTTGCAGTAAGCTCATTCAAGAGGGGAAAACCAATAACACTATTTCAAACACAGTGATCTGCTCCTCTGCTGCTGACCCAGGCAAAGCTCCCATAGCTGCTGGCACTGTATGCATCCCAGCAAGCATATACTAATGCACCCAGGTAAGTGGCATTTCAGTTCTGCAGCAGAACTTCGAGTTGCCCTTAAGCTCATATCCTTCTTCTGTAGCTTTTACTTCACTGTCCATCTGAAGAAGCTGTGTGCACAGGGCAGAGCGAGGATTTGTGCTTTCTAAGCTTGACAGAAAGTCTGCTAGACCAGGGGCAGGCAAAGTAATGTATACAGAAAAAGAAAATTACTAGAAGATTGTGTGATTAGGTATTCACTTCACCCAAGTATATGCAAGGTCCAATTTTGTCCCTTGATTTTAAGACCTGATCCAAAGCCCATCGAGTCCAGGAAAACTCTCTGGGCTTTAATGTGTTTTAATAACTGGAGACTTCATTTAAACTGTTAACAGCATGTCTCTAAATAAAATGAATTTTATACTCTTTGCTCATGGGCTGATGAATAACAAAACTGATACAGGATTTGGCCTGAATAAATATGCAGGTCTATTTACAGATTTACAAAGGAAACCTTGCACCGCACCTGCCCACACATAATTCTGGTTCCTGGCACTACTTTAAGGAGTATTGAATTCCTTCCCACCCACACATCTTTACATAGGTAAAAGCTTAAACATCAATTCAGACTAAACATTTTTGAACGCAGAATCCCTTGAGTGCCACAAAAAGAAACAGTGGTGTAAATGAAACTTTAATTTCCATCATGCTCAATAACTGATGTGCTAAAAACATTGATTTTAAAATAGCGCATAGTTTATTTAAAGTTACTGATTCCCACTTCCAGTAAATTGCTGTGTTCCAGCAGCACATTGTGTTTCCAATGGATGCTGAGACCACTGCTAGATGTTATTCATCAAGTGGAAAAAGTTTCTGTCCTGAATATCTGAGAAAAGAGGAGACACACAAGATGATTTCCGACTAGCCATGTGAAGAAGGGCAACCTGGAACAGAATTTCCTGGGCTCTGGGTGGGCCCAGGAGACTACTTCCACTCGACTATGAAAGCACAGTCTCTGAAAAGCAGCTAGGAAAGGTAGCACAGTATTTGTTTCACTGACCAATGTAATTATGTACAGTTTCTACAGAGACTGGCATCATCAGCTACAAATTTTTAGAAGTCCTTTGATTTATGGTAGTTGAAAATCACCATGCAGGAACATTAATGGAAGGGAAAATTAGATCTCAGACACTCTCACTAATGTCCAGCCTGGTGTAAAAAGAAAAATAACACAACAGCCTACATCACATCTAATAATAATGAGAGGCTAACAAAGAGGCATCTAATACAGAAGGGTTTCCAGAAAACAGCTAACGGTCATTTCCATTAGTTAGCACGACTTCTGGAGAGTTTCAAACAGTCAGACTGGGGTCTGAGATTTTCACAGTGCCCAAAGGTCAAAAAGCTGATGATTTTGTCCTTCCCTTCTGACTCCACCTGGTCTTTTGCAGGACGACAATAGTCTGTCATCTTTTTCGCAAATTATGATGTGCTACCATCTTAAAATAGCAAAACTCATAACCAGTACTTGGATAATGCAGGACGAGAGGCCTGGGACATTTCCTGGCTGATCTCAAAGTGGCACCGACATCAGGAAGGGAGGTGAAAACCACCCTTGCCTGACAGCAGGAACAAAATTGCAGAAAAATTGGCAAAAATCAGCTTCCACCACTATGGAAAAACCAACTCAACTTGGTGACTTCACCGAGGTGAAAGCGTCCACAGCATTACAGGCAGGTCAGAGAGGAAGGCCATGTTCAGCCTCCACTTTGCCAGGCTCAGCCTAGGAAGACCGCACTCCAGACCAGCCAGCTCTGTGTCAACTTCCACAGTAATTCCCACTGTATCTCAGACAAATATTTTTGTTACTCCAAAGTCCAAACTGAACTACTGCAAAAACCAGTTTTGACCTCCTGGACCTAATTCATACTTCACACTGTTTCACTTGCTGCAGCTGTACCAACTTTAAGGGAATTTACACATTAGTGTACGAGAAAGGAAAAGAAGAAAAGTAGGTCAGTTGTCTTTAGAAAAACAACTTCAGTCTTCAGAGCAAATTTATTAAACTCGACCTCCATAAATATGAGAGAATGAGGATCTCAGTTGGCTTGAGTTTACGAAGCTAACACCTGAAGTCTACATTTCAAAGGCATGTGCATTTTGCATAAATTTCCTGCCTCTCATCAACCCCTTCCCTTATAATTTATGCTATATGCATCTTGAATTAAAGAAAAATAATCATTTTCAAGCACTGTTAACCATGAAATGGATTCTCTAGGTTTCACTGCATATTAATAGGATGGATTTTGCAGTCATTCAAATCTATGCATAATTATTTTACAGCATCACTTTTAGTTGAGTGGGGGTTGTTCAGCCAGGAAGAGAGAAGGCTCTGGGGAAACCTTGCTGCAGCCTTTCAGTACTTAAAGGGGACCTACAAGAAAGCTGGAGAGGGACTTTCTACAAGGGCATGCAGTGATAGAACAAGGGCTAATGGCTTTAAACTGAAAGAGGGTAGATTTAGATTAGATATATGGAAGAAATTCTTCCCCATGAGGGTGGTGAGGCACTGGAACAGGCTGCCCAGAGAAGCTGTGGATGCCCCATCCCTGGAAGTGTTCAAGGCCAGGTGGAATGGTGCTTTGAGCACCTGGACTAGCGGAAGGTGTCCCTGCCCGTGGCAGGGGAGTTGAAACTAGACCCCAACCCAACCCATTCTATGATTTTATGAATTAAAATAAAAATTAAAAAAACCTTGTTCAGGTCACTAATCAAAAGCTGGTAGCACTCAGGGAGAAACTATGTTTAAGGTGTTCTATGCAACAGAAGTTTGCTGGGTGTTTTTTCTTTGTTCTGCAGTATGTAACATTCTTCACCATCAAATAAAGTTTATGATGAAAGGCTAGTCAACAGTTTGATCTGACAAATTAGTTATTACATTCATACTGCCTTATAAATATCTTATATCTTCGCCTAAATGCGATAACAGAGTAACACAGTAAAATGAAGCAGAACATTAGTCATCCAGTTGCTCTGCCCCTGTAACATCCATCTGTACTTCCTGCTTCAGCCAATGAACGTGTCCTCACAGACTGCCCTTATCACTATGTACAAAATTTTACACAAATGAATAGAAAGATGGAAAACTTATCAGTATTAGGGAAAAGGCAGCGTTCACCTTTCAACAGGTTAAACAAAATGTTTTCTTCAAATCTACTGTAAAAAACAAAGGAGCATTAAAATTTGTTTATAGCTTATTCTGTAACAAGACAGCTGCTGCCAACTGGAGGAACTGACTTACAGATCTCAGTTAGTATCTTTGCTACAAACATCTCTGAGAACACACACTTCTACTTGTTCTACAGGGAATTTCCTACCCAGAGACTCCACACTAAAGGGCACTAAAGGCTTTTTTTAAAAAAAGAAGTATTCTTCCTTCATTTTAAAACTCTGCACCTTCTTTTTGCAGCTACCAAGGGGGAGCCTTCTCATAAGCTCCAGGAGAAGGTGATCCTCAAAATCATAAGAAATTGGCTGGGACCTGTGGACTTGACCAGGCGAACCTCCAATACATGGCAGGTCAACCTTTGAAGTTAAGTTGTGCAGACTTTTACCATTTGAATTTTGGAAATTATCAGAGATTGCAATTCCACAACCTTCACAGGTGACCTGATCCCGGGCTTATTTCATAAGGAATTTTTTGCCTTGTCTTCTGCAAATTAAACCCAGTTCCCTCTCACCAGAGGTGAGAGGAATAATAACTTTCTTGGACCTGCAGGCTCCTGCCCCTTGTAACCATTTCTGTTTATGCTTCTCACAAACATACTCTATCTTCTATATATTTATATATTTAAATTAACACTCACCAGCCACTGCTGAGGTATTTCTGGCAGAGGCATTTGAGGAGGTGCTGGCAAACTGTTGGCAACTTCTTGCTTCTGTACATGTTCTTTTATTTCAAAACCTGTTGAAGAGCAACAGATATCACTTAACACTTTGGTGGACGCAAATGTGACATTATTTTCCACACGTGGATACCATGTCTGACTGCCACACACTGAAATCTGGCACAAAGTGGTGCTCACAGCCTGCCTCCCAAGTGCGGTTGCTGAGGCAGGACTGGAAGAATGCTGGGAATTCAGGAATTTAATCAAGCAGAACAAACACATACTTACTCTATATGATAAAGACATATATGTTATTTGGATCAACAAATACCAGACAGAAAAAATTTACAGGAAATCATTCTGAACTGCCTATCCATCTGGAACTTGAAGGCTTAAGCAGCTACAATTCAAATATGCTGCCGGGCATCTGCCATACAGACAAACCATTTATGGGGGGAAGACATTACACTTGTGAACATCTCAATGGCACCATACAGTGAACAAAACATGGTCATCCCATGACCAGTATGTGGCTGGCTGCCTTTTACCAGTGGAGATGAGCAACACTTGTTCCCATGGAACATTTTGGATGGGCACCACCTTCCTGCAGAAAGGAGTTCAAAACCACCTTTCATGCCAGAAGAGTTGGGAAGAGGGGAGAAGAAAAGGCCCTGCCTCCCTCCCTTCCTGGTAGCGATAATGACAGCTATTTGGCCAAGCCCACAGTGCCCGTGGTCCCTGAGATCCCTGCTGTCCCCACTGCCTCTGATCACCGAGCTGTGGTGCGAGTCTGCACAAGTCCTGGGAGATGCTGGATGCTACAACACTGCAACCTGGAGCACTTTGCTGCTGAGGGCACATTGCCCTAACCAACTCACCATTAGCAGAACCACACACTAATCATGTTTTCCCACCATTTCCTTCTCCCTCTCATTTTTTTAAAATAATCCCACAGTTTTCCAGGCAAATATGAAAAGGGAAAAGGAGCCAAATGCAAAAGCTGCTTTCACAGTCCTTTGTATTGCTTCTTCCTACCAAAGGAAAACAGGAGTGAACCCACTCATTCTGAGTTTTTGACACAACAGTTTAAATCCCAGTTGAACTCGCTTCATAAGAACATGATATTGTTTATTTTTCTAAATATCAAAAGGGAGATTAGGGTGCATCTCCTTGATGTTCTGGCAAAAATTCAGTCAATGGACTGTACCCTGCTTACCCCTAAACTGAATTTAGCTCCTCATGTTTAGTTTAGTTTTTAAAATATATATTTACATAGTCAAATGCATGTCTTTTGGTGAGGATCATATAATTCTTAAAAATGTAATCAATGATGAAATGTTTCTTGTCATAATAACCCAGTCCCACTGGCTGTGAATTCATGGATGGAAAAACAACACTGATAAAATAAACTGGCTCTAAGGGCCACAGATTCTTTTTTCTTCCTACAAATCAAGAGGGGATTAGTTATGGGAAACATTCCAATTTTCTTTTTCTTTCAGTGTAACTTGCACTTGTTCCTCCTTGTGTAGGATGATTCCTGATTATGACTGCTATTCATACCAACGTTTCCCATAACAACCAGAAGTCAAATATGAAGGGCTTTTTACTGGAAAAAAATCAAACCAAATCAAACCAAAACAAAACAAAAAAAAACCCCAACAACAAAACAGAAGAAAAAACCCCCACTATTCCATGTGAATCCTATTGACTCTGTAAAACTAGTTTTTCCCCAGTCTTAAACTGTCCTTAAGCTAGAACCTGCTCTAACATTCATCTTCTTCTACAAAATTGTACAGCAAAGTCAGTATTATAGGTTTACAGCATCGAGTCCTTTTAAGGAAAACAGGCAATATTGACAGTCATATTAAATTACTAAGTCCACCAAGAGTTCTTATTCCAAAATAAACTGTTTGTGTCTTTGTTTTCTAGAAAAAAGTATGAGTTTCAGAAGGAAATGCCAAGTGTTTTGTTCAGCCCTACAATTGATCGGGCATGCCAAGGCTCAGGAAGAAAAATAAAGTTCATAGTTTTGCCAGCTATTCACAGTAACGACTGGTTTGGATGTGGGGCAGATTGGGGCCGAGTAACTATGACCTGAAGAACACATCTGCCTGGCACAGTTCTCTTGGTTGTAGATATTAAACGAAGAAAACATCGTGCATTTGGGAGATGGAACAAAACAAGGCAAAAGGTTTCTGAAGAATTCCCCAAGTAAGAACTTACTGAGTTTAAAGTGTTTTAGTAAAAGCCAACCAGCCCACTACAATAATTTCCACACCTTTACAAAGAAAAACATAATTGTCCACTTCCAGATGTTATAAAGAACTCAGCCAGTTCCCAGTTGCACAGATCCTTCATTATTGTTCCCTGTTGATCTTAAATGGTTTGCTCAGGCAATTGAAATATCCTGTTGGATTCACACAGTTGATTTTTGCAAATGCATTCAAAGAGTCTGAACTCAGCACAGTCCTCAGGCCTCTTAAACTGTGCCAGCGACCCAAGAGCTCTGGTGGAGTTATGTGGGTGGAGTAAAACAACATCTTGAAAAACAGACTCCAAATGACAGTTCAGTTTAGTTACAGAGTACTGTGGGGTTATGCATCTTTTATTGCTTTTAACTTTAATGAAGGGATAAATAGTTTCAAAGGGATGGGAGTACTGAATGTTACAACTGATAAAAAAAGCAGCAGGGTCAACTCCAGTAAAGTACACGACTCCTTGGGTATTTTCACACACACTTGAAGCCAGCACAGGATGGCAGAGCTCCCAAGGAGGCAGCTCCTCTCTCCTCTCCCTCCCTGCCCTGTTCCTGTCCCTGTACCAACCTCTCCTCTGTGCCAGTGTAAGCATCTGTGTGGCCTCAGGTTAAACCAGACCAGGGAACTGACACTGGTTAGGACTAAACCAGCAAAAAAAAAAAAAGCAAATAATGCTTGTGCTAGCAGAAAGAAAGATGCAATACATGATGAGCAAGAATGAGTAGCCTGGGGAGAGAAACGGGATGCTTTTTTTAGAGTCCATGCTGGCTTACACTCTATTAAAACTACAGTTCCATAAACCAGAGTTTATAGACATATCAAGCATAGTGCTGTGACCTCTTGCTTAACTGAACTATGGGATTTCCTTGAATTAATTCTTGTTTGAACTAGAGTACATCTTTTAGCAAAATATTCCATCTTGATAAAATGCCAGCAATGGCATGCAGACCTTACTAAGTTCTTCCACTAGTTCACATCTTCAGTGCTCAAAACATGTGCTTTATTTCCACTTTGAAACAAACATTTAGCCATTGCACACTGTTTTTTTGTTGTGTAAATCTAAGCCCATTTGCAGGCATTCCTTTTTTACATGGAGGTTAACTGTGATACCTCGTTTTGGATAATTTGAAGGCATATTTTTGGATCCTTTAATCACTTTTACAACTTTTATTTGAAATGTGTCCTTGAATATAGGCACTAGAAGTGGACAAAATGTTCCAGTAACAACTGCACTGAACCAGGCCCTACCACTTAACATATGGCTTTCGTATGGATCTTGTTAATGGATGGATCCTCTAATAGGATGTAATGGATCTTGTTATAGATCCTGTAATAGGCTTTAAAACCTAAACAGTAGATGCTGAAAAGCAGAAAGCTATGGTCCTTGGGTCTTTTTATTCTTGGCCACATCTATAGTCATAAATTAAACATGCCTGCGAAGGTGCTGTGGTTATGGAGAAATTTATATCCATACGGTTAGTCTGTCACCCTTCAAAACCTAGGTGGAAGGTGATTATTTTCAACTGTCTGTTTGGAACAGATCTCTGCTTGTGCTCATTCTCAAATCATGCCTAGGAACTGATAGAGGAGACGAGTCAGCTCAGGCCAAACCCATGCCAAGGACTACTCTGTAATTTAACAGCATAAATAATTGAGTTCCAGGAACCAGAAACATACCCGGTACTGTTTAATTTACTAGTAGAGCAGTAGTTTTTGTGTCCTGAAACACCACCCACAATCCAGAAGAAAAAGCTATGACAATCCATCCCTGTGTTTGAAAAGCTGGCAACAGAATGTTGTCTGACTTCTTGAGGAAGTCAAATGTTTTTCATATTAAATCTAGTTTAAAAGGTTAGAATAAGAACACAGTGTCAGATCAGTATTGTTGAGGTTATTTTAAACTCTTGTAAAATACAGCTGTTTCTAAATATATCTATTGGAGGTTCTCACCTATAGATTTTGGTTTTGAGGAGTCTAGTATATTTTGATCAGCTTTTGGAGCATGAATCCCCCTTTCACAACATGTGAAATTGGTACATGCCTCCTTCTCTCTTTAATAAAATAAAACCAGCAATGGGTCTTTAAGAATGTCAAAACTGAAATAAGGACAATCACCATTTTCAATTTCATCTCCCTGGACTTGCATTCTGGGACAAAAATTACTTCTTTACTGAAGAGAGGAAACACTGCATCAAAGAAGAGCATAGTTTTTTAGCACTGGAGAAGAAACAAATCATGAGAACTGCAGCTGCTCACAATGTGGCACTTTTCTTCAACACACTCTGGTATTTTTTAAAAATCTAAACACTGGGAGTTTACACTGACAATATTTCTGGTAAATGTAGGAGAGACAGAGGTCTTACAGCCCAGACGCCTCTTTATACAGAAAGGTGCTGCAAGGAAATACAGGAGTACTCTTCAAAAAAAAATTAGGGTTATTCTTCATATAAGCCCTGTGGAAAGGTTGCTGTACACAGTGAACCACTTATACTGCATTCAGTTCCATAATCTTGATGGAGACAAAAGCAACTGTGCAATCAGAATGGTTTTAGATAGGAAGAAAAGGGGAAAGTGAATATAATTCTAATTGCAAAACGCAAACAAAGTATGTTGACAGCCATTTCCTAGCTCTGGCTTGGCACTCCTGTATCAGTCACACATCCCCTCAATATCAAGACTTTTGATGGATTTGGGTCATTTGACAGAGACACAGCATGCAGTACCCCCACATCTATAAAATGCTGCTGTGCCCAGCACTCCCTGATGCAGTATTATTTTCCCATCAAAACTCATAAATAGCATTGCTGCCACTAATAAAATGAAGTAACCGCTCTATCAGCAGAAGCGAAAACATTCTATCTAGCACGTAATTTTGTGGCTGGGTTCACCCCTGTGCACCCAAGATACTTCCAGTATGCCATTTGCTATATTTTATTGTCGAACATGAAGGAAAGCATTTAGGAAATATACACTTCGGCTTCACCCTGTCTTTCCATGTTCCTTCAATTTAGGGCTTGTCTTTAGCCCTGAAAGCTATTTCACTGAGCACAGACTTATTCTCTGCATTCTGCAAGCAAGGAAACCCACCCATGACACTGACCTTTTGATGACTGTATCCTCAGGAGGATGTTAGTTATTACTGCCTTCTTCTCCCTGACAGTAGAAGTTAGATATTCATGGTCCAGAAGTTCAAGAAACAAACGCAGCTCAACTATTAACTCTTCCATGGCTGAAAGACAAAAAAAATATTACTTTTTCTAAAAAGTTCCCTTAGATAAAGTACAAAGCAAATTCTCATTTATTTACACTCATAGTTATTTTCTAGCATTTCATAAAAAATTATGGTCATCCCTGCAGGAAAGAGACTGTATTCATCAATAAAACCAACTGACTGGCCCACTGCTGAGCCTTACTGGCATTTGTAGCAGTTACCTCAAAACTGATGCAGAAAAGACAGTTCTCACACACCACATCATCAAATCAGCAGTAGACAAAAGTATAATAAGTGCAGGAGTGGTGGCCATCTGCTTTTCTAGCAGTGCCACACTAATTCGCCTCCCTTTAACAAACAATTTCTAACTGCAGAACAAAATTATAGTTTGAAAAAGTTTTGAGACAAATTGACAAGTTCAAAAAACTTTAGGGAAAGTCTTTCTTTCCCTCATCTTATTTCTTCTGTTTGCTGTGGGGAAAAAAAGAAAAAGAAAAAAAAAAGGAAAAAAGGTATTCCTTTTCTACAGTGATTTGTCTTTCTTATAACTTCCAAAGACAAGCTCCAAACCCTGGATTCCCAATTATGCACTTCGTATTTCATCCTATTTCTACTATTCCAGATCTCAAGGCTTTCCAGTTCTTTGACAAAATGGCATTCCTTCTCTGCATACTTTTTGTTTTACCAACAAACTTTATAAGTACATTTCTACTTTTTTCTTTTTCCTTTCATATTAACTCTGAGTCTTGCACTGTCTTAATAACTGCAGTAGCTCAGGCCATACATGTAACTGCATTTGTTACAGCCTAATCATGTAATACGTATTCATTAGGTACATTAGAAGCCCATGGTTTTGAACCTCATTTTCACGCTTTAGTTCTCTCATGATTCTGAGGTTTTCTGGTCTCTTTGTTTAAGTGGACTCTGCTTTTAGTTTAAGCTTCATCTTGGACAGAATAATTCACATTTCCATACTTTCTGTATCTGATGACATTATCCTCGTTAAAAGATGAGAAGAAACATCCATTTCATTCCAGGGCCACACCTAGGATTAATCTTAGTGCTATCCTCATTCAAAATGAGGATACTTAAATTTTTCTCTACTTATTCCACATTTGTTTTTACCATTTTTCGAGGCCTAACGAGGCGACTGCTGCTAGGCCTCTTCAAGTGTCTAAAAAGAACATTCCTTGCTGCTTACTCCCTTACCAGCCCCTCCCTACTCCTAAAACCTTTTCTGATACGGTTGTTTACTCAAGTGAACCTGGAATGGTTTTTTCCATTTCTGAGAACATGTCTGGATATTCAAACAACTTTTGGTCTAGATGCATTTGTTTTATCCAACACTTGAGCACAGCACCGTGCAAGGGAACCTGCAGATGTCGGCTACAGTCCTACAAAGAACTGTTGGCCCCTTCTTGTCTCCAGTGAATCCAGATTCCCCCACTTGTTTGTCGACTGCAACTGCCAGTACACTCTGGCTACTCTGGCAAGTAGCTGCCTAGAAGTCCATCAGAAATCCAATGTATTTCACAATCACCGTATTACTTCCAGTGTTGTTAACATTATGGAACAACTACATACATGCAACACAGCTTTCTGAGGCAAAAAGGTTCAGATTTGCAAAGCGGTGATCACAAGACTCAAGGAGGAAAAAAGAAAGAGTACCTGTGACCCTAAAAAAATGATAGCCAAATAATCAGCTCTTATTTATGTTTTAAATAACACACTTTAGAAATAAGATCTATATTCCACTTAGTGTATAGTGATCTCTTGCCTTTAAGTATGCTTTGAAGATAAGATATATTTTCATTGTTGTTATGAATTTTATTTTAATTGTGGAATACATTAATCTTTTTATATTTACTTACTTATTATAGTACACATATTTCAAAAGCAACCAATACAGTAGAATCTAGACAGTCATTGTGAAATCTGATCAGTATACAGTACAATAAATGTGTATTTTTCAAGTAAGTCTACAGCCATATAAACTACTGTCTGTAATTGCATATATTACCGCATTAATATATATTTGCAATAGCATGTTTTATGGTTTCTTTACTGCAAGGACTGTAAATAAGTTGAAAGGGAGCTTTCCCTTCTCTTCACCATGAGCAGCTTGTGTTACTATAACCCCATTTCTTTGCTGAGAACCTTCACTTCTGGGAAGGGAGAAAAGGATGAAAGCATCAGATATCACTGATGTGCACAGTGTGCATAACTGTTTTCAGTTATTAAAAATGATAAGATCCTTGTACTCAGGAGCTTATAATCTAACATAAACAGATAAAAATGAAAACAGAGCAAGAGGGAGTTATGAGGCAGAGACAGGCAAAGAACAGAAAAGGAGATAGGAAACCGCTGCTGGAGAGACTCCTGGGAGCTGGCATCAGCACAAATCCCTCCTGAGGCCTCCTCACATAAATGTGTGGCCTTCTCCTTTGCCTCTATGTCTTCAGACGAAGCCTGCATTGCAGTCATTGGTGACCACAGCCCATTGATCTACAATGACCAAGCCACTTAAGTTACTGGAAGCAGTTTCACTGCCCCCAGCAGAGGATTAAAAAACAAAAAAAGAAGTACCTTGGTTAGGATGGATAGAGTATGACAAGATGAAGCCGACACCAGTGAGGCAATGCTTAAAAACTCTCGAAGCCACCGCTTTAGTAACGTGTTCATCCTAACCGCATTTACATTTGGCCTGGTGTCCAGCATTGTGGTTCAAATATCTAATAGTGCATCACAAAGGAACAGAAAGCTCAAGAAGACTTGCTCTTCCTGCCTTTGCAAGCTTACAGGTATACGACACTGACTTCAAGTAAACAGTTGTAAAAGCTAGTTTAAAATTTTATTATGACAACAGAAAAAAAGTTAGCAGCGGCTGTAAATTGCTAGGCATAAATACTTAGATATTGCTTTTCTTATTTTTCTAACAGGATCAAATTGGGGTTGTAACCCACCAGTGTGTGAAAGCACAAAGTTCTGAATTTCACCTTGTATATCACAGAATCATAGAATGTTAGGGATTAGAAGGGACCTCTAAAGATCATCCAGTCCAATCCCCCTGCCAGCGCAGGAACACCCAGATGAGGTTACACAGGAAGGTGTCCAGGTGGGTTTTGAATGTCTCCAGAGAAGGAGACTCCACAACCTCCCTGGGCAGCCTGTTCCAGTGTCTGTCACCCTCACTGAGAAGAAGTTTCTTCTCAAATTTAAGTGGAACCTCCTGTGTTCCAGTTTGAACCCACTACCCCTTGTCCTACCATTGGTTGTCACTGAGAAGAGCCTGGCTCCATCCTCGTGACACTCACCCTGTATATAAACATTAATAAGGTCACCCCTCGGTCTCCTCTTCTCCAAACTAAAGAGACCCAGCTCCCTCAGCCTTTCCTCATACAGGAGGAGCTCCACTCCATCATCTTTGTGTCTCTGCACTGGACCCTCTCCAGCAGTTCCCTGTCCTTCTGGAACTGAGGGGCCCAGAACTGGACACAATATTCCAGATGTGGTCTCACCAGGGCAGAGTAGAGGGGAAGGAGGACCTCTCTTGACCTACTGACCACCCCACTTTAACACACCCCAGGATGCCATTGGCCTTCCTGGCCACAAGGGCAGAGTGGTGGCTCATGGTCATCCTGTTGTCCACCAGGACCCCCAGTTTCCTTTCCCCTATACTGCTCTCCAACAGGTAATTCCCCAACTAATCCTGGAACCTGGGGTTGTTCCTACCCAGACGCAATACTCTGCTCTACTCTATATATGCAATGATGTCAAACATCCGAAAAGAAAAAAGGGAAACACTGTTCCCAGTTAGCAAGAAATCCTCTTTCTGTGTATCTTAAAAATACACTTTGCTTTTTTAATACTTTTTCTTCTTAAGCAAAGAACACAAATACTGCCATGGAGTGCATAAAGAATTGAAAACTCCTGTTTTTTAAAGATAGCAATGAATAAACATGTATGTACTTTGAAAAAAAAAATGCCTGTTTTCAATTCTTGGCTTATTTTCTGGATTAAGAATCTTCTCTTCTCCTTCCTAGAAATGTAACTATGTGCTCACAAAAAATAATGGAACTAAATAATAGAAAATCCACATAATACATATTTTCAGTAAGTAATCATTAGTTCTGAAACAGAGACTAAAAATGAGAGGGTTATGCAAGTCCTAAAGAAAAACATACTCCTCCAGTGAGAGATTACCCTTGGAAATCTGACATCACCACAAAATAAGAATAATAATCAGAAGACTCTCAAAAAGGGGCCAATTTATTTGACAGTTTTGGCTGTATTCTCATTGCCAAAGGAATGACTTGTAAGTGGCAGGTGGTGAAAGTCAGGGCGGAACCCAGGGATGCTAATCACAACAGTAAGCAGATTTTAGCTCGACTGAGGAGCAAAATCACATTCCATATTAAATGATGAGAAGTCTTTCTATGCTCAATAGGAATTACAGGCCCCTAAAGGGCTGCTGCAATTGCCACGCACAAATAAAAAACAATGATACATCCAGAAAGGCTTCCAAGACTGGCTCTCAAGAGTTTTAAAGTTTTTCAAGTGACAGCACATAAAAACTATATCCATGAGCCAGCAACAGAATACACCAAGGTAAAAATAATCAGAGGAAGGCAGTTACATCACACTGTAGTTTTTGTTCCAAACCAGAACGAAAACCAACTGGGATTGAAAGTGCATGATGATGTAATTATCCCAAATCTATATTTATGGGTACTAACTAGCCTATAACCATTTTTTAAAGAATACAAAGTTTTCACTTCAAATGATTAAAAAAAATCTTAGGAGTGGTGTACAAACCTATCATAGAAATGTGAATTAAAACTTAGCTTCAAATTCTTAGATGATGCTTTTGATCAGTTCCTTGCACATTTACAGATGTTAAGGGCCAGAACAGACTATGTTGATGAGATCCACTAGAAGAGATCGCATAATCTGGCTTCCTGTACAACACAGCAACTCCTCTGCTAGTATAGGGACTTGCATGTACTGAAAGCACATCTTCTAGGAAAGCCCCAAATATATGCCCGCACTCTCTGCCATACGTCCAGGGGCAGGAAGGGATTTCATTTAACGTCCTAAAAAAATTCTGTTGTATTTATGAGGCCAATCTTCAAGCTATAAGTGAAAATCAGATATTGAGAATAGGTGTACTTCAATCTGAATCCAAATGCAACCCAATACAAGCGCACACATGCACATGCGTATGTACACACACACACGCACTATATTGGGTAACCACTAAGAGGTTTTCAAAGTGGATGACCCAGCCTTAACATTGCCTTTATGGTAATTTATTGCAATGCTATATTAAACGAAACACATAGCTAATTCTATAATGCTGTTTATTCTCTGAAAAATGTTCATGCTGCAGTTTCGGATAACATAAAAAAGATTTAAATGCATCTGTGTTCTCACCTCTTAAAAATCTAAGCCTCGATATTCTGTTAGCAGTACGATACTTTGGGACTTTCTTCAGAAGAAAGTCAAAGCTGATGATGGCTGGCTGGCTGAATGATTAAAAGTTATTCCACTTCACAATCTAATTAAAGCCTACTGAGATCCAATAAGCAAAAACTTCTTGAAACATACAGACTCACCCACTCTTTCCAAAAAAAACCTCATTGGCATTTGGGTACATAAGCAACAGTGGAGAAACCAGACATATGATCTAGTTCTGAATCAAAACCAGAGTGTGAACTGCATGTTTATAGCCATTTCTACTGAAATAGTGTCATCATCCTAAGTTTTGGATGTTGTCATTTAAATATTTTAATAAAATGCTCATAATAGAATACTGCTGGGGAAACCATGTCTGTATTTTATAAAAATATAAATATCAGAGACAGTATTAAAAATATAAAGCCACAAGGAGACAAACATCTTCAAACTGTGAAGAAAAGCACAAAATCACTTCTACTTGCTTCCACTCAATCCGATAATACAGTTACAAAAATCCAATAATTAATGAAAAAGTTCTTTCATGACTACATTATAATTATCTGGGAAAAGAATTTCACAGAGAAATACACAAAATTTGGAAGCAGATAGTGATAGGGTATTTTGCACTGGGGAAATTTTAAATTTTCTTCAATATGCTATCAGAAATGTATTTGAAAACTATATAAATATCCTATCCACCAAGAAATTAAAAGACATGCTGTTTGAAGAACACATAGTGAAGAGACAAGATTTTTCAGTAGGAGAGTTTTCTCTTGCTTGCCCTGTCCCTTCTTTGCTGCCCTATTGACTGTAGGGCATGAGGTGTTGAACTCTACCTGTTAAATGTGCTGAAGACCTGCTTCAAAAAGTAGAAATTATCATCTTGGGGGTCCATGGCATTACAGGAAGAAATGGTAAAAATGTATGGTATGAAAAAGGGGTGAACCATAAAAAGTAGATGAAGTCCTAAAGATGAAGAATTAACACAGAGCAAGTAAAACACATACAAGGATTGTCATCAAACTATATAAGCATAAAAAAATAATTATATTTAAGCCTCTCTAAAACTTCATAACAATCATCTTTTGTTTAAAATTCAGAGCTCCCCACACTGTCACAAACTGTCTTTCCAGACAGCTTGGGGCAAGAGAGGCAAAACACAGCTACTAAAACTCCTCCTGTCTCATGCATATTTATGATCAACCTCAATAAGTGTCAAGGGATCCTTTCAGCCACAATCCCCATGTATTCCTCTTTTTCTTTCTGCCTTCTGCTTCGGTTTTCAAGAAACTGGATTTTACAAAACCAGCCTTCCAAAAAAGTTACCAGAGCTCCAAATGCTACTGTTGCAATACTTGGGTGATAAAACAAGAAAGGGAAAGCACTACGGAATGTTTGGACAAGAAACAAGCTGCCAAAAATCCTACTCAGCCAGCTACAGCCATGCAATGAGTGACAGCAATGCAAGAGTGTAATCTATGAGCATAAGGTAGATGGACAGAGTTTATTTTTTAAAGCCCAGACCACTGTTTAAGCATTGCCACAGACCTTGGAGAGGAATGCTTCCTTTCAAACAAGTTCACGGACTCACAAAACAAAAAAGAAAAGAACGAAGAAAGAAAACAAAGGGAAAAGGCAAAAATTAGTATTACAGGCATTTATTCTTATTAAAGTATTAATTATCTACACCGAACTCATAATATGCTAGCCAAAAAAAAATGCTGGTAACTAACTACAGAAGTGGACTTTATCAAGTTGCTGAAGGCTTTCTCTAAAAGTATATTTTTTCCATATGAGTTTCTGTTTGTTTCCCAAATGAATGTAACATACCTTGTAAAACAAAAGAAAATGGATTTCACTCCAACTGCATACCCAGCAGCCTGGCTGACACCCTCACCCTCCTGTCCCTGTGCTCACTGTGGGCATTCAGGGCATGAGTTTTCTTTTCAGACTCCCATTGCCCCATTAGGGCAAAACACTGACATTTATTCCATTTAACCATCTCCAAATGTATAGGCTGATATCATCTTGTCAGGACAAGACATTCCAGGTCTTGCTCACTAGCTCCTGCATTAGCTCAACTCCTCCACAGCTCCAAACCACAAAAGATAAGCAGGCACTACAGGATTAATAAACAGGCTCTGATTCCACAAAAGAAAAGCAGTTCCCTCATGAGGGAAAAAGGAGGAAGAAAATCTGTGGTAGGAGATGAAAAGCTGCCCCAGACTCTGGGTCCCAGGAGGAGATGAGGCTCAGCTAGCACTGAGACACAAAGCATTGCAGTACATTTTGTGAGTTCTTCTCCCAGGTCCTCAGCTGCACAGAAATCTGTTTTTAGGGTAGGGATTTCTTTCAACGTTGTGAATAATTGCATATCCAGCAAGAATGTGAGACAGTAAGTTAATGAACTTAATGGGATGGAAAAACAGAGTAGTAAAACAATGACAAAGAAATACAAATATGGCAATGGTAGGAACTGCACAGTTGCATTTGGTATTTTTTGTATTCAGCAACACAATTTTTATACATAATACATGTAAAATAGTAAACTTAAAAATGATTCAAGAAGTCCTAAGGCTGCAGCTATACCTGCAGTACAGTCCAAGAACAGTTTGCACTCTGTGAATCTGGTGTTAAAGGCTTCCAAGTGGGCAGAAATGAGATAATATTTCATTTTATAAGAACAAGCCGAGGAGTCCTCTCATTTGTATGCGAAGATGATTATTTTTTGTTGTTGTTGTTGTTTTGGTATCCTAGAAAAATTTTTTATACCACCATTCTCACTGCTTGGTCCATTGCATGGTGAGTAACTGCTACCATACATCGCTTATTGTCTGGTGCCCTTCCTAAGCAGAGAAGCATGTTTGACTTTTCCCATTAAGCTTTTGAAATTTTTTTTAAATAGATGTACAAATGTATAGGACTTTAAGAGAATATCCTGGAGTAACCATCTTCTTACATAACACTGAACTTCCCTCACAAGCAGCCACCCAAACTATAATTTTAACAGCTTTGCACAGTCTGATGCTCAAAAAGGAACAATGTCTTAGACAAGTTGCCCCAGAAAATTATTGGTTTTATGGAAAAATGAAAATCAACCTGTTGAAACCAGCTTATAAACCAAGACACAGTCAAGATGACAACAGCAAATAAAGTGTTCACATATAATGCAGTACTATTAATATTGCATTCTGTATTTAGCCCCTTGCACAGGAATTGTGTGGCATCAATGGAATAAATGGTACTGGATCTGATATCAGTCTGCGGTGGGAGACAGAAAGCAGAGTTCGAGGTGTCAGGCAGGTAATGAAAGTGAGGACTGACTTCGGTGATGCACAAGTAGGGCTGGCAGCAGAGCCTCTATGCTAAGCAAATCTACCAATGGGTGACATGGAACAGCGCTACTCCTCGGCAAGGCCATCAAAGCTTTTTCTCCAGCACGCACATACGCACACACCTTCTATCACTTTGCTGAGCTTCTTTGGTGTACCATTCACTTGGACGTGTCTCTGACACACACAATCTGTAAATGTAACCGTGAAATACATCCCCTATTGAAAACAGCAATATATGCGTTTCAACAGTGCATTCAGCTAGCTGTGATGAAGTAGGAAAGTTGTAATTCTAAAATGGGGAATTTCAATTCCTTTGTCCCTTGCAGCCCTTAAGTTAATTCTCTGAAATACATCAATGTCTCTCTGACCCTTCCTCTTCCTGGTTCTCCTAATTGATCACAATGTAGACAGGAAAATTAAATAAAATCTTAACGTTAATAGTTTCTGACCAAAAAAACCCCAAAAAGTCAAGTTCCTCCACCCAGAGGCATATTGTTCCTTTCAGCTCCCTCACTCAGCACACCTCTACAGCATGCAACATCACACTGACCAAAGGCTCCCCCACATAAACCTCCTGTGCCGACTGACAGGGTGAGTGGATTTGGTCCAGGTGCCTCTGGGCTTGGACACAGACTGCTCCAAAGGATGGTCACAGCGAACACACTAACTAGAGGTAAGGAATCAGCCAGGAGCAGAATTCACACTTGCTAATGGAGCTTGACAGAGCAACCTTCAAGGCTTCTTTTTTGTTTCCATACATAGTTAGAAGCGAAGGTTACACTTTCTCTTGAAAAGCAGATAAGGTTAACAAGTACTTCTTAGAAATCTATGAAAATTTAGGTCCCAAAAACTAAATTATAGTTCCTTAAAACCGTAGAACAGAAGTCAGAAAAAAGTGTGTTTTATATATTTGTTAGAAGACGTGCTAAAGAATACATAAGTGACAAGCTGCTTCAATAAGTCAAGAGATATTTTGCCAGTTGAGCTGAGGACTGTGTTGGAATTCAAAACACCATTTTGTAATAACATCTCATACTGCTTTCTGCCTTCAAAAATATACAGAAACTTCCTCATTTAAATATTCTAGCACAATGCTGGAGGTGCCCATGAGACTTTTAAAGAAATGCAGCTGTATGCAGGTAAGGTTCACTGTCCCGGCAAAACAGGCATTATCACAATGGGGCCTGAGACTGAACGTGCTGTAGAGGAAGGATCATGAATGCTCTGGAACAGATTTCATGACCGGATTTAGTGCCCTCAAATCTGATGTCAGAAGTTGTTACCATGTCACTAACAGTCATCTAGTGAACCATATGAAATACACTAATCATAAAGCCACATATTTTCAATAACCGGAGTACTGATAATATGGTGATTTTTGTCTCCAGCACTGATCAGATAAGAAAACAAGGAATCACACCATTAATTTCAAAAGACTTGAGCATTTCATGGCATGTAACACAAACCATGAACCCTTCCGTTAAAAATCAGTAATATGTCATTTTAATTACTGACTGTATAATGTGTCATAACATGGATGGAACCACTGAAATTAGTGAAGCTATTTCTTCACAGAAGCCTTCAAAATGCACAGTCAGATCCCTGAAAGGTTAAATACTGGATACTGCACAAGCTTTCAAAGAAAACTCTCTTTCTCATAGTACCAACAGTTATTCTGAAGACTTACTATGAGCTGGACCTGCAGAAAGACGAAGTGCAAAGCTGGACACTGAAGTGGACTACAGCAATCTAGTGCTGTTTGCTGGAATGTTTCTTTGGAGTACAAAATTTCGGAAGGAACCTGAACCTTTGTCTGAAATAATACAGATTCTAACAAATTTATTAACTACTGTTTTGTGTTGTGTGGGGGTTTAGATTGTTTAGTTTTGTTTTGTTTTATATACGATCTGTCTAAATACACAAGTTGGACTTAAAATTGCTTTTCCCTCCTCAAACAAAATAAACATTAAACTATCTTCATCTTCTAAAGATACAGAATAAAACAAATAAAGCAGCAAATCCCCCTCACAACAAAACAGAACACAAAATTATTAAAAAATGTGGGTCCTTATCTGGTGTAGTTATGGTTTCAGTAATGCTCAACTAATTCATTGCTACCCAGGATATACAGCTAATACTTGTAAGTTATGGAGATTTCATTTTAATTGTAGATGTGTTTCAAATTTATCATGAAGCCACAAAACATATGTTTAACAAACACTAATGAACAGCTGCCAACACCTTTCTCTCAGACTGCTCCAGCCATCTTTTCCTCTTCTATCCAATCACCCTCACACCTTTTTGGCATACACACTGTGCTAGACAGACTCACCTACAAGATCTTGGGCAAAATTTACCTCCTTGGACTTCACCCCCCTTGGCCGCTTTCAGTTTTCTGCAAAATTATCCAGTTTTTCTACATCTGGTTACGCTGCCCCATATGTTTGGCACAGCCTTCCTTCTCCTGGCCAGACAACCTCCCTCTCTCCCATGAAATCCCTCTTTCTTTCAGCATTCCCTTCAACAATAATCCTCACATTCACCCTCATCTCACAGTTGTACCGTGTCTCGTCATGCAGCTGTTTGGTTTTTTTTTTAATCTACCTTTAGGCCAGACTGCGCAAACATTTTCCCATGGTAAAAAAAAAAATAAGTCCCAATTCTTCTGATCGGTTTCACTAACCACAACAATAGGATGAGTTCAGAGAAAAGAAAATACCCGCGTTTTACTTATTAACATCTAAAAGGCAGTAATTTCATTCCTGTGTATCAGGAGCAAAGTATACAAATAGTCGGGTATCTGTTCCCCTTGCCAGCAGTGGGAGGATGCAGGACGGAGGATGGAGAACAGCGCAGCTGCCGGGACGTACCTGGCACTGGCATGGGCACTGCCTGGCTGTGCCTGCTAACAGCCGGCCCTTTTCAACAGTGAGGTGACATTAAAAAAAAATCCAGAAAGAGTATTTCAAATCTCAGAGGATATATATCTGAAATGTTACCATTACCACAGGCCCTCACTCACCCCAAGTCTGGGTGCATTTTTGTAGAGCAATGAGTTAATTTACTGTTTGTAAAATGAGCTGCCACAGAACAGCACAAATGACATCAGCTTCTCACTGTTAGGACATTGAAAATCTTCATATCTGGACCGATACGAAGAGAAAAAAAATAAAAAAGGAGAAAAAAATGCACTTCACATGTATAGTCAGTGTATTCTCCTCATGACTGCCCGCTTGTGTCAGCTGATAGACACCATAAAGATAAAAATGGACCACTGGATTCAGAACAAAACCTTCTATTCATATTATACAGCTACCTCTGAGCATACTTCAGCCACATTTATGACCAGAAGGATCACTGCAACTCCATTTGTGCCCACCAGACTTCGGTCCCAGCTGAGGGAATATCCTGATCAACATGAGCTCCACCAGGGATTGAGTTTGCCATCGATTTCATGCCTTGTATCACTGGATAAGGCCCTGGATGGATTGTTCAACAATATCTGCCAAAGGGTGCTTCCCAGTTCTTCCTCTGTTCCTGAGTAACAAAGAAGATGCTCTGCCAAATGTCCTCCCACTGAGATCTCAAAGGCAAAAAGCCAGCACCCCCTTTCAAGGGGAAAAAAAAAAAGAAAAACAAAAAACAAAACCCAGCAAGGATTTCAGTTTCTGGAAGTTTGCATATTTTCCTGGGTTTATATGCTTTGTTTTTCACAGACCCATAACCTAACTGGGAAACCACAGACTGCTGCATCTGTTGATCTCAGTTATTATCAAAAATGTGCTGACTCTATATAAAAGCTATCCCATTGCATCATAGCACAAATAATCTGTGTCACGCCTGTATCCGTGCACAGATGAGGCCAGTGCAGCATCCCGCCGTGGCCAGGCTGGGGAAGGACCAGCTGGTGCAGCCGGGCAGTGATTTGGCTCCACCAGCTCAGCCACTGCCATTACACAAAGGTAGAAGCTATCGATGGCAAACATTTGCATCCCTGCCTCATCTCACCATCTGCTTCTGCCGCTGCTCACTTGAAAATTAATACGGCGGTTGCTTGAATCAGAAGCTAATGCTGCATCTGTCTTCCTTGGTGCTACAGATAATTATTAGACCACATGTGCAATTCTCTTTGCAACTCAAATGGGGCAACACTGGCCTTTAATCTGACAGGATCCTTCCTTCATCAAGAGAGACCAAAGTGGTCCATTTGCAACTGTACACCCTGAAACAAACTGGCCTAAATCTTCCTCCTCCTGGTCTGTGCTCCCTTACTTTCCCTTCTTCTTCTTGCCCCATACACTTTCATTTGAGCTAAAAAGTAAATTAATAAAGTGTAAATCTCTTTCAGAGAACATTAAAAGGTCCTTCACAAGCAAATGTACAGAAAACTCAAGGCTGGTCTTGTTTAGATTTCCTAGCTCAAAGTCTAGGGCTGTTCACCAGTCATGGACATTAAGGAAACAACCAAAATTGCATTTTATCCTCTCAATCATTTATTCCTAATAGTTTCTTATTTTATCTGATTTGCACTGCATTGAGTAGAAATGTGAGAAGAATTAAGTATATACTGCCATAAAGTCCCTGACATTAGCATACTCATACAAATCTTAATCCTGTGGCCTTTAATCCAGAGAAAGTCTCAAAAAGGTATTCCCTATATGTAAATTGCAACATATTGATTTTAGAGAAGGGCTAACTTCACAGGCTTCAGAGGAAAAATTCTGAGATGGAAATCTGTTCTTTCCCATGTAAGACATGCTGGAAACTGCTTATAGGAACATTATCAAATTGAATATTTTTAAAAGCCTGCTAGTAAAACTGATTTTACCCTACATGCACTTTTCATCACTCAAGTTAGAAATTAAGAAACAAAGCAGTCAAATCAACTTTGATAGTCTTTAGGGGAATTCTAGAGAAATGTATGTATCTTAAACAAACGAGCAAAACCCCTACCCTGCTGTTCAAAGCAGTTTGAAAAATGCAGTGAAGAAACTTCTAAGAAAGTTTGCAACCCTTTTTTTTTTCATAAGTTATATTTTAAGCACTGCGGTTATAGGCAATAAGCTGCTAAAACTGAAAAGAAATAATATGTAAGACAGGTTAAAATGTTTCATCATGTCCTAGTCCTTCCCAGTTCTGTCCCCCTACTTGCAGCAGCTCACAACATATACACACATTAGCAATAAAATAATGCAAGATGACCTCCTTCACCTCCTGTCAACAAGACAACCACAGACAATTGGCAAAAGGCAGTAAAAGACAGTGGAAAAATCAAAACTATTTAAATAAGTCTTTGTTTTGGAATGCTTGAGAGTGGCAGAAAGGTGATTCAAAAAGGCCAGGCTGTCCTGTGAATGGGAAGGAGCATGAGAAGAAAAACAAGACAGAGATGGATCATTCAGACACCATGAACCTTAAGAGTATTCCTTAAAGAAAAACAAAAAGGTTTATCTCAGTTAAACAGTTTTTTAATAGGAAATATGCAAGCATGCACTTGTGGTAAAGAGGTTTTTTTTTCTCTTCTGTGCTGCTTTAATCGGTTTTGCCGTTACTACACTTTTTTGTCTCCAATTTTTTCTGGAGACATACAAAGAAAGACAAAATCAGATTATGCTTTTTTTTTCATTCCAGATGGCAAACTGATGAAAACTAATAGCCAAATCAAGAAATGAATTATGATGAAGGCATGGATTCTAAAATAACCCTTTGCAATTTTTCAAGTGAGAGAGGTAGGAGAGTAAATATCATCACATAACTTTTAGAAAGTGATTTACATTCTCAAGGTACTGTAGACCCATTAACTATTTCATCTTCCTACCAACCTTTTGGCTTACAAAGCAGCACTGTTTCTGGTTTACGGATGAGAAACTGAGGCAGGCTTAGTACCACATAGACCTTCACGGAGCATCACTCAGTGCTGCCAAAAAAAGGGCAGCTGCGTGTACCCTTCCCAAACCCAGGCTGTCATTCCTGGCTCTTCTCTGGGCTTCCACGTGTGCTTGTACAGCCACAGGATGGACTGGATCAGGGACTGATCAGTTTTTAGGTGCAATACCTAGTACATGTTAGAGTAACTTCATGGTGGAACACCGTCTATTAATGCCCTATGGGGCTCTGTGGGTCTGTAGTCCCAAACTCTGGCTGTTTATAAATCACTTTTATCTTAGTATCAGGCAATAGTGGGGGATCTCAATATGGAAGAATCATGTGGTCTTCACTGTCTGATTTCCTGACGTATCACAAGGAGAAGGATGACACATGACAGAGATGATGGCTCATTCCCATGGCACACAGGGAGAATTTTGTGTACATCCTATGCCAGGAATACCTGATGTTTCCCCCCTGGAATCACCAGCAAAGGACTGGGAAAACTGCATGTTCTGTAGTTCTCTAAATCCACAAATCTGGTGTCAACATAATTTCTGCACTATAACATCAAATTAGCCGTATAGACCAAATATATCCACACTGAATGCACAACATCAGATGTTTGAGACACAATCTCAGATTCAAACAGCATTTGTCTAACAATTCCCATTAATGGCAAAGAAATTGCCCCTCCAAGCGTCAACAGCTGCTGAGATAATCTAACACTTAGAACATTTGAAAATCCAAATCAAGCTGTGGCCCTCTCAAGATTAATCTGACTAATTTTATCCTTTTTTGACAGTGTTATTTTTGTCTTTGGCTTTTGTAATTAAAATGTGGATCTAAATCATGTGACCTGGATTCAGTGGAAAGTCTTTAAGGACTTTCTGAGAAGAGATAAGCTTTCCTTAAACCTTAAAAAAGCCAAAATGCTTATACAATAATTGATTAGATATTTGTATTAGTGAATTAGAAATATGTGTTTGAAACATACAGAATTTACTATTACACTATTAATAACTTTAATAATATTCAATTTTATTAATAAGTTTCAACACCACTTTGCAGGTTTCCTTGCCTCTGCAGGGCTGCTCCAGGGCCACAGTCCCATGAGTGGGGCCAGACCCCAGTGGCAGGAGCAGCCTCTGCATATGCTACAGCGTGGCTGGACCAGATGTGCAGGTGCTGATAAATAACAATAAAAATGATGATGATGGCAGAACCATGTAAGCATTCACGATTTTCTAGTTTCCAGCCTCTCCTCGATCTATAATGCCAAACTGCCTCAGATGGCTGGCAAGAAGTCAGAGGCTGACAGCCATCCTGGCAGGGCTCAGCCCCCAGGGCCCTCACCTCATTAGCCTGACACAGAGCAGAAGGATGCTGAGCCGCTGCCAAACGAGGAGGTGCGGGCTCAGAGGGACACCCAATTTCCGCATACAATGCTCCCCACTGAAGCCAAAGAGTCTGTCCTGGGAGGATAATCACAGGCCATGTTGGGCCCCCAGATCTACATTTTTGGCTTGCACTTGCCTGCAGGAACATGGCTTACCTAAGTCCAGGAGCAGTGAGCAAGAGGACTGGATTTCAAGCCAAGCCACAGATCATTTGCAGTATGGATTAATTAAAACTACTCAGATTTCACTTTTTACCCTCCCATAGTAAGAAGGAATAAATGCTCAACCATGTCAATACATCTCCCTCCCCTCTCACTGACTGCCACACATGCCAGGGTGCAGCCTGGCTGTATGTGGCTAGTGTATATCTCTGCCATGCTGACACTACCAAAAATTATTTCACATGCTATGGTGAAACTGTATTCAACTGTATCAGCTTAGCCTACAAGCCTGAAACAAGAAGAACACAGGAAAGTAAAACAAGAAGTAAAAATTGTCATCATATTCAAGCAAACCACGTGTGCAAGTCTGAAATGTTCATTATAAAATTCCAAGCAATAGTCTCAGTTTTGTTGCACTGAGACTATATTTTGAAATAATGAAAGAGCAAGTGTGGAAGGGGGCTTGGAATAAAAGCCAGCAGGTGTGATTATTATTTGGAGGATTCTTATGCACTTACTCTTCAGAGCACTGCATGAATATTCATTAAGCCTCCCAGCTTAGGAGGTTTCAGATTGGAGTGTTGATATCTTCACTTTATGGAAGAAAAAACAAGGCATAAAAGCCCAACTTCAGACCACTAAGTGGAATTTGAGGACTGTAGTTTCTCCATAGCCTTATCACGTCTTTTACCAATTTTCTTCAAGGAAAACAAGAGCTACAACTAAGTGACTGTGGAGAAAACCAATTGCCTAAGACCACTACAAAAATAAATGGCAATGCCAGAGAGGAATTCAGAGCTCTGAAAATAGTTCAGTACTCTGGTCCTTAGGGAATACTGCTTGAGTACAGCAAATCATGAGCTAATATCACTCTTCCGAGCTCTGGTAGCAGTTTCCCAAAGCGTGCTCACAGTTCAATGATCCATGAAAGTGACCAATGGAGCAGTACTGTCAGCAGAGTTTCAGATTAAAACCAAAAAGCATTCACTGAGCTCTTAACATAAATTTTAGGTTCAGCAACAGTGCCTCAAAAACATTGCTCTTCCGCAATTATCACAGTCAGGTGGCATTTTTCAGAAAATATCTCAAGTTTGGAAAATAAGCTTTTGTCAGGGAGTGTCTTGCAAGCCCTGTGTATTCTGGTTTGCTGTTGAGGACTACCATAGCAAACACCTGTCTGAGTGTAACTTAGAGACGGGCACCTATTCAAGTGTACATTAGAGAATCTGTATCCTTCAGCCAAATACTGAGGCAAACAGTTTTGCTTCAAGAAGCTTCAATAACTTCTCAAAAACTTATTTAGAAAAGAAAAAATCCTGGCTGAAAAGTCTGTGTGGAAAACCTAGGAAGTAGTCAAATGATATGCTGTGCCTCAACACCTTTGTTCCCCAAAAAACAGAAGACTAAAAGGAAGATATGGCTGCCAAGTGGATTTGGCTCCATTCACCACAATTCTCTGGGCCTGGCCCTCCAGCCATCCATCGCAGAGAACACCAATCCAGGCCATGAACTGCCACCTTCTCCAGGAGAATGCTTTGGGATATGGTGTCAAAGGCCTTACTGAAGTACACAACACCCACAGCCTTTCCCTCATCTACTAGTTGGGTCACCTTGTCATAGAATGAGATCAGCTTGATAAACAGGACCTGCCTTTCATACTCATGTTGACTGGGCCTGATCATATGGTTCTCTTATAAGTGCCGTGTGACGCTACTCAAGATCGTCTGCTCCATGACCTTGAGTGGCACCGAGGTTAGACTGACAGGTCTGTAGTTGCCCAGATCATCCTTCTGGCCCTTCTTGCAGATGGGTGTCACGTCAGCCAACTTCTAGTCAACTGGGACCTCCCCAGTTAGCCAAGATTGCTCATAGATAATGGAAAATGGCTCAGTGATCACCTCTGCCAGCTCCCTCAGCACCCTTGGGTGTATCCCATCTGGGCCTATAGACTTATGGGTGTCCAAGTGGTGTAGCAAGTTCTAATTTCTTTTGTTTTGAGCCTTGGTATCTGCTAAAGAAAGACACTACGTTTGAGTTAGGGATCCTTGTATCATATTTTTAGGAGGCATATGAAAGCAAGATATGAATTCTTGCATATGCCATCTAACAGTTTAATTTTTTTGCAAGCATACAAATCTGAAAGCATGACAAGAAGTGCTGCAGATGTAGCTAACCAGAGTATGATCTCAAAGGTCTGCCAACAAGCAGCCAAATGTATCTATCTTTTTGCTTCAGTCATTTCTAACCTTCCCTGAACTAGAAGCAAACAAGTTGCTATTTAGCCTCATTTACAGTATATTCCTTTGAGTGAAGGCCACACAAAGGGTCATAGGTGCACTGGCAGGGTTTAATCTTCTAGGTGGTCTAAGGAATGGTGAGGTTTTTCCAAATGAACAAATAAATATATAGCTTCAAGCCTTTCCCACTTAAAAGTAAACAATGTGAAGCTAAGTAACATAAGAACTTTAAGGAGAGTAAAAACAAACCAAGGAAAAAGACTGAGACAATACAGATGGTAGAAACCTGAAAAATGCAAAGTCTGGCAAGGGGAAAATTGGGAATAAAGTTTAGGAAGAAGCTCTGAAAAGTTGCTCTCTGTATGGCACTTTCACACAGGGTGCCTTAACTCTAGCCTTGCCTGATGCTGCTGGGAAAGGTTGTTCCCATCATTCACACACCAGCTAATGGAAAACCAAGAAATGCCCATTCCCACCAGCTCTGCTGGCTGTGGCCCCCCCTCTCCCATTGTGCCCTCCTGCTCCTCCTTAGCGTAGAGCACTTGGAGGAGGGAGCGCCATGTCCCCATGACACCCCAGCACCTCCCTACATGCCACATGGCACCTCCCCAGTCTCTTTCTGTCCCTGTCATCTTGATTCCGCTCTCCATCCCACATGACAAAAAGGAACATTCAGTGAACACATCTACTTCATGTACCATGACCAGCAACAGAACAGGGAATGTATAAACTGTAGGACAGAAACAACACTAATTTTTATAATGCTACATACTGCTCACAGAGCCCATGTATAGATGATTAAAATGCTCAAAAGATCAGGCAGACTTGCTTCAGAGAAAAACCAAAGACATAATCCATTTGTCTTAGGAAAGGAAAAAGTGTAATAACTATGTAAAACAGGACGCTGGGATTCTATTTACTCTTAACAATGAAACAGCAAGAAAATAGTAAAACTGGAAGACAACAAAGATATAAGCAAACCATACAAAATTTTCACATGAAATATATGAATATGAAATATCAACAAGGATGCAGAGAATATATATTTTTTTGCTAATAACTTTGGATCGCTGGGTATGACAAAGACCAAATAGGGTTATTTATTCTCAGGGGTTAAGAAACTCGCAGAAGGGCAGGTTATGCCAAGATCACCAAACAGATGGGGTGAGGCGTCCTCTCTCTGTGCATTTGTTAGATGAGGTAGATCTCTGGTAACAGTGGACTCAGGCAAGGGCAGATAGGAGGAAAGTTTTGCACTTGCTTAGAGAGCATCGTAGCAATATTTGATTCCATCATCACTAATTGTTCCTACTTCTGCCTTAATTTTTTATGGCACCTGCACTGGGAGAATGCCCTGGTGCCAGTGAATCTGCAGAGAAGACAAGGGGGAAGCTAAGTGGAAGAAATTGTCTGGGTCATAGATTATTTGTTTGTTATTTAGTGTTTTACTGAATTCTAGGTAATTTTTTTCTAATTTGCAGATGTTTTCTAAGGGCATTGATTCTTTGTGTTCTCTAACAGATTCTGCACCTCTTAAAGAGCCTCCTTGCTGCCGCTTGGCTTTGGCCAGGCTGCAGTCTTATATCTCTTTGCAAAACTTTATTTGTTCTCTTTGCAAAACTTCATTTATGATTGGACACCGGTAGTGAGTTCACTCACCTCAGAACACCAGTGTGGATTCAGTCCAAACCCCTATAAAGTTTACAACCCAAACATTCAACTCAGCAGAAAATCCTCATTAGCTCTTTTTCATCCCTGTCTCCTACCCCCTATTTATTTTGGCATTTTAAAATAATATGCTGTGTTCACGAAAACAGAAGTCTCCTCTGTAGTAGGATTTAGGTACATTAAAGCAGGTAAAGTGTCATTTTGACAAACATTTGTGTAGCAGCCTGATGGAGCGCAGCCATTCAGCTATGCCCTTCGCAAAAAAGAGATGCTGAAGCACATGAGACAGCCACCAGATCCACTGTGGCAAGAGTGATGGACGAAAAGGAGCCTCATCCCAGAAATACTGTTTCCCAACTTGCAACAATGCCATTCCTGTTAACTGAGCAGTTGTGAGATCCTCCAGTCAAGACAACTACATATAAACATACAGGTATTAGATCACAGCCAAGGGTCTTTAGGAGCTTCAGAATCATTTGAATTCAGCCTCACACCCCACTCTGATGGCAATGTCTTGGCATACAAGGAGGAGGAGGCTGTGAGGGGTTAGATGACCATTTCCTCAGCAGGAATTGCATGCTTTGATGAGGAGCTAGTGAACTTTTGCTCTTCCTAGACCATCCCTACTTTGTCTCCTCAAGCACACGAGAAGTTGTCACACCAAGACGAGAGATTTGAAACATGCCAAGCATAAAAGGCAGGATCACGTGAGGCAGTGAGAGGCCCCCTCTGAGAACCAAAGACTTGTTCAGAAGTCCCTTATCAAGCTAAAATATAAGGTCTGACCAAGCTGAGGTACCAAGAGAGAGTGAGAAGGCCCCCTCGCTTATAACCAGTGCTCCAGAGTCATTTCTTCATGCTTTCAAGGCCCAAGAACCTATTTCACCTCAGGATGATATAGCATTAAATATTAGTTAAAGATGCTCTGGAAACTTACCATGTAGGTTACCAGCAAATATCCACTTCTTGGCAGCCTTGTGTATTTGGAGAGGTCTTTTATTTAGTTTAAAAAAAAAAAAAAAAAAAAAAAAAAAAAAAAATTACTAAATAATTATACACACTTTATTCCTCACATCCAGAAGGAAATGTGACTTTTCAGGAAAAATGAACTTTCTGCCTAGGCAGCGTCCAGTCGGATCCCAGAAGAATGAGTATGCTATGAGACTGATTCATAATAAGCAAATTAAAAAAATCTGTTGTAAGAAACTTCTTGTGTTCTGAAGCAGAAATCAATGTCAACGGTGCTTCAAAACAAAGTAAATAAAAGATTTTGTAACTTGCACTGCTTCCCTAATTGTAGTGTTTATAGTGAACAGCAGTTAGTTATTTTTGGAGGGTAAAAAAAATGAACATTCTGGTATTATTTTTGGATGGTTTGTGTCTTTTTAACTGGAATGCAATTAATTCTTTACAAATGCCTATTAATTTTTGGCATTACAATATTTTTAGGTAATTTTGTAAATAGAAAGATACTGAAGTCTGTCTATTTACATCACTACTTTATATGTCTTTTTAAAAAATTAATCTCATTGACTCATTTTGAAATTCCTCAAATACTCAAAGTTTTCAGAACTTTTAAGAACTGGCCCCTAATATCAGTTAAAATATCATTAAATATTAACATGTTTGGAAATCAGAGCCTCTCCACTTAATCATAAACACCACAGCTAAAGTCTGACCTAAGTAATCTGCCAAATGCTGCGCAGGAGCTGGTGCCAGTTAGGAAGAAAATCTAATTCTCTTTGTTCCCAGAGCTGGGCTTTGTCCAGGGGACAATTTTTTCTTTTGGTTATATTTTTTAAGCTAATTTGGGCATTTTGCCTTTGACTTGGAATATTTCCTAAATAAAATAAAAGCATTAATTTGGACACCGTATTAGCACCAATGCCATAATGTAATACTTTTATATGGTTTAATGTTAAAAAAAAAAAAAAGGCCCCATCACATCAAAAAGACAACTATAATAAAATACGTAGTCCTAAAAAGTCTTCTCTTTCAGGCATGTGGGAAATGTCACTCTGAACAGATCTGCAGAACCTATAGCAAACCCAAAACTTAAGTCATCTTCCTATGGCACATCTAGCTAGAAATGCAATTCCTTGTTGCTCCTACTCCAGAATGATTGTTCGCTGCTGGGAAAAGGTGGAGCTGCCCTGGTCCCCACTTTCTACTGTGGGTTTCTGCCTTTTCTCTGCATCAAGGACTAGGCTGGGCAGTTGTGGGGTGCCTTGATTAAGTGCAAAAGGAAGGATTCCTTTTCCTTGAGTAAGAGCCATCTCACCCTACAGCTGCACCACTGTCAGATCTGGTGCGTGCATTACGAATCCAACCAAGTCACTGGTAAAGCAATCCAGTCAGGTGCTGTAATCTTCAGGCCTGCTGGCTTTAATTTTACAATGGCTCTGCAGCTACTCAATTTCCAACTTATTTTTCTTCTGCTTGCTAATGTCTTAGCCTGAAGTCAAGAACACAATCTTTCAATAGTCAGGTTTAATCACGAAACCCATTTATATTTAAAAAATGCATTCTTCCAGTCTTTGTTTGATTGTACTGTCCCAAATTTTGTTAGATAATTTACAGCAGAGGGCAGTTAAATCTTGTGCCAGAAGCAGTTCAGCAGGTCACTCTTATTTTAAGAGAATGTTTTGCTAACATGGAGATACAGAAATTAGGAGCTGTCTTCATTGAACTGATTTCTAATTGTTTATTTCCTGCTAGCAGTTTTATATCGGGCCACTGCCTGTTGGAAACTACAAGCCTGCTATAGGTACAGATTGCATCTCATGAAGCACAAACCAACTCTGCCAGGGTCTGAGCCTTCCTCCTACCAACCCCTCTGAGCACTCTGTCCATGTGTCCATAGACAAAACCGTGCCTTCAAACTGCCCTTCATGCCAGCACTTGCTTTTTTCTATTGGTGAAGTAGTTAAGGAAAAACAAACAAACAGATTTCTAGAAGTGAAAAACATGGTTTAAAGTTAGAAAGGTGATTAGACCTTAGATGGTTTTGGGGAGAATTGCTGGTGGGTGGAGAGCAGCTGAGGGACTTTTATTTTACTCTCTGTTAAGGTTTGCTTCTACAAGGACCTAAGCAACATGCATAATTCTCTGAATTTGTGGGACTAATTTTCTGTTTCAGCACATGCTCCTTCTGGACTCAGTTACTCAGAGATTAAATCCTTCTCTCGGGTCCTCAGAGGGCTGGTATCTACTCTGGCAGGAAGGTGGCCTTTCACCCACATGCAGCAGAACACTTAATATACTGCCTCCACATCACTGCTATTGGACTGTGTATGTAAAAATTTCTCTGTAAATTGAATGAAAGACACATCCAGTTTGTAAATCAATTCTTCCCTCTACCATCTATGACTGTAAAAGATCCCATCCTGTTAATTGGTTTAAACTTCAAAAGATGATTGATTCTACATTTTTGCAACTACAATGGCAAATTTGTAGTGCTTTTTTTCTGTTTAATCTGTTTGAGTTCATTTAACTGTGTGCCACTGATGGGCTGTGAGTTACACAGAGCAATCCTTTTCCAGAAGGCTCATGTCCTCAGAACAAACCTTTTGATAAAGAGCCACAGGCCTCAGTAATATTTGCTGACAGTTATAGCATATTGACAATATTTTCCTATTTTTATTACACTGATACAAAAAAAAAAAAAAAAAAAACCAAATGGGGTGAAATTAGCTGCAGTTTTATGACAGTTAAGAAGACAGTACCACTACTTGCATGATTGGGTGCCCAGGTTGGGTTTTCCACCTATAATCTCATCTGCCTGTAGTATTTATTTTAGAGTTAGGAAAGAGTCATTACAGCCTTTCTATTCTGGATCAAGGTTACATTAATCTCAAGGTTACACTCAGACACTGCAATTGCAGGGAGGGTAATTCTACTGTGTCAGAAATACATCTCAGTCTTGAAAACTGAAGTTGTCTTTCTAAAACGCCCAGCAGGTATAGCATGATAACATAATGGAACACTCCAGGGCGTGCTTCACCAACAGGCCTTAAACACAATACAGAGAAAATTTCTTTCTACGTAAAAAACTTTTCACATCCTAGGAAGTTGCATTATTTTGTTATTTATGTATTTAATTATATCCACTAGAAATACATTTGGTGCAGCATTTGCAACAAAAGCATTTTACTATAGATGCCTATCAGCAACTGGATGAGACTTCCAGCTCATTTCACACTAGCTGCAAACGGCCTCAGCCACATTAATGACTTTGAGATTGGCTGGATTTCAACTAATAACCTGAAGACGAACAAGCCTACATATCCAATTACGAGCTGAGTCCCTTTGAATGAACACTAACTGGATATTCTTCTTTGTATTCAGACAATAAAAAATGAAAACATCCTCAGGCTGGCAGAAACCATTTATTTGGCAACTCTCTGAACTAAATAACAGACTTATTGGTTTAAAGATTAGTCTAAAAATTAGAATTGCCATGATGTCAAACACACATCAAATTGCAATGTTATTCCAAATTTTGCCTATAATCTTCAAAATGACATGCCTGACTCAATTTTCAAATCTTAAAAGTACAAGAAAGGCTTGGCTGCCAATCAAAAATATATTCAGTAAAAGCAAGATGTAACACAGGATAATAATTGTAACAGTTCCTAGTGGTGGCTGTGTAGTTCAGCTTTCCTTTCTTGTTCTTGAGCATCTACTGAGAAAGTACACAGACTATTTCACATTCTGTTTTGATACGAGTAAATAATTTATGAGTGCACTGTTTTAACAGAAAAAGTAGTATTTGGTAAATATGAATATCAAGAATGAAAACCTGTAGACATTGTTTTTGATATGAGTGCTAGTTAAAATAACTGCAGGTTATATGACACCAAGAAGGGAGCAATCAAAACTAAAAATACAACAAAGACAAAGAGATTATGTTCTACTATTATATATTTTAAATGATAGGTTTTGAAGTAAATACAGCTTTCTTTAAACACCAAAGTTTACTCTAAGACTGCTTGCTCTTCTCTTTTCCCTAACTCATCTGCTTCAAATTTATGAAAGTCTGTGGCTATTACTGGACCTATTCTCATTTTAATGCTCCAGTGATAACGTGCTTCCTATCCTGCAAATAAATACACTGCGTGAAGACACAGAAGAGTACAAAAAAGTGGTAAATTAATCACTTATCATCATAACTGGACTAAAGGAGTTAACAACTTATGACAAAATATGAATATGCTGAACAAACACTGGTTTTCCCTGAAGTTCTGTTAATTCTAAGCACCATAAAGGAGAAACCACTCATTATTGCACAGTTGTGTTCACGCACAGTTGTTGCTTATGAAACACAACCCCTGTGCCCGCCTTCACTGTCCCCGGCAGAGTGGACATTGCTCTGAGCACCAGAATGCCACAAGAATATTTTAATTATGGTAGAATACAAGGTCTAACAGAGGCAAAAAAGGATCATTTCTCTATTGCTAGCTAAGGGGTGGCCTTCAGGGTGGGTATGAGACAAGAATTCAGTGTAACTCCAGCTCTGCTTAAGCTCATGTGAAGATGGAATAATGCTGTGACGTTCATGGTGGTTTTCAAGATTTATTACCGTATAAATCAGGAACCAGTGGTTTCAGTGACCAGATAGAGGAGGCTGGAAATTTCAATTGCAACATTTTAATCTCAGGTTCTTCACAGTCTCCCAGTACAGCCTATATTTACATTTTTAAGGTCTCTGAAAAAACTAACTCATTTCTTTTCACATGTGTTGCAATACATTGAAGTCCTCTGATTAAAGTGAGAGAAGTGGTCAGACTGCAACATGCCCCTTTGAAGCATCATATCAACATCACTTAACATAGTCTGCGTCTCAGAAAGGAAACCAGACAACCTACTGATAATATAACTTTTACAGATATGAAATTACCCAACAGCTCCTGTACGAACAGACTCATGCACTGCTTGTGCTGGTATCATGGAGTAAATAAAGCAAAGCTTTTAATACATTGAATTTAAACATGTATTTTGTCAACATTGATGCATTTACTCCTGTACATAAGAAGACCCAGCTATACTCCTAAAATCTTTAGCACCATACAGTAGCAGCAAGAAACCAGTTCCTTTGCATTTGTATGTTCTTTCATTCCCCATCTCAGCACTTCCGGAAAAGTGCAGCATCAGTGACAGATTCTGCTTGTCGGAAATTGTTAATACTGCCAAAAAACACACGTACCAAAAAAAAAAAGCTAGGGAGCAAACTTAATAGGAAAAACATCATGTTATTTATGACCAAATCATGCAGGTCACATTAAATGTTTGGGCACGGTGGTTCACAATGACATTTAAATATTTAAGGAAGAGTGGTGAGATTTTTTTTGATGTTATTATACTCCCACAATTTCCAGGGAGCACTATGTACCTTCTTGACCCTATATTAAACATAGAAACTCTATGCTACACTGTCTCTCAGTAACTTCCCTGAAAAATTAAGCTTGGGATTAGAAAACCAGTACATACTTATCATTTTTTCTAATTTTATACGTAAGGAGACCACAATTTTTTTCAATCATTTTTAAACAAACTTTTCTAAACAAAGATATTAACAAAGCACCTCTGCCAAATCAAACCGAATCATCCATCTGCAGATAAATATAAGAAAAAGTAAGAAGTCTTCCTATAGACTCGCTAGCATTACCTTACAGAGCATTTATCATTCAAAAGAGAAGGAAAAACTACAGGAATCTCCTAGAGAGTGAATAGTCTCTAAATATTCAAATAAAAATTAGAAACAATTCTACGTTTTGCAATGCAGAAAGATTTATTACTCTTACCTCATTATTACTAAGACATTAGCAGGGCTTTTGCAAAACATTCCAGTGGCCTTCCAAACTGCAAAACCTGCCAAATTCTTTGACTCAGTTGCCATAAAACATTTCTAAAGTGCTGGAACCAGATCCAAATTTTGTTTTATAAAAGTATAAAAAGGATATGAGTAAAACCGTGGGTTGATTCCCTGTGAATGTAACATATGTTAAAGGGTTTCCGGGTCCTGTTACTCATTATGAGAAAATAGCGATCCAGATACGCAGATATATTATGGTGGCTCCGCAGATTTAGTCTCATCTTATTGTTTTTGGTAGTCTTCCCTTTCATCTAATCATCTGCATCTGGATTTTCCCTAAGTAAATTCAGTCTTCCAAAACCAAGTAAACTGAAGCAGTGCCATCAATAAAAGTGTGTACTTTCTCTAGTAATATTAACCACAAGTTTTCTTCTTCATCAAGAGGGCAAATTAGATCACAGAGAAAATGACCCTTTGGACTTCTCAAACATTCAGCAATATTTCTATGAAATTTGGAGTATTTTTATCCTTTGAGAAAAGAGTAATATAACTTACTGTTGAATTTCTACCCAGGTTGTACAAACAGATAGAAAGGATCCTCAAGTATTTTTTCTTTATTCTTACTCAGAACCTTTCGGTGAAGGTTTCATGATTTTTACAGTTCAAACAAATCTTTAGAGGCTGTTCAGTGGTTAATGCCTGCAATGTAATCAGCCAGTCATTGTGAAACTCATACTTACATATCTGCTAAAGCATGTCTTCTGCTGCAAGAACATCTGCCTTACTGCTCAAGGGACTAACCTGATTTAGGTGTGGGAGGTCTATCAAGTATACATAAGATACCTCTTGCCTTTCCAGATGGGTTTTGCAAGACCTTCTGGGAGCATATCTCTGTAGGTATACAGTGTCTACAAATAGAAAATTCTGGGAATGCACGAGAAGAATAACAACTTGTCTGTAGCTTGGCCCCTATCCTCACTGGGAAGCAGCAAGAGGAGCAGCCCCCATCAACAACCCACTCAGCTATCGGCTTATCTGCTCACACCAGCCTTCTTGCCTGTACTGAAAGCAGTGCCAAGCTCCATTCAGAGGTTTTAAAGCATGTTTGGGAAGTGAACTAGACAACTTCACACCTGGGGAAGTGTAGGAGAGAAATCTGCAGAAGTGAAGTCGGCAGCTAATTCATGTCCACCAGTACTTCCCAGAGTCTGAGCAGTCCCAGAGCTGCAGCTTAATGGGAGGTAACACAAGGCTTAATGTTACTGTTTGGCACAGTTATTTTTTTTTGTCTAAAGGCTGGAATTACAAAGACAGATATAAAGCAAGTTAAATTCTTATTACAGCTTGTGATGTTCATGTAATTTGCATCCGGGTTTTCTGAATTTCAGGAAGCATCTTTTAGAGAGTTCAAGTTTGGGCAGTGCTGGTGGAGTGATGAGGCTCTTTTGACTTCATTTGTAAGGAAAAACATTTCCCTGCTTCTAGTGTCAGTTTCCAAAAAAGTGAAGAGTTGTTGTTTAGTGGGTTTTGTTTTGGGTAATTTTTTAAACTTTCAAACAAAGATGATCCATTGCTTTTCAAAGTTTTAAACAAAGTGATCCATTGCTTTGGGGGACTGTGTGAAAGGGAAGTGTTTTTAACAAATATCCCAAGATTATCTTTAAAAATAAAAACTGTGATCTCTTCTGTCCCATAACTTATGTTTGTGAAGGTTTTCTGCCTGCACACTGCTTTTTTTTTAATTTGTTTTTATTTCTTTTTTCTTATTTCACTCATACCACAGAACAAACATTTACTGTCAAACATCAACATAAAGCAAATGTATTATTTGAATTGGTTTGCTGATGGTGTCCCTTCCATAACATTTTTTGGTTTTAACTCTCACCACTTGTATGAAGCTGTTTTTAGGCAGCAGCGAAAGGAACTTCAGGATTTCACTTAATATTCAGTATTCCTATCCCTCAGGAGTGGTGGTGTCATATTTCAGCTTTTGCTTTTTATTTCCTGTTGTCATATGTCTCCATGTGTTTTTTAACTCTATTCAGGCAGGATCTATTTCTGTGGGATTCAGAGTAGGAAAAACTCGATTTTAGCAAAGACGAAGAGGATGACAAAAGTGACAAGATGCAAGACCTAAAGTACCAAAAAGGGAGAATACTTGTGAGCAGGGTGTGATTGCCACTCCAAATCATTTTCAGCCCAAAAATGTTTATAAGAAGTGTAATCTTAATCTTAGTCATTATCTCTGTTTTTTGTTTTTGTAGCTAAGTGATCATATTTAACACAGCTTGAAATCAGTTATGTTTAGACAAGTGTGTGGGTCTAACATGGAGAAACAAAGTCTGCCAAAAGTAATTGAACCATAAAAGTCACTGAAAGTTTTCATGTTACACCAGAGCAGCAAAACCACAGATATCAGTGCTGTATTCTAACAAGATAGCTGAAGAAGAAAGCTGGGAAATTGCTGATCATGTTTTCTTAGAAATGGTATTTCCACAATACTTCAAATAAAACTTTATTTTTGTACTAAAGCCACTTCTAAAGCATCAGCAATCAGACGAAGCAGCATGAGACAAATGAGGCAGGGGGAAGGAAGGACAGACCACAACATAAGAATGAGACATCCCCTCGGTCAGAGCTTCTCCACCATTCATTCCTTTAAAGGCTCTGGTGGATGTTTTCCTCCTAAAATGTTAAGGCTTTAATAATCATAGATTTCTATGTTACTTTGAGCAGACTGTCGTATATCTCAGAGGCTGCATCTCATAAGGACGAGTGATGGGCTGACTCAGTACAGTGATGTACTCTTATCAGGGGTGAGAAATGCCAGCCGCTAAAAACAGAGAGAAGGGGACAGTGAGTCCCAGCCTGACAGCAGCTTAATCAGGTGTTTTTCTCCAATTTCTGCCTATTTCAGAGGCAAATGGAAGGGGGAGAAAGGCAAGATTGCTGTCAAGAAAAGGTGACAAAGCAACTAATCCTGCAGCTGCTATCAAAGGTGAAAAATCCATCACAGTTTTGCTAAGAATTGCAAAATTTGCTTTCAACACAATAAAAGAAGAAAAAAATAACAGAATAATTCCAAATATAAAATTATATGGAAAAGATTCGGGTGAATATGAAACTGTGATGTGAGAAGACAAAATTAAGGACATGAAGGTGAAGCTTAAAGTCCTCTCCAAGATGTCAAAACCATTTTGCATTAGTTAGTTACTGTATTACCATCGTATACTATTTAAGACGGAGAAACAGAAGGTGGCAGGTCATTGTCTGAAGAGAGTAGTCTGGAAATCCAAGATACTCCCATGAAGAATGTTCTTTACTATGTTTAAGTTTACTTTGTTAAGATATCAATAAACATTAGCCTGAGGAAAGTAATTACTTAAAAAACAGAGCAAAGTTGATCTTTCAGGTGGAAGAGGGTTGCAAAACATGAGAACACACACAACATAAATAGTTCTTGTTCAGTCAAAGACTGTGACTGAAAGAAACAGCGAGGGGATGATGTTGTTCATCATTCTCATCCAAGGTGAGATCAGCTAGACCTGTCTCATTCCTGATGGAAATCAGCCCAACCTTTGACATCTGGGGGCATGAAATCCAATCTGTAGCCATTGTTAACATAACAAAGAGTGTTTATAATGTGCACTATCCATCTCCTTTACTGAGGTTTAAGCCCTTTTTTTCTGGTTCTGTCCACAGAAGACATGGGAAACACATTCCCTTTCTTTTTGTAGCAGCCTTAACCCATTTGAAGATTATTATCATGTCTCTCCTCAATTTTCTCAGCTAATGCCAGTCTTCTATAGGTTGCATCTTCCCTGCCTCTGATTATTCCTGTTGCTTTCTTCTGAAGTATCTCCAATGGCCCATATTGTCCCTCATGTTCAGTGCCACACATTACACACTGCTCCAGCTGAGGCCTTCTCTAGGTTATTTGGGATCGGGGGATTATTTCACAGCTATTCCAAACAACACTCCTAGTAAAATGGCTGCCCATTTTTCTGGCAAAGGCATGATATCAGTCCTCAGACTTGGCCAAGAGGTGGATGTAACATCTACAAAACTTGCAGTGCATACAGCTGTTTTATTCTTGCTATAGCTAATGCAACAAAATAAAAGATACCACTTACTTTTACCTCAAATTGCTTCCATTACTTAAAACATGGAGGGGAGAGGATGACATTTTATAGGGATACTGGCCTTCACCCTCTGCATAAGCAACATGCAAAAAAGCCTCCAGAGTTTCATCACCAAATTCACCATACCAAAGATGAAAAATCAGTGGGGAAAACTCATCCTAATTGCCTAGAATAATAAATCTTTTTGTCATCTGGGCATGAAACAAGACAACAAAAGAGCTATAAACAGACTAGCTCATAGCTATCTGAAGAAACTGCTTTGCTCCAGGCTAAGAGACTCCTTCCCACATGCCAAGATTTTGGAGAAGACCTGCTAAGTCCTCCTCCATGTTATAAAAGTCAGTTTATGAAAAGTAGAATGGAAGAAAGAGGGTGGATTGCAATTGGATTACATAATGAGGTGCTTACAAGTCCAGGAACAGCCTTCAGCCTGGACTTACTACTTTTCTGCTTAAACAATATTTGAGTAATAGTCTCAGCACTGGAGGAAAGAACACAACATAATCTATCACCTCCTAATATTACTGCACATCATTTAAATAAGAGAAACAGCCTGTGTCTGTCTGAAGTATTAACTGTGACAATATATACGTAGCCCGGCCGACCTTATCCTTTCATAATAAAAAAAGGTTATGTTGAGGAAACACTGCTTTGCTAACATGACAAATCAGTAAGTCGTAAAGAAGTAGAAACATGACAAAGCCTAATTACAGAGTGGAGATAATAGGTTGTAGGCTCCCTTCCGTCTGTCCAGAATTGTTACAAAAGTTCAGGCAGGAGGAAAAATATGCAGAATAGTTACACAATGAGACACTATCCAGGCCCTTTGAAATCAGCTCATCTTAGAAGAATGACACGGGTCTCTTAGGGCTTGGATGTACCTTGGCAGAGTGGCCAAGGGTATCACTCCCCCACTTCCCCATGCATGAAAGCTGCACTGGCCTTCTTTCAGCTGATGAGCCACTGTGACTGAAAGAGTCACATTAATGCAAAAGATCCCTATTTTTTGTTAGTATTGAAATGCCACAGCAGTTCAGCAGCTGTATCACAAGTAGTTCGGCCATTCACACATAGTATTAACTTCAGTTGGGCCATGAAGGATATACCAGAGCTCTTCATCAAGTAGGGTTTGAGAGGTTTACCAGTCAAGAAGCCTGTACAGAGCTTCAAGTAAGTGATCTTTTTCTAAGACCCTCCCCTTCTTTCTTGTTAGTTTATAACATGATGTAATTTTCACAGGAAATAAGGCTTTCTCATTCATGATTTAGATCTAATCATGCAGCGTGCTGTTTAAGTAGGAAGAAATCAGTTTCTTAAGGAATACAGCTGACACTTCTTGTCAAGGAGTAGCAGTTATTTAGATGTTAGCAGTAACATATAATCCAAGTAATACACCCAGAAAAGTCAGAAAAAGGTAATTTTGACATTCATAAGAGTATAAATTCAAAATGTATTAATCTACTTCTTTTTAGATTAGTATGTGATAAATAATATACCCTGTGAGAGGATGACATGTGCAACTGAACACAAATAAGAAGCTCGTGTTGATGCTCTCTTCACTTCCCTTCCAAGATGCTCATGGGGTGCTTTCCGCTTAGCTTTTTCCTAATTAAAGAACTTGCAATCCTTAGGCCAGGCTGAATGTTCTCCTTAAAACCAGTTACCAACGCCTTCCCTGCAAGCTGTAATTTTACAAAAAAATAAGTTAACATATGTCCGGACTGCTGCTCTGAGTGATCTTGTCTCTGATCTCTCATTTTCATCCCTTTCTTTGGGCCAACATGAGCATTTCTGGGTCATGGGGTGAACCAGAGGAGGCCAGAGAGCCAGGTCCCGTTGTGCCTGCAGGAGCATCCGCTAGAGCAAGGAACAGGCTCAAGAGTTGCATTGTGTCTTTCAGCAGCACCCGACATTTAAAGGTACCATGAAACTACAGCCTCTAGTGTAGGTGTCACACAGTGGTTAATATCGGAAGAGACCTCTGCTCATGGTCTAGTCCTATATATGTGTATGTGTATATACATGTATGAATATATACGCACACACACAAAATATAAGTGTACATACGTGACTTTCCTCATGTTGCTGTGGGTGGAAGCAGGACAGCTGCTGGGAGGCGAGTGGTGGGAGAAAACATCTGTCTCGCAGGTCAGGCACCCGGGCTGTGGCGGGGAGGCGCAGCTCGCCCCGAGCTCCTCAGAGCAGAGTCCCTGTTCCTGTGGGGTTTCATTTGTTTATGTGCAGCACTCAGTAGCTATGTGAACGCAAGAATAAGGATGTTTTTATTATGCAGTATGAGGCCTACTGAAGCAAGTAGATTCAGCTCCTTGGAGCACGCGTGACTCGGACACAGAAATTTTGGGCTGCACAGATCATATTGTAACAAATGCAATTTATTAAAAACATATGCAAAACACTTCTGCGTGTTAGATGTGAAATACACTCAGGCACTCTGAAATGCTGAAATTACCGGAGGCAATGTCACCGATAGCCTAAATGTTATCGTTATTTTCAAATTAAAGTAATAGCTGCAAGTAGGCTCACATTCAGCTTTGTCCTCCCTGGGGCAGTGCATTCCTAGCAGGGGTGTTATCCTGCGTCTCTGTGAAAAGCATTAGCTGCTCTGATAATAATGGAGCTCTGTGCTTTTAAGGACTACAAAGCAACCATGCAAAGAGTAGCAAAGTTCATTCCAAATATTTCTGTGAGAATTAAATAGCCCAGTAGTATTTAATGTTTTACATTAGGGAGATTGTTTATTTTCCCTTCTGAAATTTGTCTTAAGGTCAATAAATACAACATCAAAAGAGACTTTTTTTTTAAAAAAAAAAAGGCAGCGGGCAACGCACCTACCCTTTATTTTTTATACTTTTTGCTCTGTGCATCTACCTGATAATTAAACAGAAGAGACTGAAACTGGATAAGCAAATGTGATAATGGAGGAATAAACACAGTTATTCATATCGTTCATTTCAAGGGGACTTATTTAATTTTTTGATGTATTTTAACTCTCAGGATATTGTTCTCCAAAAGAAATCAAGTACAATACAGTTCTAGCTACACTCTTTTTTCCTAGAAGTATGCTCCAACTGTATTATTCAGCCCTTTCAGAAGCAGTAATAATAGACAATGCATACATATTCTTACACTGTAAGATGAATGTATTATTATAATAAAACTATTTATTGGCAGAAAAGCTGGCACATATTTTGATTTGTGCTGACATGTAACAACCAAGAGAAGTCAGCAATTTTAAAAGTACTTCCTGTCAAGGTTTTGGAATCCACAAGCAGCATGGAAAATTAATGCAATATATTGAAAAAGGAAAAAAAATATCCCCAAACAAAAGCAACCCATGCCCTTTAAGGAAAGGGTGTACTAGGTGAAAAGCTTTGGTGCTTCCACTACCTGAGAAAATGGACATGTATCTGAACTGATAGGAAGAATTCTCTCCTGAAAGTGGTCAGAATTCCCCTGCAGTGGGTTCCATACAATATTGTATGTCTAGTTGCTCATCTATGAATGCCTGTTACACAGTATAGATGCATGCAGAAATGCTAATGTAAGAGACTATGCACACACACATTCATACATAAGATCAGCTGTTCATAACACAGTTAAAGTAAGTATGTCTTTCCTACCCCACAGCTCAAGCTCTAAAAATTCATCAGCTGGAAACACTATCTAGCTCTGCTTAGAGTTACTCCAGCAAAATCCCACATCTCCATCCTGGGCTCACGAAAAGTGGGCAAGCTTGCCTGAATTAAGGGGAAATGAATCAGGTCCACTGGAAAGACCCAGGGCACATATTTTCCTCAGGAATCTCAGTGCCAGGGTAGACATAGATTTGAGAGTCATTTCACAGCACAGTTTCTCTCAGCCATCCTCCATTGACCCAAGCAGACCCCTGGAATACATATATTTATACACACACATATATATACATATACATATATATATACACACACACATGCTATAAGGCATTGATAGTGGAATAGCGACAGAAGGTCAGGGAGTGATGGGCACCAGCTAGTCATCTAATAAGAATCTGGGGCAAATTCTCCCTAAATATATTCATGGTCAGCAAATGAGGCTGCTCGAAGAAAAAAATTTAGATGTTTCCACCTTTTTGAAACTGAGTGCCTGTGCTCTATTGATAGAGGCTTGTTGAACAGTATATGTTTTTATTCTAGAACTACACTTGCAGTGCACTTTACTACACTTTTCTAAGGCTGCACCTTGAATACTGTGTTCAGTTTTGGGCCCCTCATCATAAAAAGGACATTGAAGTACTAAAGAGAGTGCAGGTAAGGGCAATGAAGCTGGTGAGGGGCCTGGACCACAAGTGTGATGAGGAGCGGCTGAGGGAACTGGGGCTGTTCAGCCTGGAGAAAAGGAGGCTGAGGGGAGACCTTATCACTGTCTGCAACTACCTGAAAGGAGGTTGTAGCATGGAGGGTGTTGGTCTCTTCTCCCTAGTAGCAAGTGATAGGACAAGAGGAAATGGCCTCAAGTTGCACCAGGGGAGGCTTAGATTGGATATTAGGAAAAAATTCTTCATGGAATGGGTTGTCAGGCATTGGAACAGGCTGCCCAGGGAAGTGGTGGAGTCCGTATCCCTGGAGGTGTTTAAAAGGCCTTTAGATGAGGTTCTTATGGACGTGGTTTAGTGCTAGGGTTTGGTTATGCTTGGACTCGATGATCCCGAGGGTCTCTTCCAACTGAAATGATTCTGTGATTATATGATTCTAAATTATTAAGTCAGACTTCACTACTTCCTAGTGGAGAAGACCAGTTGCAAATTAGTTTTAAGACAAGAAATCCTATCCAAAGTAGGATTTATTAATATCCTTATGAAGTGAAGGGGTATAAGCACCTATATACTACATGGTTGCAGGTACAAACCAGTTTCTTCCAAACCAAGGTCAATAGTAAAACGGAGGCATCTCCAGAAGGTTGTTCCTGGCACTTAAATTCTTAATCCCTGCCCAGCCCTTTAAATTTTGCTGCATTTAAGATCTTTAAGAGATATTAGCAGTTCTCTGGACAGTAAGGTAAAGAGGGCTGTGTGAGCATCTACAGCAGATCTCTTCCAACGTGTAGCAACTTGTGATGTTTTGCTAGGGATCTAGATACAGTTTTGGGGGAAGCATAGAAATATCTACCAAGGTATGATGCTTTCAGTTAGCTCTATCTTTGCCTTCGTGGTTAATACAGAATGTTAACGTAAACTCCAGCTGCTCAGCATAACATATGCCCTTTTAAAGAACATGTAAATGCATGTTTGCCTCATCTAAACAGCAACCCTGTGGTGGTCTACACTTGATTGAATGCGATGTGTTTATGAATAGTGCTTTCTAATACATGCTCTACTTCTCCAGCTCTTAAGAATATTTAACTTCTCTTTTTCCTTCAACAAAAAGTATTTAGGCAACACAATACAGCAATAATCATCGCATTTCAAACAATAATGAATCTTTCTGGGAGGTCACCTGCAACAGGTATTATAAGCAAGATGTAGCCAGATAGCAATTATTCAGCCTGAAGCAGTGATGAAGAACTATATTATTTCTAAATATAGCTGAAACTATTTTGAAGTCTTTGAACTATTTTTAAGACTTGAAGAGCAACAAAAAGTCAGACAAAGGCTGACACCAGTAAACACATGTCAACAGGAAAAGGAATACAGAACATGGGTTGTGTACACTGTATGCGTTAGGAATGAAGTTAACCCCAGGACAAAGGAGCTTCACAAGGCGCTCTGCATCTTCTAGGTCTGCAGCTTTATTTGAACTTCTGGTGCTTTAATAGACATATTTAAGTCTCTGAATTTTCCCATTTGCTTCAATGCAAACACACATGTAAAGAACTTTGACTGGGTCTCATGGGCAAAACCCTGTTCTTACGGGTGTTCATTTCCTACTGGAGTCATTTGAGTACTGTTGCATGTTTATAATTTCCAGCCATCTCTACGTAAATCTCCTCACTAAATTCTATGGCAATGATCACTCTACTAAACTACCTGAGAATTATATATATATATATATATATATATATGTAATATAATATAGTACATAATAAAAACTAAAACAAATAAAAGTTTGTTTTAAAATAGCCTTTAAGGAAATCAGTTTGCAATACAATACTTCATGTATGGATTTCTGCTGAAGAAAGCCATATTTCCTAATTACCTATAGCTCTGCTTCCTGTCCAAATCTGAAGTACACTTATGAAAAAAAAAAAAATCACGTTCTGGTAATAAATACAAGCCACTGGTTCTCCCTGGACCTCCTTTCAAAATCCCAAATCCCTGACATTACTTACATGTAGGATTTGTGTTTAAATGGATTAATAAATTATTGGTTAAACCCAGATGCTTCCCCTTCCCAGAAATTATGGCCTCTAAAGTGCACCTTCTCTAAGGACACAAGTAACAAATTTTTCCCAAATTCTAGCTGTAGTTTCCCATGTAGCTCCAACTGATGAGTCCCAAGCCACTACACAACCAGGTTTGGTTTTCTTTGCTTTTTCTGTCTTCAGAACATGTTTTTCTAAGATTTGACAACATACTTTTTTCTTTTTAACTTTAAACAGAGATAATAAAACTAATTATTGTTGGCCTATTTAAGATTAAGAACCTCAGACACTCAAACACATCTTAATTAGTAAGGCAGTGAGCACAGCAGTCTAAATAAAAATCTCACAACTGAATGAACCGATGTTCAGTATACAGGTGGTCTTATACTGCACCAATATGGCAAATTTCCCATAAAAGAGATCTAACATTATACAGCACTTATCAGAAACACACAGCTAACAATTTTATATCATAAAACTTACTCTCCAAGATTCTGTCTCAGTCATCATTCCTGCATGTCCAGCCTCTTTTCAAGGATGTTTTTACTGAGCCTCTTGAGCTTTCAAAGCATTGAAGTAGTCATTCAAAGATGTTGTGACAGACTTTTGTGTAAGCACTGAGTAAACCTAAATTAAGAGCACAAATAATCCACCTATCTATACAAATCCAAAGAATGATCATCTTGTTTTAAGCCTCCTGAATAAATTCTTTTACTTCAGAAGAATTACTCATTTTATAGGGTTGAAAGCAGGGAGGCAGACCACTTGAGATTTAGAGGTGACATTCCTCTGACTAAATGCCAATTCTTACAATGTAGTCATCTGTATTTCAGCTAGTTGCCCTAGGCTCAAGGCACAGTCAATGGAGAAATGTCGGCATCCTAAAATAGACATCTAGAACACATCAGATTAATTACAGCCTAGAGAAGCAGATTTCTATCCCCTGATTGTAAAGGATGTCTACAGGGAATGAGCTCAGCTATGGACCTCCTCTCCCGTGCATGGCTCGAGTCTGGTAGGCTATATCCCACTCTAAGTGCCTATCGGTTTTCACATGCATTTAATTTGGAAATTTGATCCCATGTTTACCCAAACTAAAGTGAAAAAGAGCTTTCTCATTACAGTAAAGCTTTTTAAATACGGTTAGAAATTTGTTTAAATATGGTCGTGTTATACTCACACACATCTTTAATAATAATTGTTACTTATCATTTTTATGTCAACTTTTACCTGTGCGTAACAAGTTTTACTGAGAATAAAAGAGAAATATCTAGACTTACATTTTCTGAAGTGTATATTAACTGGCACCACTGGGAGCTGCCATAGAGTCTCCTCGGTTTCTGACTCGCTCAGCACGCACATGAGGCTGCTGTCAGAAGCACCAGGGACAGGCAGAACTTGTGAACATATGATGACACTTAGCTTCATACTCCCATTCTTTCAATACAGATGGTCCAAGTGAATGCTTTTCTGAGTGCCTTCCAAGCACCAATAGTTGAGTCCTAATTCAGAAGTGAATCGATTAAAACAAACTGTTTCTCAGTTAGAAAGCACATTTCAAAATGCTAATCTTCAGGATTAGTAAATGTAAGATGAAAATGCATTCTGATTTCACTCTAATTTCAGCTTCCTCCTGTCACAGCCTCATCATGGGTCTTTTTCACCCAGCCTCACAACTCTGGTGTGAAAAACATAACAGCTTGATGTACGAATGAAATATTTCATCTCACTGTCCCAAGAGAAAGGAGGAGGAAAAGAAAGCACTTCTGTTTGTAGTTGTCACACTTGTATCAGGAACAACCAATGCAACGAGCCACCACAAACATAACAAAAATCATTTTAACAAAGAGCATGCCTACTCCCTCAGGTCCCACAGATGAGCACGGTAAGGGTTTGCCCTCCATTCGGTACCCTGGCTTCTCCTCACCTATCAATGTAAGTTCAGCCATGTCAATTGAGCTCCAGCTCCTGCAGTACACTGAATAATGCAGTTATATATCCCGTCACTAATCGTCTAAATCCCATTACTACTCTCCTAGACCTGATATAGATAAGCACCAATGCATTTATTTTACAGATCTTGTTACTATTTGAAATCATTATCCTCTTCAATCAATGTCCAGGTTGTTTTCCCTCTGCCTCACTTTGCACATTTTGGGTTACATTCTGTCCTTGAAGGACAGTGACTAAAAATAATCTGAAATGAAATCACCTATGTCATTTCTACCCATGGTCTTTTGATGAGAAGGCAGTCACAAACAATAGTCCATTGGCAAGAATGAACATCACCATGCTGGAGCACCTCAGCCTCATTTCTTACAAGGTGAGACTTTCTCACCATTGTTTTCCAAAGAAATTTGTCAGGATACTGGCTTTACCATAACCTCCTCCCATGAAAATTCACAACAGATGCAGGTACTTAATCAAATACAGCGTTAGGCAAGGCAAAAAGAAAAGGATGGCAGACTATACAGAGGGTAGGGCAAAGTCACATAGGGTATCATTCAGTCCCAAAGGCATGCCGAGTCCAAAAAATCTCTAGTATGGGGCAGGTTTTTGCTTAAGAACAAGCATAAACGTAAATAATAATTAATATTATTATTTTGGGATAGGTTATTTACAAATGCAGTGATTTCACTGTGGAGACGAACCCATTTAAAGTTTTCCAAGTCCAGCAGAAATACTATCTTTGGATGATGCAGTTATATTGAGCTGACCCTACACTGAAAAGTGCCCTGTATGAGTAGATGTTGATAGATGGTCATTTGGAAATATGTTTGGAAAAGCAGCTACCAGTCACAATCAATGCACCATTTTAAATTTTCCCTTCAGAAGTTAAGATTTTTAATCTGGAAATTGATAGCAAACTGACCTAACAAGTATCTTTGCAAAAAATCTACAATAATGATACAGCAAAACAGTAGAGACGCATTAATTATTACGTATTTTACAGAACACACGGGTCTTCCCTTGAAGGATTCTGAAAATGGGTGCACATATGAAGAAGGTAAAAAAAACCCTACGGGAAGATAAAGGAGCTAGGGGGCAATATAAAACTATTCAAAACAATCCCTTTGCAAGTCTTAATATACATTTTAAAGTTGCTTAGCTTGCTTAATAATGCCATTTCTTAGCCCTTGCACTTGGAACAGATAGGATGCAGACCTCTGATCCTTAAATTAAAGAACATGCAACTTGATGCTGACAAAGCTTTTAATCATCCAGGACACACAGTCTACCACAGCCAGAATTTTGATTCAGTGACATAATTCCATGGTGCAATCAGATAAAGAAAAGAGAATAATGGTCTCCTCAAAAGCCAGGTTCAAGTCATCTTTGCTACTAGTCTCAAGCCAGCAGACAAGCTGAATGTGAAACAAGATAATGGCAGCAGACAATGACAATTCTCACTGAAAGGGCTCTCTGCTGGTGTTCAGTGATTTCCCAGCAGCCCTGTTATTAGGGTTCCAAGTCCCTGATCTTCCTCTTACTAGTCAATGACAAAAATTCACTTGCCTACAGACAGAGGAAGACTCATTGTAGGCATGGATGCTATTTCTTAAACACAGGAAGAAAAAGGCAACATTGATTCTAATGCCAAATTAAAAAATTAATAACGTTATTAAATGCTATATTAGGTTTACTGAAGTATAAATAATAATTCCGCAGGAAAATGCACTTTATATGAGAACTCGGCAACCACTGAAAATTTATTTTTCCAGGTGGCTTTTATCATTCTATTTTTAACAGCTTGAAATAGCATTTTCTTCTTCTGCTTTGGACAACTTCCACTGGTGAATGTGGAGTATCTGTTTCCTCCTTACAAAAAACTCTCTGGGGAGAAATTTGCACTTTAATAAAGAAACAATGAGGAAAGGAATTTAACATTTTCTTAGGTAAGCTCACCTCAGAAAATGTCCAATCATTTCAGTTTTGGAGAATTATGCCACTTAGAACAATTTCTCCAATCCAAAGAAAAACCTTCTTGTCATGCCCTGTGTCTGCTGCCATGTAGTTGTACCCTGACAGACTATTATCACACAGGTACAGTTGCTCAATATTATTTTGTGCCTTTCTGAACCATGCAAAAATGCTCTTTATTACTGACTGCAGCAAAACCACCCTGTGAAGTGCTATGGTACATACAGAGCCATGTTTCATTCCACCCCTCCCAGAGCTGCTAAGAGCCTTCTAGAATTATACACATCCTTTTAGTTCCTTCATTGCACTGGGTGCAGCTGAACTCAACAGGGGAAGGATTATTTTGGCAGACTGCTATAATGAAGTGAACTGCTCTGGGATGATCATGACCCCCTATAGCTGACCCTAGTGAATGCAATCAAAGAAAACTGGATGTAGGTGTGGAGAGTCGCTGCACATCTCACACCAGTGAGATAACTTGAGTGGTTCTTTTCCAGTGGCTCGTTAGGAGAAGAGCATAGTCTGTAATTTGAATAGCAAATAGTACAGCATTACGTGACACTGCTCACGTAAGGAGTGCAGGGCTGTCAAACAACAGGTGAGATATTTGCTCCATAGACTGCTTGACAGAAGGGGAAGGTGAGCTAATCCCTGTAAACTGCAGTTCAAAAGTGGTGTGACAAATGGTCCTAGGGATGTAACACCTAGCATTATTCCAACAATTAAGTTTCCCAGGTAAAGCAGATAAATGCTTGTTTATCCCAGATTTTAGGAGTGTTCCTAAACCCGTTGAGTTGCAGGAGTTAAGATGAAAGCTTATAAAAGAGGAGTGACTATAGCAAGAAGAAGATGCTTTGGGATTCTTACGTGCTTCTCATGCTCCTATGTACTTCATTAAAGTGAGGACTGAGGTTTTATACTCAAATCTCGGGAATGTCAAGGTACTAGCAGGGCTGATGAGACAGGTGACCAATGTACCAAAACTCTATCATGCATTTGTTTCAGGCATTCAGGGAGACAAAGTCAGTTTTTCCTTCTGCACCCTGAGCACCTGCCATTTCCACTTCCTACTTCCTCTCCCATCGCATGAGGTCATTAATTTTTTAGCAGTTATTAACATGTAAAGAGCCGCTCTAGGGTACCAAGTGCTCTGTAAGTCACTGATGGCAGCTGTAGCTTGAGCAAGGGCACATTCCTGCTATGTTTTCTCTGGGCAACTTTGGTCCTGGCTTATCCAGGTGACTAGACCATCCAGGCAATGTCCCCAGGCCAAGATTAGCTTCACAGTCACACCTAGGAATGCTGTGTACCTTCTTGTCACCTATCTTTTAGCTATTTGCATTTAGATCTTGCTCTGGGTTGTCCAGATCCTGACTCACCGAGGAGAGCATTTAGACCTCAGTAGTAAGCAGCCCTTCCCTACAGTGATGTACAGGGAAAGGGCTGGACTCTTCCATAAAGATTGCTTCCAAGTCACCTCCCTGAAGGGAAAGAACTTAATTAGTGTAAATGCAGACCAAAACTACTTACAGCACGCTCAAACCAAGCTAAGGTTTGATCCCTATTTGGCAGAGTATTTTTTCTTTATTTGGTTGTTTTTCTTGAAAACTGGCAGAGTGACAACCCCAGAACAGCTGGTTTTTTGTAAGGGCTGGTATGTCAGGAAACCTAGCCCAAATGACCCAGAGTCTCAAAGGCTTATTTCACCCTTTGCTCTCATAAAGTACAATCAACTTCAGGCCAATCTGAGTTTGTACTTACATCTTGGAGCCCACAGATGCGCTGACCAAAAACCAGAAAGGAATCCCCAAGTGCAAGTACAGCATAATGCTTAAAAAGATACTAATATGTGGTAGGAAAAAGAAGATGAAGGAGTTGGAAAGGGTTGAAGAAGTCTAAAAATCCCCAAACATTATACCTCTTTCAAGACAGCTTTTGCTTTCCTTGTAATTTAATCAGTATTTCAGCTGTTTCTTTAGGGGATACAGTCGCGTGGGCCTTCTACACACACCTGTAATTGCCCTTAGGTTGTACGGAAAGCGACTGTTTACAGGGAAGCCTTCAGTATAGCTTATTTTTTACACTCTTATTACTTTTTAAAGCTACATAGTTGGACTATAAGCAAGAAGAAAGAAAAATGAGAGACTGGGAGAAGATGAAGTCAAAGAGGTGACCGCTCTCAGCAAGATTTTCCACACATGCAAAATCCAGACTCTGCATTTTGTAAACAATAATAAAAGAGAAGATCCAAAGGGATGTGAAGGAAATTGCAGCGCTGAGATGCTGCGAGGCTCAGTCACTGCAGACAGACAGACGGGAACAGCAGTCACCAAGAGATTAATTGGGATTTGCGTCAGGTTAAAATTAACTGCTGCATCTTGTTGGCTTGTTGGACATGGTTTGATCCTGATCAGCTCTGGGCTCAGGATGTGGCTGTCACAAGGGGGAAGATGTCTTGGTAGAGGGCATTGGGAGGGCTCAGGGCTCCTCTGGGGACAGAAAGGTTGATTTGGGGGTGGGCACATGCACACACCTCCTGAGCAGACTCCTGTCCCCAGGGGTTCCTGAGAGTAGCCTAAACACACGCACAACCCCAAGCACTAATCTCAGCAACATCAAATAAGATGATTCATTTATTTAAAGCCGAGCACTTGCATAAACACTTCTCTGAGCTCCAGGGAAAGAAGTGCAGGAGACCAAGAAGATGCAAAAAGTGAAGCAAGGACAGCAGAAAGTCCCAGAGAAGATAAAGAGTTCACAAGCCAGAGGAACAGAAAAACTTTCCCAGAGAGGGAACAGTTCTTCTTTTCCCCAGAGGACACTTGTTTTGTTTATCTGAGGTTTTTGGTGTATTCTTTCAGCTGTCTACATGTTTGGGGGGTTGTTTTCATTAATTTCTGAAGTGAGAGACTTTTAGTTTTTTTCGGTTTGTTTTGTGGGGTTTTTTTAAGGTCTCCAACTGTTTTCTTTCATTTTAAAACCTTACTTGAATATCACTTTTTTCAGCAGAACTAACTAACCTTGGAAATAGGATTGTTTTTGTAACCAGGTGGGGTCGCACCCATCTGCACTCAGCATTATTCACACTGGCCCTTGTCCAGAATTTTCCCCAAGACTCTTCAGGGTGGATTTCATTCCTGTTAAGGTCCAAACACAATGCTGTGGCCTGACCTAGCCTCTATCTCCTTTCAGCTCTCCTGGTTCTTCCTGAAGGACCCAATGCACCCATCATCCCCTGTTCAAGGAGACTTGCAGCTTTTCATGGTCCTAATGGCAAACACATGCCGCAGATAGCGGGATCGAGCAAGAAGAGCTCTGTATATTCACAGAAGCTCATGAATATTTTTTTCCACCCCCAAGAAACAGATCTTTTCATTTCCAAAGGGTATTCTTTGATAATGATGTTGTATTTCAACTGAGTTGAAAATCAGTTAGCACCTAGCATTTTCAGGTATTTCTTTTCTTCTGTCTGTATCTCCTACAGCCAGCAACAACATCCCGTAAGTATTTCACTCAATTTCCTAGCATGGATTTGGCTTACAAGAATAAATCCCTCTCTCCACAAGGGCAGTTTATTTCAGTTTGATCTATGTTAAGCTTCGGCAGCAGAACAGCATCAAAGAGTGGCCCCTCTGCAGCTCAGCTCCTGGCCACCGCCGCCCGGTGACACTCAGCAGCCCTGCTTCTCCTTATCTAGCGACTTTGCCTTTTACATTATCTATCTTATTTTCAACTCCTGCCATTTTATCATTTCCCCCTTGTGGCCCACCCTGCTTGCAGGGCTGGAACTATGTCTTTTCGTTCAATCTAAGCCAGCAGCAGGCAGGCAGCTGGTTTGCTGCATGCTCATGAAGCAGGAGCCCTCAAATGACAACACAGGACTCAGCTCTTGAGCCCAATTCATGGTAGCAGCTTCCCCTCACCTCCTCATCGTCCTCCTGGAGCAGGCCCACGTATGTCTTTGGCCTCCTAAAACCACTCTGCTGAGCAGCTGCACAGCTGCAGCACCTGGCTGCTGGAGCTCATGGTCCAGCATTTCAGCCTCTCCTGGCCCCATCCCCTGCTTGGGCAGAGATGCTGAGCTGGGACACAGGGGCTGATGCTGGCTCAACAGTGAGAACAGGCACCACTGGCACACAGAGCCTGACAGCACCATCTGACACCACCCAAGGATGTCTGTCTGTCAAACCCTTCCCCTCGGATGCTAAACTCCTCAGGGACAGCCCCGGCATTTGATGGCAGATGACATGCAGCATCATTTCAGGCAGGATCCTTTCCACTCGGGTTTGCTGGTCTCCAGGGCAGGGTTTGAGAGCAGCAGCCGCTGCCCTGCCTAGGGACAGTTCAGCAGCTGGGGCCATAAAACCTGTCAAACTGACACAGCACACACAGAGGAAAACCACAAAAGTCATTCTTTCCATAGCGAGCTAGCCAATTCACGTGATTTTTTTCCTGACAGAGTAGATAACCATTTTGCTAAATGTATTTCACATTTTATGAGCATTTTCCTTGCACCTGCTATTGCACATTTCTTATGGCATTTCAAGCTTCCTTGCCCAAATGTGGTACCAAGGCTATTTCTGCCAAGAACTGCTTAAAAACCACAAAAATTATAGATCGCACCCTGCTCTAGGCCATGAACATTGCCAGTTTGAAGTTCAGGGCCTTAACCTTTTACTTGATAGTATAACAGGAAATACATATTATTAGTAGTAATTAGCCACTTTTCTCAGAAAACCTATGTGTCAAATGCATCTCTTGTATCTAGTACCTATACATAAACACACTCTATATCTATCTCTATACATCTGCATATATATCTATATTTATCATATATACACACAAACATGTGCCCATGAAGGAAGTTAGAATTACACGTTAGCAATTCTGCCCGTCCCTGCTGCTTCTTGCTCTCCCATTGAACTGCTAGCTGGTACTTTGACTGCAAAAAAGCCTGGCATGAGGTGACAACCTGTCACTGTTCCGAGCCTGGAAAGGAAGGCAAGAAAATTGCACTTAACTGCAGCTGGCAAAAAAAGGAGAGTAAAGGAGTTTGAAAAAAGCAGGGAACTCGGTGTAACAAGGAAAAGAAATCTAAGAATACAAAATCGTGTATATGTCAGTATAACTCTACAACCAGACCAAGGGCAGTAGGGAAAAACAAACACTCACAAAAACAAACGAAATTTCCAGGGTGTTAATAATGTTTTGCATGCTTAGAAGTGGGATGTTGCAGATGATCCACTGACCTTGGCCACAACATTATAAACCTGCCTCCAAAAGAGCCCTAGGGTCTGCGTTCCCATGAAAAATAGTAAACCACTTAATCTGAGAAAGCTGCGTTATTTCCTATAAGAATCAGAGAAGTCTGAAAATCTTTCTTGATTCCCTAATATTAATGTGTGCAGAAAACACCTAAAATAAGCTAACTGCTTGAACTGCCTAGTAAAAATAATGCAGAGGATTAGAATGAGACTGGAAAGTATCGACTGCCAAGCTAGTGAACAATTTGCTAGTGCCATTGAGACTTAGTAGACATCTCTTCCATTGCTTTACAATCACCATGTTTTATTAACCAGCCCAACAGCACACAGTAAAAATTGAAATCTGCTTACAAAGCTGGAACACATGGGAAAACCTCACTCCTGGCTGTTTTATTTTAAACAAAACCTCCCGTAGCTCCCATTGTTTGTTTGTTTTTTCCCCCCAGACTAGACAGCATGTGTCTTATGAGCCACACTGATAGATGCGATAAAGCTCCTGCCAGATCTGATTGATGACCGCAATAGGAAATGCTGTGAAGGTCACACTGTAATTCTCCATTTGCAGCTGCTCCTGGTAAGAAACGCTACAGCAAAACAAAATCTGGATCTGCTAATTGCTAATAATAGGGAAATTCCCTCCTTACCTCTTCTCTTCCAGATTTGAACAGGAATGCCATAAGCACGTGTAACCGATGAGAGACAAGATAGACATCAAAGAGATAGTTAAACATACTTTAAAGGACAAAAAAGATCCACCCACAGCAACCGGCCAAATATTGAGCCTTTATACATTTGAAGACGGTTCATAGTGGTCTCGCATGGAAGCAGCATGTTAAAGAGCTTTTACTGCTTGCTTTTCTGCAAAACTGAGATAACATACCACCACATATTCTCTGCAGAGCATGTCCCTGATAATGCGAATACATGAATTAAGCTCCTTCCCCAAAGTTCGTTCATTTCTGATGAACCAAGCATACTCATTAAAAGTGGCTACCAGCTCAGGATAAATTCAGCCAGCCAGAACATCAGCCAGTCGAGTAAGACACCAAAATCTTGTTTTCCATAAATGTTCAGATGTGATTAGGACAGTGATAAGAGACTTTGGGGAATTCACAAACATGATATAATGACAGTCCCCTAATGAATAATATATATTCAGTGCAACCCACAGCAATTACCTCACATACACAAAGTGCTGTATTTCTTGGGGGCAAAATGCCGTTATCTTTGAGACATCAGCTAAATTAGAGCTTAAATTTGAAACCACCTGTGTACTCTTTTCTGGCACTTACTATTAATAGGTGGAAATATTTTTATTTGGCATCTTGTACTCATAAAGATTTTGGCTGAATAAGGACATCACCAACATCTGTCCTAGAGAAAGAGAGACTTTATCACTCAGCTCAAAAATACATGATGGCAGAGAGACACTGGCAGCAGAAATTCCCCAGACAGACAAAAATCCCACCATGTCACTATGAAAGGAAAAATGCACCAATTTTTTTTTTTTTTTTAATGTTTATTTCTTTTTCAGCTGAGGAAAGAGATTTAAAGAAGACAGACCTATGCAGTTCTGCTTATTTTACTGACAAACATACACCATCAGCTTCTAAGCTACCACTACCTGTAAGGAGCAGTATCTATATAAATTCAAACCTATTAAAAAAAAGTCCTCTTAGGAGTTTCTTTCCTAGGTTTCTTGATGGACACTGGTAAAATATACAACAGGTATTGATTCCTCCTTTTCACAGCCTAGTGTATTCTCCCAGGGCTAGTCTAAGAGAGGTGATCACCATCAGCTCATATGGATGTTGCTATGCATTAACGGTGCTCAGCACCTTGAGCAGTCAAATCCTTCCACATGCCCTTTGTAATAACCGCCTTTCTGTCAAGGTGGAAGAGGGATAATGCAAGGCACACAACTCTACTTCTCTGCCATTCAGGATTTAATTTCTTACCACACCTCTGGAAAATATGACTTTGTCCTAAAATTGTCATTTGTTATCTGCTATGACACCTCCCCTTTCCACAAACCCCAATTATGTTCCTGCAATACCATTTATTAGCATTAATAGCATCAGCACATGCCTCATCACCTGGAGAGTCAAGAATTAACTTTCAGTCAGAAAGTAAGAGCAATTTAATCTATACATAATATTTTACAGTGCTGGTGCATATACAAGACCTTCCCATACAGGCAGATGGGTGGGTGCAGTCTGACACAGCACTCAGGGTCACCCTTATACGATTGCATCTACATGTTTTCTTACCTGCTCATAGTGCTGACAGATGATTCTCAGTATTGCTTTATACAGACACTCCCCCAAAAGAAATCTGGTATATTAAAAATTTGAATTTGCTTTAAAGCCAGCCTAGGATGCTTCATAGTAGAAAAGCCAATTCTTCCTAAATTTCAGTAGATAACCTTAACAGATGTAGAAGAGGAGTGCATACAAGACTGAGCTTTTTAACTCCTGGTTCAGAGTTCACAGTAACTGTACTGCGGTTTACTTCCATTTTTCTCTTATTTTTGTTGGGTTTGAGTATAAGAGTTTAACTGGGAGCCTAAGAACATTTTATATTATCTATATTATACCTAAAAATACCTACAGGATACATATGCTGGAATAACATCTACTGAGTGTGTAACACACTCACCTGACCAGCCCAGACAGACAGTTCATGTGCCAGATGAAACACTGTATTTGTTAATAAACCAATGAATCAGAGGAAATTCAGGGTCATACCAGTAGCTAGGTGTTATTCACATGTAGAACAAGTTGCATTGCGTAACTGGAAGAGGTGCATGATTTTTTTTTAAAGTTGACATGGTAGGCTTTAGTGTGACTAAAACCATAATAACAGAGCAAACTAAACTGTATGGGATTCCAGAAGCATTAAGCCCTTGCATCCCACCCTCCCACTTCAGCAAGAGATCTCTTGCAAATGAATATAAAGCGCATCCATTCCTCCTCCTCACCCCCTCCTCACAAAACAAAGAGCGCAGCTTTGAACAATGCAGTTAACCAGGCAGGCTCCTGGACACCATCCTCCCGCTGACTGACGTATCAGAAACAAAACTTTTGAATATGGCTGGAAAATAAATCAGTCAACTGCAGATTGCATAAACCAGCCCTGAGCGCTGGCTCTTTGTCCTGGGGCAACGTCTCAGGGAATTCTGCAGTGAGCAGTGGGGCAAGACAATTCCTGATCTGCCCTTACAGCACGTTCTCTTTGCACCACTGAAAGGAATAGCACAATTAGTCATTTGTATACCAAATACAGCCCGCCCCATTAAGATTTCAATATTTATATTTTTTTAATGTCTCTGACAGTATCCCTTCAATTTTTGAGAGCTTTGGGAGATGCAAATGAAAAACCTCTCTACTAAGGTTGTAAGGTTTTAAAATACTGTGAATAGCCAACCCACTGAAGTGTCTTTACTTTTTACCCCTCATTGCCACTGCTTCAAGAAACACTGCAATTTCAGTCCCACAGATCTTACAAATCCCTTTGTCTAAAAATCTACCTGAGACCCAGGAACACCACATAACACTTTGAATTTTGCTGACATATTTCCTGGGACACACCAAACAGTGCCACATATCACCAAAGGCAGTGAATAGCTCATTGTTCTGTGGACAGGCTCATCACTGCCATCACTGGGTATCCAGACACACAAAGAAAACTAGATGCTTCTTTTCAGAATCCATTTCAGATTTTTCTTAACACATCCATCTGATGTGCTATAACCACAGAAAGACAGGACTGGTCTCCCTCCCGCTCTAACGCAGGATTCATTTCTCCTCCACCCCAGCTCCAAAAGGAAAAAGGAATTGTTCAAAAGAAAGTAATTGTGCAGCTCTTCCTATGGAAACCACCAGGAGGCGCAAGGGATGACTGAAGGGCACCAAGTGCCCATGTAGCAGAGCACTGATGGATGGATCCATCTGGCTGCCAAGCTGTTCCCTTGTCCCCCTGTACCGACCCTTCCCGGAGAAGCAGAGAAAAAGAAGTTCATAATAGTGCTATTTTCAGGAAAGAAAAAAGTGTCCTTGTAACACTCAGAGCAAGAAGCAACAAAGCACCTGCGAGGGCGAGATACCACAATTACAGAAAACACCTCCGAGAGCTGAACCAAGCTGTGCTGTGACATTTTTTTCCCCATGGAAAAAAACAAAGAAGTGCACAAAGAACAGCAGAATCCATTGGCTTAGAAAGCCCTGGACTGCAGTAATTAGATCTCTCTGGTTTTGAGATGTGTTATTTTATAGCCAGGTGCCAGCTGAAAAGATCAGTCATTGTAAAGATATGATAAATAAAACGGGCACAGACACACCAAGTGTTTGCATTAAACTGATCATACAGGATCCAGAGGGGAGATTAGCTAAATAATTCTCTGTTCCTGACATCTGTCTCATCTTGCCTCTCAGAAGCACGCATTCATTCAGCTACACTGCCTTTCTGGGCAGGTGAACGCCGCAGTTCCCAAGGGATGCCTGCCTGAATCCATTCACCTCCTCTAACTCCAGAGATTGTTGTTTATAAAGCGACATCTGCTTTTGGCTGTTTATCTGGCTCTTTTACCTCCTTTTATTTCCTACCGGCCAAATCTTTGGCAAGTTCCCCCTGTTCCCCCTACACAAGATACATAACGCGCATAGAACCAACGAAGTTAAAATTGAATTTCCAAAAAAAAACCCGCAGTGGAAGAAATCAAAATACGTCGCTGTGAACTGAACCGCCGCCTACCAATCGCAGGCTGCTGGTTCGTGTTAACTCCCTGTTGAACAGGAAATCAAATGGAGGGGTCGGACGGGGAAGTCCATGGGACTGATCCACAAGGATGGTTCGTTTCGCCTTTGCCCCTACTGAATCCAGGACTGTAACATGATGCAATCTCTCCGCTATGATGAAACGGGTTCAAGTGGTAAAGTCTGGAGAGAGACCACCTCTTCCCACCCTAAAAGGCAGAAAATAATGAAACTCTCAGCTGTACAAAGCAGCAGGCTGGTGCCCTTCCCCGGGAGGGGATGCAAGTTTCTGGGTCGCAAACAGAGGGTTTCACTCCGGAGGGTCTCAGCCGGATTTCTGCTTCTTCCACGACCGGGCACGGGCCGCACCGGGCGGCGATGCCGGGGCCCGGCGGGGAGCCGAGGGGGACGGCAGCCGCCGGAGCCGCCGCCGGAGCTGCCGCCGCCTGATGCTCGGGCTCCCTCACAGCTTTTTCCATGTGCTTCTCCGGCCAAGAAAGCGAGCGAGACTTGGTCGGGTTTTTTTTAGGCTTTTTTTCCAGTAACCCCACAGCTTTCCTATCACGGGGCTGCCTGAAGCAGCGGCGGAGCCTGGGTAGAAAAAGCCCTTTTCTGAATCCAGCCCTTCCCCTCCCTCTTTTTTTCCTCCTCTTTTCCCTCCCCGCCGGCGGAGCTGGGAAGGGAGATGCTGCCCGGAGCGGGGAGAGGGAGGCCGCGGGAGCCGTCCTACCTTTCCAGCCGTCCTGCCGCGGCTGCCGGCACAAAGCGGGCTCCACGCAGCTCCGGCCGCGGAGCGCAGCCAGCACCGCGCCGCGCCGCGCCGGGGGCGGGAGAGGCGGGGCCGGGGCGCGGAGGAGGTCCCGGCCCGCCCGGTCCCACCGCCCCCGGGCCGCGCTGCCCCCGCCCCGCGGGGAGGGACAGGGGCGAGGCGGAGCGAGCTGAACAAAGGCGGGGAGGAGGGGGGGTGCGGCCCCGCAGCATCCCTCGGGAGGAGTCGGGGGGGTGCGGCAGTCCCCGGGTATAGGGCTGGAGGGGGGCAGGCGTGTGCGGCATCCCCCGGGCAAGGAGGCACGGGGGGACGCAGCATCCTCCGGGAGGGGGCAGGTGAGCCGAAGTGCCCCCCTGCGAGGCAGATGCTGGCAGTTCAGACATGGGCTTCCTGCCCCCGGGTAGAAAGCATCCTTGGTAGATGGAGGCTTTTTTCCTGGAAAAATGCTGAAATATTGTGATTTCATAACTGGAGCTTCAGCACAGGCCATCCTCTTCCCATTTGTGTGCAGGATGCTGTTACTTTGGCATTCAGCTGTGGGGTATAGCCCAAAGTGTGGAACTGGAGCACAGGGAGCGTGTTGACATTCATGTAAGGTCACAATTTAAACCCTTTTGTTAAATGGTGTAAAATCGTGCACAGACCCAACACTGATTTAAAACTGGATTCCACCACCTTAGTTTAACTTGATACAAGCCAGATTTAAATCAAGAGTGCAAGGTGATACAGTTTATGTTGATTAAAGTTTATAGTGATTAACAATGCCATCCAAGAGCTTAAAGCAGGCTTCAGGTTTTAATAAAATTTCAGGTTGAACCAGTGCAAACTTGCAGATGTAAAAGATGGGTAAGCATGTTCCAGCTTTGGCAAGTTCACGTATTTTCTTCTTTGTCCATAAAGAAACTGGAAAACTGAGGTCACTGCAGAATATTACTAAAGAGAGAGCATTAGTTAAAGCAATAATATTTCTTTATCTTTAGTCCAGCTGGGTCTTCATAATTCCATACAAATTTGTAGCTTATGTTGTTTAACGTCTTAGAATACACGCCTCTTTAAGCATTTTGAATTTTGGTGAATGTGGTCTTCTGTCCTGTTTCATCATCCTCAGTCATTCCAATGGTTTGATACCCAAAGTAACAGGTTCAAACAGGGAAAATGCTATTTATTCAGCATTTACACTGTGTGGCCAGCTAGTAAATGCATGAGGCCTTTGTAGTCTGAACTAGGAGTGCTGAATTCAGAGCCCAACCTTGTCTGGGCAAATTACTTGGCCTAAAAGCTCACTTTCAGCAGCTCTCTTCCTTGTATGCCTTTGGGTATGGGCAGGGAAGCACGTGCATACTGGATCAGCTCTTCTGACAGCAGCAGCCTGCTCCTACCTGCCTTTTTTCATTCCGCCTGTTGGGAGCTGGCAGGAGCGGGATTTGGAGTAGTTAGAAGCAGTGATTTTTCTGGCAGAATTAAAGGGCTTGGTCAGCCTTGAAAAATTAAACCGTAGCTCCTCTTCTCCACAGTTCAATTGCTTTCAGCTATTGCTGTCTTAGAGCTACTTGATTTATATCATGACCTGCAAAACATGATCGCTAGAGAGAACAATCCAAAAGTTTGCTGTAAAAGCACAGCCCTTGGCTGCTCTGGCGTGTGCAGTGTAATCCATGCGTAGTACCACTGATTCTATGCTTGCAGTGAGCACTTGCAGGATTCAGTGGCTTCACTGCCTCTGGTTTGATAGATTTTAATGCACACATTACATTAACACTTTGGTGTAAGCCTGTAAGCAGGCTGCTTGGTCCTAGCAACACTGCAGAGTATTTCTTCGACAGAAAACTCCTGAAGGTATTAGGAAGCTGATCAGCAAAGAAACAAAGATTAGAAATAGTCATCACAAGACCGGCAAGAAAATAAGCACTTTTATGCCCTATGCCAGATAAGAAAATGAGATCACACAGAATCACAGAATGTTAGGGATTAGAAGGGACCTTAAAAGGTCAGCTAGTCCAATCCCCTGCTAATAAGGGGTTTGTCCTGTTGCAGAGATCGGCAAGGACTTCTTGTCTTCTGGTGGTAACTCCATAGGGACTAAAGAATGGGCCAGCCATCACAAACATCAGACAGCACAAACAGCTCCTCTTAAAGACAAACTCTCTCCAAAGCCAAAGAACTCAAAAGAACTTTGCTCTTACTTGAATTCTTAGTTTCCACAATGCTGCACTTTAAAATGGCATTTCCCTCTCCCATTTCTGTGTTTGGCCATATGCATTCCATAAGCTACTTCAGCTGCAAAATAGACCTTAATGATTCAGTGAATTTCTTTCCCATGAGTCTTTAATGACACTATTTAAATACAAATTCTATTTTATAGAATTAAAAGGAACAGCATATAACTCACCTCAAACACAATCTCATCAAAATAAATCAACTGATTACTAAGGAGTTTATTGCATGGAAACTGAAGTCACGTCATTAATAGGAAATCTGTGGTTCACAGTAACTGTACGTCATACTTTGCACCCAATAAACTTCTTAAACTAATCATCTTCTAACACAAAGTAGTAGAAGGCAAATTTGTATAAATCTCCCTATTTGAAACACACGTCCCTCAGGCTTGGAAAAAGTGCCTTCTAGCTTTAAGACCAACCATCCATGCAATGTTCCAAATACTGTCTTTGTTCTCAATAACTCATAATACATTTCCCCTCTATCAAGGGTAACTTCATCGCTGTAGAAACAGTCTTCCCAAAAACAGTCTTCGCAAGCTTTAGGCATGACTTAATGAAGCTTAGTCATAGGGATGCCCTTATCTTCCTGTAATCTTAGCACTGGTTATCACAAAAAAAAGAAAATAACCAGAGCAAAGAAAAAGAAAATAATTGAGTAGTCCCAGCAATAAGGTATCCAAATATAGTTGTTTACAGGATTGAGACTTTAACTATCAGATAATCCCTAGTGTCTTGAAGGAAAAAAATCATGACAATGACAGGCCATATTTATTATCCTTAGGATGTCCTTAGAAGAGTTATTATGCATGTTTTAAGATTATTTTTCCCTTGGAAAATCAACATTGAATGAAATCTGAGATATGCAGGCATGAGAAAAAAAAAATCTCCAACCATTTGTTGTGATTTATGTCTTGTAAGGAACTCCAAGCAATTTGGATTTGGCTCACTTAAATAATGTAAAAAGGCGGGAAAACAGTACTTTAAGCATTTAAAAGTATGCGTCAGTTTTTAAAGATATGTTCAATTTCACTTCCAATCTGCCTTGGACTGAGTCCATAAGCAGACAACTTGCTAGTTTAAGATGCCCTAAAACCTCAGCAACACCCTGGTGAGAAAGCAAGTGTAAGTAAAGCTATTGGATGATGTGATGATGGGTATCCCCCTAAATTCTGGTCGATGCTTTTCAGTAAGAGCTTTCAAGATGCTTCTACAAGAATATATGTGGGGTTTGTTTTTTGTTTATTTATTTATTTATTTATTGTCAGTATCTTAAAGTGAAATCATAACTATAAGAAAGAACCTGTACATTCTTACGATTTGTTATCAGGAAGTCTGTCAAAACAATCTGCCTTGTTTTGCTTGGTTTGGGGTTTGGGGAGGGGTGAGGGATTGAGGGATTTTTGTTGTTTGAGCAGCCATAAAAAACCCTACAACTGGCAAAATGTTGACTTCACGTAGAGACCAGATGCTGCCCTGTGCAGAAGGCACTGGTGTGTCGGGCAGGAGAGACGGGGCCTCCCTGGAGTGAGCCTTGCATCATGTTGGCGTGGAGGAACGTCGAAGAGCAGACACAAGTACTGTGCAGTCTGGACTGTCAAGAGATGGAGTGACATTACAGTAATTGCCACCCTCTTCAGTAAAATGAAATGATGGCAGGATTTTCAAAACAGAAGGCAAGTTGTGTCTTTTTAGAAAAAAAAAATTCTGTTACTGTGATTTTTCTGTAAGTGTTTCTACAGCTGTCTCAGATGCTTGAGGCATTTACAAACTAGGAACAAATGTCTTTTACGCACAGCAGAAAGCTCTTGATAAAGGTGTTGGGTTTTGGTTTTGTGTGTTTGGTTGGTTGGTTTTGGTTTTTTTCCCCTTCTTACACTGTGATGCCATTACAGCAGAATATATTGTTATTAATACTCTAATACTCAGCATCTTTCTGTTTTGTTTTGGTTTTAAGAGTATCTTTTTGAAGTATCTCTTCAACAAGATGTTTTTTCTTGTGTCCCAGAGCTGAGTGTGTATGTGTCCTGAAAAGACTTCTTTTAAAGGTAAAACTTTTATAGAAATGCCATTCACGTTCCTGCAGAAAGCAAATTTGAAAAAGTGTGCATTATAGAAACCTCAAGAAGAGAGATTGTGCAGCTTTTATATAATGCACAGGCCTCTCCTTACTCTACACAAGTAGGTCTTCTCCTGTGTAACAAACTATTTGTGACTATCTTCTTTTCACAGAGATGTAAAATAATCAGGTACAATCAGGTTCTTCATTTCACTAATTGATTTTGGATCAGGATGAAGGAGGGAATACATACAAAAGAATAATATATTTTTTATAGAATTTTTATTTGTACCTTAAAATGATTACTTCCCATTCATATTCTTCTTTTTGAGCGACACATAAGCAAACACTCAGTCTTTCTGATTTCAGTTTTAGAAGCAATTCTATATAACCTGACCTTTGCAGTGTTGTGCAGGTAAGATTGCCAGTGATTTCAGTGGGCTTAGCATTTAGTGCCTGACATTTTCAAAATGCTATGCTAAAATCCTTTTATTAGTTGCATATTAAACCTGCCGCATCACTGAAACTTTCCCTTCATTTGGCTAGTACAAACTTAAAAAAAAAATAAAAAATCCTAGTCTCATTATTTTTATATTAAGATTGGACACACTGGGAGATTTCCTGTAAATCGTGCCTCTGCTCTCTTTGAATTCAAGCATGACTGGGCCAAATCTTAGCCCTTCCCTGTCTCTTTTCCCCTGCATTGTCCAAGCTATGAAACTCTATACCTTCCTTCTCCTTTATCATCAAGATCAGGAAACATCCAGTTCTTAAACTTATCAACTCTCAAAATAATGCCTGTGCCTCTGTTGAAAATCTCAACTATTCAGGTAAAGCCACTGTGTCATTTTATGATACCACTACTTTGTACTTTTTTCCTACAAATGAACATTTTTGTAAGAACTGGAAAAGCTAATTTAAGTTACTCCTTGTTTACACCTTATTTACTCTTTAGTTGACTCACTGTGATACATCTGTTCTTTTTTTTTACATGAATAATTTTCTTATTCCTTCAAGAAAGATTGGCCAGATTTACTTTTAATGATACTTTTAAAAGTAACAAAGCCATACTTTTTCTGCTCCAAAACCCCTTTCCAATTTTTCCATTTAAGCCAATGAATTGGAAGGATTTTGAAAGAAGAGGACCTTATTTATGGTTGAGCTCCTACTACTCTTATGCTTAACTTCTGGAAATCAAGGCTGGTGATGTAGAGTAAGTATCTTTGTACGATTTGTTTTTCAAGTATTAAGCCTCTTTATTTCTTACTGAATTTCTTACAGCAGATGTTTCACCATTTTTTTACTAAGATAAGGTTCAAGAAACTTTTCATATATACTTCTAATTTCAGAATAATAGAAGTGTTGCCAAACTGATATTAGAATAGAAACAATAACTGTAGTCATCTGATGAGTGTAGAAGGCCTGAAGTATGGAATTTATATGTGATCCTGTTTCAGAGGTACAAGTGTTGAGGAAATGTGAAAGCACACAATCTGATATTTATATTTTTATAGCATATTTGCAAAAACATTTATAGACTCTGGAGGAAGCTGTCTGCCTTGAAATTCAGTATCTCATAATAACATACAGAAGCAGAGTCCTCCCACTGATGTCAACAGGAGAACATTCTTCTGTAAAACCCTTTAATTTTAGCCCCTACTCAAAAAACAAGATACATTTCAGCTCCTATTCTGTATTTATATTAGCTTTTGTGTAATTTAAAATGGAATAAAGTATTTCAGTAGCTTTTGATTATTATGTTATTTTTATTGCACTATAAAAATAACCAGTTATTACAGGGAAAAAAAGATTAAGGGGAAAAATGCAATTTGAACTATTTACTCACACAGTGATTCCTAAAGTCCTGCAGGCACTTCCATCATCAAAAACTAGCTGGGAGATGAAAAATGCCCAGTATAAAATTGACAAAAACTAGGAAGCCCAACGTGTCTGTACTGCACATCCTTAACTTGAGAGATTTTTTTTTAAAGTCTGACTAGCGAAAGTGACATGAAGAGTATTAAACCAGTTCCCCAACTGAATTATTCCAGGTCAGTGAACTGTAAGGAAATTCAGACAGACCATTAACAAGCTCAGCTGTTTAATTTGCTATCAGTCATGGTACCTATTTAATTATCAGTTAATGGAAAAAATTTATAGGTAGTAGTGTAAAAAATTATAACGACTCTTATGTCAGAGTTCAGAAGCATGTCCACTCAGGGGGAGAAAACCCAACAACTTGCAGTAGTGAGACTAGCTCAAGCAGGGGGTCAGCATAATGTATCTTTGTAGTAAAATAAGTCATTCTTACTCTGCTTCTTCCCCTGTGAAAAAAAGAGATTTATAATGTTTAACATAACGTGATGAATCTAAAGCAAAACCAGTAATGCCTTTATTCTGTCAGACCACCTCCTGAATACAAGGTACAATGGGCTGAGAGCAGCTTGCAGAAGAATTATCAAGAGCAAGGACATTTTTGAATTTCAAAAGAAATTGAAAACATAGCAATTTTTAGTGGAGACGTGTTAGAGAATGTAATTAAGGAGTGTATCATAGCAAGTGGAGAAAACAGGTCAACAGCAAATCATTCAGGCCAGGTATGTAACAAGAATCAGAGAAATCAAGAATATCCAGATTTGTCCTAACAAATGGTAAATATATCACACCTGAGACAGTAAACCTCTTCCTAAAAGCCGGAATCATTACACATTCAGATACGTGGAAGACATTGCGTTTGTCTGGTTTTGGTTTCCTACCGATCACTCTGGAGCTGCTGCAGTCGGGTAGTCTGGCACGGAAGGACTAGTGGCTGCTCCAAGCTGCTTGAGTGCTGCATAGATTTGTTCAACCATTTTAAAAAAATATGGAACCTACCTACTTACAAATACCTGTGTGCGTAGTAGTCAGAATGTCAAACACTTAGTGGTAGGATGAAAATGTGCTAAATCAAGAAAGTAAGAGCACGCAGAAAAACACAAAATTACTTACTTCTCAGAGAGATGATGGTTGTGAGGAGGGAATAACAACCAGCTGCAATAACCCAACAAACTTCAGTTTGCTGTGTGTGCTTCATTAGCAGAGAAATAAACTACTGAGATCCAATGTTTCAAAGTCACACCTATTTACTGAGTACCACCTTTTCTACCATGGCTTTTCACAGAATAGAGAAAGTGAGAAGGGATACAAAGACTTTAGAGCCTGAGATGGCACCTCCCATGAGGCTTTGAGGATTTGGCTGTAGCTCAGAGGCAGCCTGGACACAAAGAAGAAATGCAAGCATCCAGTATAATTTTACATGTGCAAGAGGGCTGCAGTCTGTCATTGTGATATTAAAAACAGTTGTCTATTTTTTTCAGATCCTCAAGATACCTGAAAAATTGTAGCCATGCCTGTGATCTATCAAGTAATCACAATGGTCAAGGCCCTGTCTAGATATTAGGAAGCTTAGAACATGACCCTTTTCCTCATACACAAGCCAAAGAGGTGGGACAATATAAGGACACCTTGATGCCCATGTGCCATACAGACAGCCGTATCTGAGATCTCACCCAGCATCTGAAAACAGCAGAACAGCAACTTCCTGCAGATCTGTGAAAAGGCTAATAAAGTTAATGGTCTGGCCTGGTCACACTTGGGAAATGTTAAATAGTTCCTCATCAAAACAAGGCATCTCTCTTGATTTGAACTGTATATTTTTTCTGTTGTTGTTCATGTAAATCTAGCCTCACGTCAGTGTTATTAGCTTCCAGGTACCTTCTCACGACTGTGTATTTTCTTGCTTCTGCAATTCCAGTTTTCAGATTTCTCCCCTGAACCACAAGAAAAGAAATAGAAGAAGGTCAGACAAAAATGTCCAGTCTTCTCAGACAGCTATAATGGTGATCTGGCACGCCTGGTTTCCTATCTGGAATTGTTGGTCAGATATTCCTCAGCAACCACAAAAATCCATGTGTTCCTTTGTCTTGAAGACTACTATGATGAAATAATTTGGCTCTTTCATTGCTATGTTTGAGACATGCCTTCTTCAAAATACATGAGGTGAGAATTAGGTCATACATCAGGGCTGTCATGAACAGCTGAGACATACAACTCAGATCCAAGTATGAAAATGAAATCTGTGAGAGAATTCCCTTGCATCTTGGATACATATCAAAATAGGGTCCTTCAAGATCTATATTGATGGCCATATCCGTACTTACCAAAACACTGAAAACCAGCATTTCCTTGAAAACAAGGCTATGGAACAGTATCTTAATAACTCTAAAAAAGCATTATCTAAAAATCAGCCGATGATTTGTTGAGACTTAGTTTGTTGCTGCCAATGCTGGACCACACTATCAGATGGAATATTCTGGCAAAGATTTATCTCATTACTCTGAAATGCATTTTCCATTTCATAATGCCATTTAAGATCAGCATATGGAACTCTAGAAATAAACCAGAACATTGATTATGTATGTTAGTCTGTTCACATTTAATAAGACACCCTAAGTTCCTGCAAGGCAACTACAAGACTAAAATTCCAATTTGCCATTTTTAAATGGGGAAAATATGATAAATTTTAGAAACAGAAATGCTGTGTTCTTTAGTATGCCACGTTCTGGTTTACAGAATTTAGGTGACGCACAAAAAACTCAGCAGTGAATTACAACACTACTCACTTCATGGCCCTTTTACACTGGTGTATTTGGCTGATGCCAAATCCAGCATACAATATCATACTGTAAAAGAGAATTTAGGCTAGAAAGCATAACTAAATAGGTCACTACACCATGTGACAGTAGATGCTTGAAATATAGAGCAATACACCAACATGTATCATCTGAAAAACAGAACAGCTCATTGAGCTATGCCACCTTTGCACAGAACAGACATCTACAGACCATTCCAAACTTTCAGGAAAATGAAATAAGAAGGATACACAAGAGTACTTATTCATCTAATGTCCGCAAAGGTTTTGTGTATGGAAGCCAAAATTCCTTTTTGGTTTTGGCTGGTAGCGAGAACACCAGTTAACAAACTGACTGTCTTCTAAAACATTTTAGCATGTTTGGCATCAAATAGGTGCCTGTTTGGTGAATGCTATAATGAACAAAAAGAATTACTGTATTAAGGTGTTTTGTGAGATCTGTGCAATTCAAAGTACCATGCTGATGGCTTGCAAGTGATTTGATAACACAGTCTAGGAACTGCCAACCATTGTAAGACTGATATTCCAACAACTTGGTAAAATATGTCTTATTTTCACTTATAGACTGTAGGCATAGGATGAATTTCATCTAAGATTAGACAGCTTGCAATGTATTCTTCTGCAGTTGGATTGGCTTTCTTGAAATTCAGTAGACGGAAATATGATAGGTGCAATTCTCATAACTAGTTTTGAACACTAGGATGTGATTGAAGTGTTTTCTTTTTCTCTTCATTGACCATTAAAGAGAGCACAGAATGACAAACTGACTTGTAAACAAATATAGATAGATGAAGAAGTACCACACCTATGTACAGCTTGCATTGAGGCAAGAACTGATGCTCATGAGCTAAAACATTTACATGGGGGTATGCAAAGAAAGAGGTGTATCTGATTTAGCTCATGTAGGACAAGGACCTTTGGGAGATGCTTTTGAAGCTGTTGACATCACAACAGACTAACTGGCTCAAAACAGCATAAAAGGGTCAAACAGAGCTCATGTGCTCTCACTGTCCTCACATCAGCTACACATCTGCATAATACAGTACAGCAGCACGAAGCTGTTATTCACATGTATTGCTTTGTAATGCAGATTTTCCTTGCAGCATAGGTTGGATCCTTCACCGGTACAACAGCTGTTGTGGTTAATTAATTTTCAAATCAAATCAAACTTACTCGTCATCATTCTCCAACAAAGAACTGAACTTAGATTTTCATAGTACCAATGGACCTTGCTGATCACATTTTAGATTGGCCCATTTAAGTGCACTGCCAGTTTTCACATGTAGGCAAAACATCACAAGTTATTCTGAGGTTGAAGAGCATTATGGATGCGGTCTACAGGCCATCAGGAGCTCTCAGTTAGGACTGGCTAATGGTTCTGTACACTGAACACCACCAGTGAAGCAGCTTTTGCTTGGTGAGATGTTCCAGTTGCTAGATGGATTGTTTAAATCATGACCTACCTTACAGTTACTTGACATTCAGAGGTACACAATGCTCTCCTCACTGAACAAATCTAATGCAAGCTACATAATAATTAATAATTAATACCATGGGAGACCCTATCCAGAGCAGCAGTGCAATCTAGAAATTATACACACATTAGCAAAGTAATTCAGTTATGTCTGTCTTTTAATGATTTTTTTAAACATTTGTATCATCAGACAAAACATTTAGGTCATGAGAAAATATTTATTTCCAACAGCATGGACTTTGAAAGTTAGTTGGAAGAAGGCATGTTCAATGCTATGATTTTTCCAACGCTGAGTCAGTTGAAACAGTGTGTTGTAGTGCATATATAACCAGTTACTTTAAGGAAATGCAAAAAGAAATGGTGAAGTAGGAAGTGAGTACAAACATTCAAGGCAGTAAAAATGCAGAATACTGACACGTGGCTGAAAAATGTACTTTTTGAAATGCTCTTTTAGTATCACACAAAACTAGCAACTCACTTTAAAACATTCTTTGTCAGCAACCACACTTCTGACCATATGAAATTATTAAATTTAATACAGTCTTTCAGCTGGAAGAGATAGTACGGTCTAACGCTCATATCAAATGCTTAGATTTTTTAGCTTTGTTTGTTAATTAAGATAGTTTCAAGGTACTGCACCAGTATCACATAGGGTTGTTTATTTTTTTTAATTAATTTGTATAGAAACATGCAAATAGTAATGCATGAGGGTTTATATACTTGATTATAATTGGATGTATTATTGATAGAGCACACCAAGCTTTTTTTGTTACATTTTATGCTGAACTGTTCCATTTCCACACCTACCAATTGCTATCACAGTTCTCATAGCTTACTGTGTAAAGCCAGAAAGTGGAGAAAGTAAGAATGTCTTTACTTAGGACATGTGTTAATTAAAATAATTCTTTTATAGGTGTATCTATCTACATATAATTAAGATTACATGGTATTTTTATCAGCATGAAATGTAAAAAAAAAAAAGTTCTGCAAATACCCCAGACTAGTAGGAAAACAGAGTTAACTGGCACAATACACTCTAAAACCGGTTTTTTATAAGGCTTCAGTTTTCCTGATGGATGTGACTAAATTTTGAAGTAGGTCTGTGTATATTTTAGTCGTTAAAACTGCTTTATGTCACAATATATTCTTAATAAAATAAAAGCTCTTGTGTTGTAATTAAGGATAGTTAACTTCTAGACATACATGACCTTTTAGAAAGTAGGCTGTGTCTAAAGTATAAGAAGTAGAATTAAGGTGCTTCCATATTTTTGCTTTCATTTTTAAAAAGTACCACACATAAATGATTGCAACAATTGCTTGTGGACATGCTTTTCTTTGGCTTTTACCGTATTTTTGATAGCATCTGATCCATCATTTCAGAATTTGATATTCATTACTTACTTGATCTTGTAAAAATTGTGTTGTGAAACTTAATGGGACAAAATGTTGGATGCATTTCCTTTGTCACAGCTACACTTTTTCTCTTCCTTTCGTAATTTCCATTTGCATCAAGCAATAACTGCAAGCAACAATAAAGTTAAAGCTAGATTTTTTGCACGTTGTAAACTGGGTAGGACCAGGAGTTACTGACAAAACCAGCTGGTCATGCAAGATTAGCAAATTCTCTATATTCCAACGCATTGCCATCTAATCTGTCCTGTTTCCCCCGACACATACTAAACACAATGAAGCTGGACAATGGTTCAACAGCAAGTGCATGTGATAGTTCTGGCAAGACTATTTTTGTTTTGATTAAGCACATATTTTTTCCAGGAGGGGCTAGAAAAGCAGGGCCTTTTTCTTCAGGTCATTCCGCTTCCAAAGTGCCAGACGATCGAATTCCTCAATGCTCATTTTGAAGACTTCCTGGAACTCTTCAGGGGACAAATGCCTCTTGAAAACGAAAATACAAAAGGTATCATTAAGCTCTTCTGTACACAGGAAGATTTCTGCCCTTCCTAACTTTTAAAGCACACTGCAAAATAAAGTATTAGGATTTGCATCTAAATGCCCAAATTGCTTCTGGAAAAGGCTGCATCAAAACCAAATGAGCTTAGAGTAACTGGGAAATGAAATTTTTGATGGCAAGAGACTTTTGAAAAAAAAAAAACAACCCACTTTCATTACAGTTCCAACTGAGCGGAAGCTACGGCCTTTGGGAAAAATATGTGTTTATACATGGTGCATAATGACAGAGCACATGAGACAAATTTAAGCTATTCCAGGACTTTAAAGAAATTGATAACAATGTAATTTCAGAGCCGGATTTGTTTTGCCTTGATCTTTAATGAGACCAGTAGATACCACACAGCTACAGTAATAGCAATCTTGTAACAAAGGAGAGAGCACACTGCTAAATTATTAAATCCTAAATGTGCTTAACCACGGGGATAGACTCATATCATAAGTCCAAACTGGATAAAGTTGGGCTTTTTAAATGCCAAGAACTATGCTTCTGTTTCACGTTTTCATGATTCAACCTTAAAAAAAAAATAAGAGTGGGCCAGAGAAAAAGGGAGGAATATCAACACAAAGCATTGGAAGGAGGTAGGATAGCAATTGCCTAACAATTATTAGTATACACACAGAACAGGCAGAAAATATAAATGTGTAAATTAGAAATTAATGTAATATGAAATCCCCTTGATAACTGTGGACTAACTCCTGTTCAAGCATTTCAGCGGTATCAGTGGTGGTTCTCTGTTTTCCAGGTGTTAAGCACACACCACCTGAAACACGCAGATCCAGTGCAATGAGAATTACAAACTGCAATTTTAAAATCTGGACTCTCCTCTTCCACAAAGCTTTCCTTGAAACCTGGGACCAAACCTGCAATCTAACACTCTCCTCCCCAAATGAGTTTTTGACTTGGAGTTCCCCAGGTGCAGCTGTCTGTCCACCTCAGAACCCCAGGGCTTGAGAAAAGAGGTATCCCAAAGCTAAGCACAAAAAACGCTTGGACATGCCTCACACAGCAGAAGCAGGCTCATCACACATTAGACAAGTGCGTTATTTCAAGGGAAGGATATCAGCTCTTCCATCTCACTGCATCCTGGTTGCAGGACTTCCTAGCAGATGAGAAACCTGGGCTTAAAGTCCTCATCACTTGGAGGAGGCTCAAAACTGTCATCTAACTCTCAAGACTTGCAAGCCAGCCAGGAGGGTAATTTTAAAGGAGTTACACTCCTCACGAATGTGAATAATGCTGCCTGCAAATGCTGAGTGCGAGAAGCTGAAGGTAGAGGGGAGCACAGCACTCCCCAGAGGCAGGGGAGCCACTGGGTCCTTCAGACCATAATTTTATTGAAATAAGCTGAGGTTGTCTGCTGCTTGAATCAGTCCCCAGCATCATCTGGAAAAGCACTTGCTGCTATTAGCCAAAATTGTGGCAGGGAGCATGCTAACATGCCCTGGTAAACCCACAATGGCTTACCTGACCAGGAGGGACACAGCCCTATTGAGCCTACCTTACAAAGCTGTTTTTTTGACATATCGGAAAGCAAAATTTTACTTTCTACTTATTAATAACCTGTTTACCTTTGTAAATTACTTGAGGAAAGTTAATGATATTGTTTATAAGAAATCACTACATTTAATTACCTTGAATGGTCATTATGGGCCCTTGTGGTTTCTTAAAAATGGACAGCCTTAATTTTTTTTCTCCCTTGAGGTTCCACATACTTAGAACAACAGTGACTAAGAGTTTGGAGCTGAGCCTCCATTTTTCATTTGACCAATGACAGCAACCCACCATAAGCATTTTGCACAGCACAGAACAAACACGCCACGGATATTTGTCAAAGGAGATCCTGTTTCACATGGAAATGAGCAACACCTGACAATGTATTTTACAAACAATCTCTCACTGACAGAATTTAATTCTACTGAGTTTGGAAAGAAAAAAGTAACTTCTGTCTGCATTGATTTTTTTTTCCCCCATATTTTCCTGGTAACCCAGTGAACAAATGTGAGCAAACTTAACTGCAGCAATTTCTTACAGCAAGGAACTGTCAGTAAGTTGTGGGATTGAAAAAGGAGTCCGGATGAGCAAAGTGTATTATATTTTATCTTGCTAGGTTGTGGATAAGACCTGAGATGTCTCCTCACTCAGGAGAACACAGTGACAAACTAGTTCATACTCAAAAAGAAAATCAGAAAGCCTATACTCTGCAGGTATACCCACTTTGACAATCACCCAAATCCGTAGGAAATATAAGACTTTCAAAAGAATGTTTTCACCATTATTTTTTTCTGGATGTAAGTTACACCATTTCTTCCTAGAAATTGCTGTGGTCTCATCAGATCTGTTTCAATGTTGAAGCTCAATGCAAGGAGGGTCAGTAAGCCCCACATCAGCCCTCAGGCCTTTTCTGCACTGTGTGCAACACTCACTACACTTCACCCCTTGATGAAACTTGCCACCAATCTCAGTAAAAGCTCTGTATTTTCCCCTTTCCTCTCCAAGGCCATGCTTTGCCATCTATCATTTTGCTTTGCTCTCAGGCTTAGCAAGCTTTCAGTCTGCACGCATCTATCCAAGCCAGTATGAATCAGACCTGTGCTCTGGTCCTCTGTTTGTACGCAGATGACATCACCTTAATTCCTTGCATACTCTAATTTCCTAATTACACTGAAGTTTTGTTTTACACCAGCACCATTTTTTGGTCCTCACAGAAGTTCTGAGTTGGTGCCGCCTGGTCCAAAACTAGTTGCAAATTTCCAGCCCAGTGATTCAATAGCAGAGATTGAGATGGGGAAAGCACAAGCTCACTTACTTCCACCTCCCATTCCTTTGCTTTTCAGTCTACTCCACATACTGTCCCTCATCTCAAGGACTAACAACCAGACTGCAATATTAACAAATAAATATCTTACTCCATCAATGCATTATCCACATGTCCTCTCTGAGGACACCAGTCTGTGCCCAGTGTGGCATTATTCCCACTGTTTTCCACGCATCTCAGAAACTTTCACCATCCTGTTCTTAAGTATCATGGGCTCTAGCTTTGGGACTGACCCTAGAAGCAGCAATGATTACACTTCTGTCTGCAAATTTTGGAATAAACCTTGATCCCAGAAAGATGTCATCAAACTGGCAAAGCTTCAGATAAAAGTAACAAAAAGTAATCATGGGTTGCAGAGTTTGATTTATGAGGAAAGACTAAAAGGCCTAAGTATGTATAAGCTTAGCCAAATGATGACTAAGGGAAAATATGGTAAATGTCTACAAGTATTTGAAGGGTCTAAACACCATGGGAATAGGCCAGTGTGGGAAGCTTATGTTCATACTTTTCTTTGCACGTGTGATGTTGAATTTCGTCTGCACTATTGTTGGACTTTCCTAAGTCTTATAGCTTTAAGATCTACAACTCTTCACAAAGACAGAGAAAATGCACAACTAAGGAATTGTAGATTGATTTATTTTTTTTTTTCCCAGCTACTTGAATATTAATTTGTCTTAACTGAATCCTTACCTGTCTAATTAGTCAAACAAAAGAAGGGAAACTAAAAATTATGCATAGGGAATAGGGAGGATATTCAACTTGAAGTATGAGAGAAGTGTGTAAAGCTATGCTTTACAGGGCCAACAACAGGATTGTTTTTTTCTTTTTTCTCACTCTCTTTTTTATTTTATTTTATTTTTTTTTTTACAATTGGATCAGCTTAAAATATCCAGCTATGTTAATAGTGCATCACTGGGCCATTAAAGGAATGGCCAAACATATTGGTAAAAGTAACATTCATTCCTTTTTTTTTTACTAGTGTTGGTCTTGTTTACATAGGAAATCTGGGTGTTTTACAGTGTGCTAGTACTGATTCTTAATTCCCTTTGTAACAGTTTGACCATATTCAGAGAGTTTAACTCAATCTACTTCTCTGCTTTGCGACAACAGCAAAACCTGGCACATTGCAGACACTGAGGAGAGTACAGGGGACCAGATTAAGGTTCCATTCTGCCCACACTCTGAACTCACTGCATTTAAGTGAGCTCAGTTTGGAAGCTGTATAGTGATGTTAACATGACACTACCTGAAAACCTTGGTAAAGGATAAGGTGAGCAGTCTAAATATGGTTCTTCACTAAAAAGACGGCTATACTGGAGCTCGCAGAATCAAAACATCAGCATTCTGTATATATTTAAGTGTGAAATTGCCACACTAGAAAGGACTACTGCATCATATTGTTTTGATAAAATTGTATTTATCTGAGGCTTGTAAAGTCAGTAGTGTTCAGTTTTTTGTTCTGGATAGCATTTTGTGTCAGCTTGCATGGGAAATCAGAAAGAGCCAGTGAAACTCAAGCTGAGGATCCACCAGATGTGTCCATGGGTCACAACAGTCGCTTTGTATGGTAGGGTAATGTCCCCAGAAACTCTGTCTCTTACCTACACTGATGGCATTTGGGATAAGAGATATGGGATCATGGCCTTGGGATCCCACTTTGGGAAGCCCAAAAGTGGCCTGCAGCTTGGGAACCAAATACTGCTGCTGTAATTCCTCCCATGGATGTCACCTATTTGGTAAAGCATTGCATAAAAAACGTCAACACATCTTGCTGTAATTATGTACCTAGCTCTCCTAAAACATACAAATGTAAAATGAAAGAACTGAAATGCAAATAGTTCTTATTAAGATATACAGAAACAAGCAAGGGCTGAGCTAAACCTCTCTACTGCAGTGCAACCACTATAATGGAAAATCCTCATGCTCTGTGAAACATGTTCATTAAAATGAGTGGTACAAACACATGCTCATTTTTGAGTGTCTCAGAAGAAAAGTAATTAATTGCACATTCAGATACTTGCATCACAGTGTTATCTCAGAAAGTGAGGCTTTTCACTGTAAATTAATGAGACTTGTCTCTATTTTTCTGTGGCCTGCTAAAAATCCACTAATCATTCTAAATTGAGTTACAATATTTATTTAATTCAATGAAATTTCTTTTCCTCAAGAATAATTATACTTCTAATGAAATGCGGAGATCTTCGAAACTAATACTTAGAAACATGGCATTGGAGTGAATAAGTCACAGGAAGGGAAAACTGCAATTAACTTTCAGCCACACTGCAGTGAGCTGTGACCAGGTCATGCTCTGCGAGCGTGTTTATTCTGTGTCAGCAATTGGATGGAAGTCCTCATGTGAAAACCTGCTGATGCAGGAAATTCAGAGGATATCATACTTCTTCATGAGTCAATATTGAACCCATGAACCAACACACATGAAGGCAGGAGGAGATGAGCTGAAGACTAGAAAAATCAAAGTCTGAATTCTTAGAGGCTATTTAAATCCTCAGGTTTGTTTATTTCATTATGTTATGGTCATGGAAAATGACAGATGAGCATAACATTGTCCTCTCTTGAATCCATTGTGAATCTTTCAGCTAGTGTCTCTCTGAAGCATTACTGTATACTCCATTTTATAGAGCATAATTTTAAATAGCTCAATTCATTGTTGTTCAGAGCCCTTGTAACACTTCCAACCTCTGATCCACAAAATCCAGAAGTAAAAGTTACAAGATCTTTTCCAGAGTCTTCCAAATGCAAAAGAGTCAAACTAAACTGAGATTTACTGGGAAAGGTTCATCTGCAGGATAGCAAGCATTCATGTAAATAACCAGATCTTTGCTCTTTAGGGTAGATAGCGCAGAGTCTTTGCTGGTGGGACATAGTCTTTTCCTGTATTCTGATTTAGGATGTTAAAAGTATTCCAACTGAATACATTTGGAAGAGTAATAGACACCTCCCTTCTCCAGATTTTCTCCTCTCTCCCCCACCATTTCCTTCTCCCATGCCCTTCAAATTTAGCCCAACTATTATTTTTGGATGCCCAATCATAATTTTCTGGAAAAATCTTCTCTTTGATCTACTGAATTTCAAATCCTCATTTTGCTTTCACAAGGCTTTCAGTTTCCCTCCTTCTTTCTGTTGCACTGCTGTGGCTCAGCAGGCTTTTCAGAGGTTTCTTCTAAGACTACACCATGGCTAATTGCAAAATTGTAATTAGCCATGTGCCATGTTCTCAAGGGAGTATTGAATGTTATGCTCATCTCTGAAGTAATTAAGCTTCACACTCAATAAATATTTCAAACTATTAAGTAATTATGTGATAGGGGAGGCAATGTTAAGAAATGGTGTGATTTGCCACCTAATGAACTTCAAAAGTCATCAAAAGATAATTAGAGCAGCATTGATCAGGGTATGAGGTAGTAGGTGCCACAATTGCAGCTATGCAGGATCAGGGCACTTAATGACAACACTGAACAGTTGGAGCATTTGTGCAACCGAGCTAGCAGGAGGTGTAGGTTCCCGTCTCTCTGCTTCCATGTAGCAATGAGTTCCCAAAAAGGGTCCCAATAAAGCAATGTAACAGAAGCAATGAGGAAGAGATTCTGAAACCCTTCCCTCAGCCAGTGTAACCCCAAGCATCTATACAAGGCTCCTGGACCTGTGAGTGTATCTCGTTTAATATCTCAGGGTAGTGTGAAACTCCACAGGGAAGCGGCATTCCACTCAGCAGTACTACTGCAGGGTACTTACAATCCAACCTCTTGTGAAATATTACAAGACACATGCAAAAATATTCTGTAGTAGCATTGTACATTCAATACTTTCCCCAGCTCCGTAATTGTGCAAGAGGCTGAAAAAGTATTTCACTCGGGGCTATCAGCAGATCACTTATACAGTGATACGCAGCAGACTGTCTCTGAGGATAACCCGTACCATCATTCAGTCATTCAACCTAATGAGCCTTTTCATACCAACACTTACATTTGTCTTCAACAGACTGCTGAATAAGAAAATAATTAATACATAAAACTGAAATTATGAATCCATAATGAATTATGAAAAGACAGAGAGTTTCAAAATTTCATTTGATTTAGGTACAAAATACTTTATTCTTAAAGTAGATCTTTCAGTTTCCCTTGGTTTGGGCTTTAGTGCATCTGTAATATGAATGCTCCGCATATAATCTCTGTTCACAACCACCAGAGTGTTTCCACTCTGATCGGAGTTAGCTTGCATATATCACATAATTTCTAATGCATATTTTTATTTCATGAGAGCTTTTAAAACTGATATAGACATCCAGCACTGATCACAACATAAGCATATGCCTAGAATAAGAAACACCATGCAAATGTTTTCCAGTTAAACAGTATGAAATTCCACTGAAGTGAGTAAACTGCACTTTTCCACTCCAGGTTATGAGCCCTATTGTGAAGGGAGCCCATAACCTCAAATCCAGCCCAAAACTACAAACTGCACTTCTCTGTGTTAAAATGCACAGCACTGCAAGTTTGCACTGATTTTCCCCATCTGAGCTCCAGGGAAGAGGGGACACGCAACACTGCTTGAATGAATGACACCTAGGAGCTGGGGTTGTTATAAATTCAGCCTCAGTTACTAAAAACCAGTTCTAAAATGGTTGCAGCTCAAATGGTTAGAACTCAAGATGATTGTTGAATAAAAAACAGTGGAAAAAATGTCATCCCTAAAACAAATCCAGACAAGCAGTTTCAGGAAGAAAAGCATATTTGAATTAATGTGAGTGCTCTGTTCAAACAAGACCACACCCATGTTTAAATCTCTCATTATTTCTGTTTACAAGAGAACAAGGTGCCAGATGAAGGTTTGCTACTTGACATTCCAGAATATTTTTTTCCCTTAGAAATTGTTTCAATGTATCCTTGTTAAACAAAGAATGAACAGGCTCAAACAGAAGTGGAATAACTTGCTTTCTACTGTATTTGCTAGGCATGAATGAATAATGCTTTTAACTTTCTGACATTCAAAAGAAAAAGCTAACAAACCAAGATACATTAAGATAAGAAAATCAAATGAAAACACTAAAAGATGGTTTCTAAATGAAAAACTCTAACTGTCGGCTTTCAAAACTACCAGCCTGTGACCACAAAGAAATCTTATACTCTGTGATAAAAGCAACTTCAGGGAAAAAAACCCAAACAAAACAACAAAAAACCCAAACCTATGCAGCTGGGCATGAACCATCAATTTGGATGTGCAAGCACTGAATCACATTACAGTGACTCGACAAGCAAACAATATCCAATCTAAGATAAAAATATCAAGTGCACACTTTTAGGAGCCCAAGGCCTAAATCATAAAAGGTACTTAGAAGAGTACTTAAAAGGTACTGAAGTACTTAGAAGAGGCATCAAGATTTTCAGAAGTGTCCATAAGACAAACTTCTTTGGAAAAAACAAACCCCACAAACAAACAAAAAACCCACCACCACAAAACCAAACCAAAACACCACAAAAAACAGACCAAGTGGAACACCACTGGGAAACTAGCAAGTAAGGAATGTACCAATATGTACCATCCAAAGGCGATGTCTTAGTCCCTGGCAACTCAGGACTTAGGTTGTCTAACACAGGGAAGTTTGCTCCAGAACACTAATATTTAAGGCAATGCATAATAAAATAATGCTTTAAATAAAATGTCCCAAGATAGACCAAATTATGTATTTTTTTCAAATGCTACTCCAGCAAGAGCACCAAATAATCCATTTTGCAATATTATGTTAAGGCTTTGTCTTCACAGAATATACCAACCTAAGCACATTTGGGACTTAAGGAGGACTTCAAAGCAGGGCCAACTTTAAAATAAGACTATGTCTCTGAAGGCCTTGTCCAGCTGAGTTTTGCATGCTTCTAGGGATGGAGGCTCCACAGCCTCTTGGGCAACCTGTTCCAGTGCACTATTCTCCCAGTTAGAATTGTAATTTCCCTTCCTGCAGCTTGTGACTGTTGCCTCTTCACCCTCCAGTGCCTGCTTCTGAGAAGGGTATGTTTTCCTGTATAACCCCTTTACTGCAAAGGTGCACTGCTGACTCATGTTCAGCTTGTTTTCCATCAGGACTATTAGGTACTTCTCTGCAGAGCTGTTCCCCCCATTTTGTGCTGTTGAATGGCGTTATTCTGGCGCAAGTGCAGGAATCTGGATTTACTTTCAATTAACTTCATGAAGTTCTCATAGTGTGGCCAGGTCCTTCTGAACAGAGACTCTGCTTACCAGAGTATCAGCTGCTGCCCTCCCCAGTTTGTGTCAGCTGCAGACATGATGAGGCTGAAATTCCTCTTCTTGACCCAGACTATATAACCCAATTCTGTGCTACTGCTTTGTTCTGTTCATGATCTGAATTAACTCATTCTTCACCACCATTTCCCGTTAGAATAGCTCACAGGAATGCTGCTCCGTTCATCTAACACTAGAATAAACAGCACTGTGGTAGAGAGAAATTCCTAAAAAAAAGGTTCTGGGCCAAACCCTTATCTAGTGTAAATTCCTCACAGTTCTAATCAGCTTATATTAACTGAAGATCCAGGCTATTCATTCAAAAGTCAGAATGCCAGCAACATATTTAAAAATCAGCAGGTCATTTATTATAACTAGTGCTCAATGCCACATGTATTACTTCACTGTTGGCATAAACATCTCCTGGAGGAGCACAAGGAATTGGGATACTTCTGTCTCACTGCTGAGTTAGAACAAGCAAACAAAAACATACTGAGTGTTTCTACACTTAGATATATGTGCTTTTGAAAAAGAATTCGTATTATTTGAATGCATTTCTTACCAGTTGAGCCTTCCTAATCTCTAGATACCTCTTGGGCTTAGAAAAATATGCATTTTTACAAGAAAATATTTTTTATAACCCTTAAAATATATTTCTTGCACAACAGCATAATCTAAAAAATACTCACAATGGTAGCAAAGCCAGGAAAACACTACCACCCATTAAAACTCCACCCTCCTGTGGTCTTTGACCATTAGCTGAGGCCTTCATTACAGCCTCCCTTAATTTGACCCAAGCAGCTAATACCATTTACTTGAGTTCACTTTTCGTGATGGGACCATTCAACATAGGAGACTTCCCTTGTATTATAACAGGGAATCAGATAAAAACAACAGTGTCTTTTCCATGACATCTATGCCAGATCACTCAAAGCTGACAAAAAACTGTTTCACAAACGAGATCCTGTTTCAAGTCAACTTGCAAGAGGGCTGTTAAATAAAGCTAGCTCGTGCACATTTATCCAGCTTATTGCTCCGAAGTAGATTAGGAAATCAGAAACATCATGTGAAAGATATTCTAATCATACTGGATACAGTAAGACTGCTTTCAGGTTTGACAGCTGATATAAAACACAGTGGTTCTAGGTCTCTTCACTGACACCACCTGTACCCTGTCCACAGCCATCACAGCCGAGAGCTTATTCTGATTTGCAGCAGCGAGAGCAAAGCGAGGCTTCAGCCCACAAAACTGATCGTAACAAAACTGGAATATTAGAGTGTGTGTGGATTTTTTCTTAAAAGATTTTCCAAGACACATCACTCTACCATTTAGATAATGCATGGACTTAGTAGTGCTATCACCTTCACCATTGCTGTAGGCACAATCCATTCCTTTCAAGAGTAACAATTGTGGTGCAGGATGAAAACAGAAGATCAGCTGGCAACCCATTCTGCTTGGAGAAAGAACTTGGCTCCTAGAGATCTGTGAGCACTGAACCATATCCTCTAGCAATTGTGAAATGAAGTTCAACAAAAGCTGAAATCTAACCTTAATACCTGCTTCCAGTATTCCCAGTATTGCTTCCAAAAGCCTGAAGCTATCAGTGGGTCCTCTGCTAAAGATGGTGTGTGTGTATATGTGTGTGTGTGTGTGTGTCTAATTCTGGTCTGTCACTGTACAAACCTATAAACTCATGTAGTCTTGGTCTCCCTGAGCCCTGGGTCTTTCCCAAGCCTGAAATCTGCTGAATGCACAAGTCAGCAACTAAGTTACAATCATCTTCTCCTGCCATAACAGCAAATAATAATAAACTGTTTTTCTATGCAAAACTACTTATTTCCAGCAACTTTGTAATGCAGAAGGAAGGGACAGGCAGGAGGGGAAGAGGCTGGCAGGGAAGGCAACCGTTTGTGCCTGTCACTCAACTCTGCATAGGGTTTGAATGTGCAGATGAGCTGCTGTCTCTGTTTCTCCAGTAGTTATAATCCTATTAAAACACTGCTAATTTAATTGTTTAAAAACCTATCAATCCCTAATAAACATAAGATGGTCTCCAAAGGAATTTGTCCTGCAGGCACACACGTTTAACATAGTGCAACATTCTGCAGGATACGCCTGGTCTCCTTATCGCTTTCCTGATGCAGGTTTGAAGCAGATCTTGTTTATTGTTCTTTCTGCAAACCTCTGTGAGATCTTTGAAGTGGTTGGGCTCCTTGAGCCACCAGGCACTGGGCTGCCCCTGGTGTGAGGCAGAGTGAGCAGCTCCAGTGTTGAACAAACAGCGATCCCAGCTGAGGACAGTGTGTGAGTTACGGATAATGGCAGCCAGGACAGCCATGATCCATCCAAAGCAAACTATATGTCGTCTTAAAAAAGCAATTTAGAGCTGTATTTGCTATTCAGACCAGCCTGATGTGTTTAAACAAAGACTCTATTTTTTTAACATACACACACACATATATATGTGTGTATATAAAAGAATCCTTTATAGGAACTGTCCAGATGAGTGTTCCTCCAACTTCCTGCTCCCTTTTCTGGACTCATTATGCTTTTTATCATTGCTATCATGCCTTGCTATACAGCAGGCTTAAAACAGCACATATTTGTGGCTCCTTTTTTCTTACAATCAAATCAATAGCAGTTACTGGGCAATCAAGCAACAAGCACATTGAAGTATTTAAGAACATACACCATTTCCAATATATACTATATTTGTAAGAATTTGGTAAACAATTTTTAAAAACCAACCTTGATCTTTAATGAGGAGCTATCTGCTGCTTCATAGGTTTGTTGTTTTTTTTATTGTGCTTTAAGATTAAAGTTTCTTCTTTTCGTGTCACATTATCAAGTAAAAAATACAGTAAATATATATAAATATATAAATATTAAATATTATAATATAAAAATAAATAAAAATAAATCTTCCCAAAGGTCCAACATTGCTAACTACACAATTTATATTGAACTGTCTTCTTCTTAATAGTAATTCACACAAAGATATGTTCGTTTAATAATTTAGCTGAGCCTTTATTCAGTCCTGTCATTACTCAGTCAAAAAAAATCAACCTCATGAATTTTGCCTGAACATCAATTCCAGGATTTGGCCTTTGGAAACTAAGGTGTCATCTGTGATAAACTGTATCTGTATTTCTCCAGCTTATACTATTACTTTGCTAGAGAGGTGGACGCTACAGCAAATCTAGAGCACAGTGACCGTGGATCACACAGCCAAAGGAGAGGCTGAATAAGATAATGGACCAGAAACATAGGTACATATATTTGCAGGATAAATTGAGCTGGTTTATAATACTCAGGTTATTCTAGGAGGGTGTTTTTAACAGGAATTAAAACCCTCAAGTTTCTACCTGCCCCATTCTGAATTTCAATGTTCTGTATAATCATCCAAAGCTAATGGGTTTTATCAGTATTTTTGTAAAACACCATTTGGTCAAACATTTGGCAGGTTTTTTGCTAATTAAATTGCCTACATACTGGTGTTTTGAGATTATATATAATAGATACTGTTATTCCTCTCTTCCCTCTTTTCTTTGCTATTACTTGGGCACAGGAATATCTAAGATGGTAAACAAACAAGACTAGGACTTGCAAAGCCATCAAGCAAATATCATTCCTACCTCCAGTCTGGTCCTGTCCACATCCTTAGGCAATTTCACACGAACTCGGTTTGTTACAATAAGTGTTTCATAAGGATAAATCTGTTAAAAAGACAAGAGCATATGAACTCCAGCCCAATCTGATTCTGATGTGTGGAAGTGACAGTGTGGGGAACTTACTAATTTAAATGGTACATACTTGCATCCTGATTTGACAAATATTTCACTGGGACAAAAAATATCAAAATAAAATAAAAAAGGAACACATGTAACCTTGCTAGGAAGTGCTGAATCTGATTGTTCTTCCAGTGTTGGAAAAGCCCTTCTTACCTTGTATTCTGCAAGAGAATGAGAACAGGTTCACAGTTTAGAATTTATAGGCTTCTTTTGGACTCAACACAATGAACATGTCGGTACATCAGCAATTTGTTATGCTACTACATTTCTCTCTTCTCAATAGTTGTTGGATAACTGCATGCATAGTAAGCATTTGACTCCCATGCTCTCAGTGTCTATAACACTGTTTATTACCAAAGCAATAGCCCTTGAAATTACAGGCTTATCACAGAAAATCCATCTCCTGATGCCATTGGGCTACACAGTGAGTATGTCTGGCAAAATTGGCCATTTCTTTTTACAGGAGGTTTTTGTGTAGAGTTAAGTCAGTCTGTCACCCAAAAGCCCTGCCCTTGTTGTCCTTTACTGAAAATAGTTAAAATATATGGATTACTACAGGCATGTCAGTTTGGGAACATATATGAAAACCATTGAGTTAATACAATATCCGAGATGCCAACATCCTACACATGGGCTGACTATAGTGGGAATAATGATAATGAAGAAATTATTTGGAGGTGCAGGAACAATGATTCCTGGATCTAAACTAGCACAAGAGTATTCTAGTTAGGTCCATATATGACTATGTATTATTTGCCTACAACAAGGGCATCTATTCACATTGACGATTAAACGCAATCAGGATAATCAGTATGTTTCTGTAGACCTTTTTACGGTCTGAAATGAAACCAGAGATAAGTCTACTTTTCAAAATCTGTACTTTAAACTATTCAAATATAGAGACAAAGATGTGTATCAACACGGAGGCACAAAGTGAAGCATTAGAGTAAGATTTTTAAAACAAGATTAACTGTCTTGGAAACAAAATCCTGCTCTTCCTCATGAGTAGATGCATGTTCCTAAATTGATCAGCTCTTTTGAAAATTCCAACCCAAGCTCCATGTTAAGTTCATAGTCCACTTAAACTGTAATAAAAAAAATGAATGCAAATAAATTCTGCTTTTTGAATTCTGTACATTTAACCACACTGTAGCACAAACAAGAAGCACAATGGATTTTTTTATTAGATACATCTTGAAGGAGTGATTATCTTAAATTTCTTCCTCTGTTTGATATGACACCACCACCTGCTAAGCAAAGAGAACCAGAGGCTCTTGCCACGTACTGAGGATACTGGGATTGACTGAACATCGTTGCATCACTGTATGATGCAGGACTTTGGTCAGGCCTTTATGTTTGGTGAGATAAAAAGAAGATTCTTTGTGATACACATGATACTGAGCTGGGTCTCTATCTAGTTATTATTATGAGAACTACGGGAAGATCTCAGAATAGTACCCCTTTATGGCCATATGTTAATGGGCATCCTCAAAGGAAGAAAACAGGAATTGGAATGGAAATGATATTGCAACGTACCTTTCATCCCCCAGCGTGCCTCCTGGTCCGTTTCATATTGGCCCATATTTTCAGGCTGAAAGAGAAAGAAAGAATCAATGTAGCAGCAAAATACACCACAAAACCACTCTGGACCTTGTTGCAAGAAAAAAGAAAACCAGCTGGTACCACACAATCAAAACACAGATCCTTGCAAGAGAGAATGACAATGAAGTTTTGTTCAAACTTCACCCACTTGCTCAAGGCAGGAGTCCCATGTGCTCACAACACGCACTGATCCGTGGCTGCAGAGATGGAGCTCTGCCTGCAGGAGAGGATGGAGCGTGGGGTGCCCGGCTCCTCCGAGGCACTGCAGGGGCAGTTTGCTGCCTGTGCTGTGAACTCCCACAGAGCAGCTAAAGCTGGAGCTTGGGTATCGCTCCCAGATTGCAGTGTCATATCAACCCACCACATCACTAAGATTCCTGGATATTTTCGAGCCCTGATTCCTCGCAGCTTTCAGTACGGCAGAACGGTGTCAGAAAGCCACCAGGCACTCTTGTTTGAAGATCTAGCATTAAAGTTCTAGCTGAAATTACCTTTTCCTGTGATGCAGACATTTTACTGCAGTTGTCACAGCAGACCAGATCACTTATGCTGCACTGAAACTTGCCTCGTTCTACTTTCTACTTCACACTGCTGAAACCACTAAGACCGGGGAGAACTGTGTGTATGTGCCATAGCTTTGTTTGACTCAGTCTTTTTTCTTTGCTGGCAAATTCTACGATGACAAATATTACAGGAGATCAGAAAAGCCTTGTTATATTATTTTTATCCCTGAGTCTCATTTTTGCTTGTTTAGGGTATGAATGGTGTACACAGCTACACTTATGATAACCTCAAAAACTCCCTACTTGCTTTTGGTTTATTTTGTTATGCAGCACTGGGATGGCTGATTAAAAATAAGAAATCACAGAAGTCGGTATGAACCTGCAATCCAAACAGAGGACATCCATTCTGAGAAGAATTTTGGCCTCAAGGATTTGACCATGAGCAACCTTTTCAGCTTTCCTACAGTTATCGCTGTGAGGTTGGACCCTTTAGATGGGACAAATGCTGCCATCTGCTGTGCTCATATCACATTGCAGTCTGCAAGCACAGCAAACTCCAGCGCTGATGGAGTTTGCTTTGGCCTCATCTCTCTGAAGCCTTCTGATGGCTTCAGTCCCTCACCAGTGCAGTGGCTGGGCACAAATCGGTCCCTCACTCAGTTCGGGTTACTGGTAACAGTTATTCTGAAAAGGCAGAAAAAAGCTGTGGACTCCTAAGTATGGGAAGGATGATCTACACCCTTTCAAATTCCCAGATCTCGTTTGATCAAGTTGCAGTGCCACTGGTCCCTTCAGAGGGGAATTCAAGCTGTCAGGTGTCGAAGCAATGCAGGTTCAATGACTTTTGTAATATTATCTCAAAAGGATGGACATTTTGACAGCTGCTGAAAAATCAGTTTAGCTACTTGCTGAAAGTTGTTTTCTTTTAACTCCTTCCAACGACCTGTAGTTTGACTCTTATCATCAGGGAAGTTTAATCACGCTCATGTACATTTGCAGCTTTCACATCTTACTTTGGAGAAAGCAGGGAATTTGAATGAGGTCCTGTCCATGTAATTTAGACACTAATCAATCTTCAAAATCTAAGTGCCTACGCATCTATGTATTGAAAACTCACTGCTATTAACCATCCTGAGTTTGTAGCTGAGAACCCATAGTGCTGGATGCCAGCAAGAAAGAGACACCACAGTGTCAAAGATACCTTTTTCCTGACGACTTGCACAAAATATAATAAAGGATTAGAAGAAGACCCCCTAGGCTGACCTGATCATAATTTTGTTGTGCCCTTTGCTTTCTAGATCGCTGCCTGCCATTCTCTTTGTGTTGCTCCCTACCTTAGAAGTATGATGACTGTGTGTATATACACTTATATATATATATATACATATTTATACATACATAAATATATACATTTATACATACATACATGCACACCAGGAAAAAATAGAACAGATGGTTCAAGAAATGCAATGGATGAGGGCTGCTCCGCCTTTGCCTAATTATAAGCCTAACCCTCTCTTATCATTAATTCAAGCTATACTGTGATCTGTTAATATGTGGAGCCTGTACATTTTGGTCCTTCGTTTGTTTTGGGAGGAGAATCAAGACTCCTAATGCTCATGAGACACACAATTAACAGGAGAAGCCTCAGTCTGTCTTATTCTTGCAGACAGACAAACTGTAACCTGCATAGGTATGAATCTGTCAGACTGGGCTGGCAGTCAAAACACCTTTGAAGTATTATTAATGAGTAGATTTTCAACTAAATACTAAGCTGCTTATTTATGATACACTATTGCCTGGAGAATGCATATAAATTTATACCTACCTGATGTAAGCCATTCTTTCCATAGCCAGGTAGAGAAGCAGATTTAGAATATGGAAATCCTATAAGAGACATAACATACAGCTATATTATTTTTATAAATCATTTACAGGCTACTAAACCACAGAATTCAAGAAAACCACCAGAAACAGCAATTACAAGATCAATATGTACATTCTATTAACCAGATGAAATATAACCGAGCAGTGCTCACCTTTTGTCTGTATTTAATGTACATGAACATGTGTAACAATCTCTATAAATAACAGCATGCCAGGATGCACTCACCTTACCAGGCGTGACATAAAGAGAATTGTGGGACTCATGTTACAGAAGCCTTATGCAGCTATGAGAGGCAAAGCAGATTTGAGAGCTTGCCCTCCAGCTTGGTGTTAAACCATGACTAGAAAACGGGATTAAAGGTACCAGCATCTGAGAGTTACATCACTTCTGATCAAGGTGTATGCCGTCTGGTTTTGCTTTTGTTTCTTAAAAAAAGAAGAGCTGGTATCATACAACTTAAAAAAATTTAAAAATTATTTTGCTTTCTTTAAAACTTCTACTGCTTCAATTAGAAAAAAAGAAGCATAAATGAAGATATGACAGTGGATAAAGCAAATCCATGAGACTATAAACACTCAAGAATGTTTCAAGATAGAGAACTGAATGTACAATATCTCCTTCTGTCAAAAATGTTAGCAATCTGTGTCCAAAGGGGAATGCAGGAAGGGAATCCAGACCCCACTGGATTAATAAATACCCTAAGGAGATGATTAGGAATAAGCATACAGAAAGAAAAAACAAAAGATGGATCAGCAAAGAGTTCACAATGTGCTGAGATAAAGTGAGAACTGCCAGAAGTCAAGCTGAGTTAAATACTGAAAATGATATTAAAACAAATAGCAAAAGGTTCTCCAGCTATCCAAATAAAAAGAGAACAAGGAAAGAAGAAACGGGATCACGGGGAGGGGTGAAAGGTAACCTAGGCAGGGCTCCAATACTGAAGGAGTATTTCACCTCTGTTTTTATGAACAAAAAGCAGAGTACTGAGCAAGCAGGGAAACCAAATGGAATAAGGGTACACCAAGGAGTCACAGTCATAATTCAAAGCACTTCATGTACTTAAACAGGAGTGATAAGGTCACATTGAATTGCAAGGCGAGTACCTCTTACTGTTGGGGAACAGCAACTACAATTTTTATATTTAAGAGTGGGAAAAGATGAGGAACTATCAGCTTGCTTCCAGCAGAAAAATTAAGGAAAGATTGAACAAAATCATCAAAGTAAACAGAAAATCAATTACATTCACATAGATTTTAATTGGTTTGACATAAGTTAAAGACACAGTGCCAGACTTGCTTGCTAGCTTGTTTTGTTAAGAGGAATAGCTTCTGCACAACATAAATTTTATTTGATCTCATCTAATGTGATATCATTAAAGTGTTTGGTATTTGGCTGCACATGAAATTAAATGAAAATCTGAAGAAGATGGAGTTTATCAGAGGAATTATAGGGTCAGAAAGAAAATATTGAAGTGTAAGAAATGGGTAGTAAGAACTGAGCAGAGCTGATACAGAAAAGTGTCAACATGGACCAATGTTGAGTTGGAACTGCCTAATGTTTTGACTAATAATCTGGACACTAAAAATAATAATGGGCTAACATACTTTGCTGTCTACACAAAATTATAAAGCACTACCAATGTCGAAGAGGATCAGGAGATCATAAAGAACTGGGATAACCTTGAACATTTGTGTAATATAAATGGCATATTTAATAATTCATGGGAAAAGTCATGTACTTGGGGACTAAGAAATACCCTAAATTTCTACTATTTAAACTGAGAGCTTATCATTTGTAAATGACGGAGAAGGAGATAGGCTTAGATACACAGCTCAATTATGACCTTGAGCTGCTAATATAAGTGTAAAAATAACCAAAAGTTGGAAATATCTGTCCTGATACACACAAGATATGGGAATAATTGTAGTATTTTCAGGCAGTGACAAGAGATCTTGGAGATATATTTTATATTCAAGGGCTTTAAATTAACTCCACCAGACCAGCGATCTATAGAATAACTGGGGCAATGAAAGCTCATTGCAGGAAAGAATGATGAGCTTGACTTATTTAAGCTAGCAAAATGTAGATGATCTATAAAAGCAAGAGGTGTCTCAGAACTATAGTCAACCACCATCTAAGGGATGCTATAAACTACAGGCATAACTTTTGTTTTCAGTCCTTCAGAGGGTTTCCATGTCTGACACAGAGACATAATGATGAACACCGTATTAGATGGATCCCTTACCTATTCCAGTTTGGAAACCGGAAACTTATCATTGCTTGTTATCTGAATGGTAACAACACCAGAGGGCAAAGAGTATAACATCTTTGAGACAGAGTGAATGTATCTGCAACAAAATTGTCATCTCTAGTCCTGCCTGGAAAAAGATGCCGATGTTAACATCAGTGCAAAGTTCACTTTCTTCACCTCTTGGCTACAGAGAAGATGGGTGGGATGGTTTTGTTGTTATCACCAAATAGTATTACTCAGTTACCAGGGAAAAATGCACCAAGGTAAAGACTACAGTTTGAAAACAAACACAACTGACTTTAGCACCTGTCAGCTGAGGAGCTGCCTTCCAGGCTGCCAGGACTGAGCCACATCTGCGGGCACAAGTGACATCGTGTGGCTGGCTGGAAAAACGTGAAGAGGCGAATAGAAGCTGAAATAGCCCCAAAAAGCTAGCAAGAAAAGAGCCACTAACTCCAGTGAGAACTGTATTTCACTTAGCTTCCACTTCCCATGAATTTAGTTGCAAAATTAACCTTTTTTTTTTTTTTAATATAAGTAAAAAATACAACACTAAAATACAACAACCACATACTGCTCATTATCACATCCAACTGCAGTTGTACTATTCCAGGAAATTTTCTGGAGTAGCTGGCAAAGATAAAGCAATATTTATCTCTAATTAGGCACTATCTGAACATCAGCCAGTCTCTGCGTGGATACAGCTCCTGCTTTTTCCAGTATGACACTCACTCTAACCTGGATACTCTGAGGCTGTTATTCAGCACATTAGGGACGTGTGAACAGCAAGGGTTACAGAGCTCATGAGATGTCTGCTTTCCTGAATATGTGACACTTAAAACTATGAATTATGGTAAAAGATTAACTATTAAACATCTATGCGTACAGAAACAAGACACATTAATACATGAGGATGTGAGGAGATGCAAGTTCCATTCTAGATGCTTGCTAAGTACACAAGCCTCATACCATTGTGCTTTGCTGTCAGATGTATTCTTCTGGGCATATAGCTAACGTAAAGTGGCTAAATATCTTCTTGAGCAGAGTAACCCTTTCATGGTTTGCACAGAAGCTGGACAGATGCATGCAGGACTGTTTGCACAGTATGTTTTGACACATCACCAGAGGTTCACAGTCTGATGCCTGCTAGCCCCTCCACTCTGCATGTAACCACTTGGCGCCAAACCTACAGCTGAAAAGTTTATTTTCTCTGATACTCACTGCCTATGCCACAAGGATAGGGCTGAATGTTAGAGTTCTTAACCATAAGTGCAGAAGGCAGAGAAACTACTCTGCCATGGCCAACAGGGCATGAGACAGACTATACAAATACTCAGAACTAAACAGGGAAATACTGAGTCGAGAAGGAATTACTTAGGATGTTTCTAGTTTTAATAGCTCCACATTCCTAAGATAATAATAAAAAAACCCATAAAATAAATGCTGGTTGGTATAAAAGAGTGACAGGTGTTGCAGTATTCTACTGAAAAAAACTTACACCATATGTTGTTTCTGTATAACACTGTTCTTGGTGTGCTACATACTTCTCCCAACTTAAAATTTGCACAAAAACGCTACTCTCTCAATACATATGTAAAAAAGCATCACATCAACTCTAGGAAGCTTCCAAACATGCTTGATGTGTGCAGTACAATGAAAAGTTTAGGTGTTCATTTCTGGGCAATGACTTAAACCTTGTGAGGTGGCCAGACTTGGTTGCTCCTGCACAAGGAATCCTACAATACACCTCATGTACACGTATGCAATGTCTGGTGAGGACTAAGGAACCAAATCCCTTCAGGTTAGACCAGAAAGACTGATGATCCAGAATAACTTCTCTATCTTGCTACAGCCTTGTGACAGACTTTGTAGCATCTGTTTTTCCTCTTCCTTGCATAGCTAAGCCATAATTTCCTTAATATAAGTTGATGGAGCCAGCTATCATATTACCCAAATACCCACAAGAGTGACATCCAAGCCCTGCTGCCGGACATGCCTCGCATTGGATGCATTCTTTTGGAAAACTGCTTCCCCAACTTGTTTACCCCAGATGACCTGCTACTGTTATATGGTGTAAAGTGAAGGAGACGGGGAGAGGAATGGCCCAGTTATCTGTTAAAATTAATTTAATCTATTTTTTGTCAGTTATGTAATCTAAAAGTAGAATTCAGACTCAATTGTCATGATCATTTCCTTCACTGCCTGACTTGCTGAAATTTGGAGTAAGAGATGCGTACAACGTGCTTTTGGTACTCACAGCAAACACGGATATATGGTCTTCAGACCAGTATCTAGGAACACAATTATCCCATTATTCCACCTGGTTACCTAATGGTTTATATATCTGGAAAGTTTCTGTGAACTTGTAATTGTGAGAAATATTAAAAAATGCTTACTCTAACTTTATCTATGGAGGAAAATGATCTTCATGCTTTATCACGATACAAGAGAAATGACTCTACTAATATTCAAAATACACAGCATGTATCAAGGAGTCATTAGCACTAATCAACCATCTGCCTGGTACTAACATCCGGTCTACTTAACACATGCATCAGTACTCACGGGAGTAGCCAGCAGTCGTGCCCTCCTGTGCCCTCGGGAAGTTTTCTCTGTCAGTTCCGGCAGTAAGAGACAAGGACCGGGTCTCTGAATCAGGGGAATTAGTTCTGGTGTCCATGTCCCCTTTCAGAATAAGCCAACTGGTCTTTAGCTGGAGAGAGTAAAAGCCCATTATAGGATTCAGGATTTAATATCTCAATGTAGCTTTCCTGCTTCACTTGTCTGCGAAGTCTTGTGAATCGATTGTGTATTTGTACTCATTGCAATTTGTACCATCCTTTATCAAATGCTAAAACTTGACTATATCCTGGGACTCCATTAGACGCCACAGCTACCAAAAGCTTTTAACTTTCAGCTGGGCTGAGGACAGTTTCTCTGTTCTTTATGCTGATCACCGCACCACACTTTAGACTCTGCACTCTGTTATTTTCTTATAATTAATCTTCTCTTAATGTTTTTCTTGTATGTTAATATGCATCCTAAGTAAAAGTCCACAGGCTTAGCTGAATCACCAGTGTATATATTGAGACTGAGTGACAAACTTATTCCTCTTAATCTCGATATCCCTATTTCTTTCTTTACTGAAGAATATATATTCTAAACTCTCTGGATTAAGCTTTTCTATATCTTCTTGGAAAAACCTAAGAGTAGTAATGATTATTGCAGTTACATGAAAGTATATCTTTATGTATGAACATGTTTTAAAAAACATCTGCTTCAAGAAAGATCAATAAACTTCTCCTTTTTGTCCTTTCTGATCATTACCTTCTTGCTGTCCTGATCCAAGCTTCCATCCTCTCCTTCTGATCTTCTTGCTGCTGGAAGATTAAGTTAATTTAAAACATTAGAACAGATTACAACTTTTTTGTCTTCTGTTTTCATGGTGGTTATGTTTCAAATATTTTTAAGAGAAAAAAACACAAACAATCTAATAATAAAAGCAAAGAAAACAAACAAAACCAAACAAACAACAAAACAAAGACAATACAAAAATAGAGCTGGGCATAAAATTTGATCTGTAGAGCTATGGTCTCACAAATTATTACAATAATTCTCACTCTTCAGGCATACAGTGAATTTAGACAATCTACTCCTGCTGGATTTTGAACCTATCTTTTTAGGAAGAAACTATTTATGGGAAATGAGTGGAGGGAAAGAACCTACATCATAAGCATAACTTAGGGACAGATTTATATGGTCACTGCACACAGTGCAGTAATTTCTCCATTCTTCTGTGTTACCATGACCATGAAAGTACATATGATTACATATTGTGGCCTGCACACCTGGGCCTCCTGTGTTCCCCTAAAGGATGGGCCATATTATCTCTTCATGAAATCTGCAAGAGAGGTTGTGTCAGACTCAAAAATTCACAGTTCTGTGACCGACCACTTTTCTGACTACACTCACTTCTTAAGAGTCTTTTAAGAAAAAAAAAAAAGCTGATTTTTACTGTTGGTTTATTTTTTTTGTAACTTTCCGACATGCTGAGAAGAAAAACTCCAAAATCCTAAAGTTATTCATTAGATGATTCTCAACCATCAAAAGTGCTTTTCCTCATCTGTTATGTCCTAGAGTATTGTTTCAGACACTGAATTTTACCTCAGAATTTTACAGAACGATTTTGTCCAAAATTTCACACCATTACAGATAGCTTCCCAAAATTTGAGTCCTACTTGCCTTTCTGTAATATCACTCTGTGTTGTTTTGGGGAGAGTTTTATGGTACAAAACTGAAGTAATGCAATGATCTAGCATAATTTTAGGCCCATGACAAATCATCCTAACAACAGGGGTTGTTTGCAATGCTTGAGCACAAGACTAACACAAGCACCCCATGCAACACAATGCAGACAGAAAACATTTATTATTAATAAAAATAGTATGATAATACAAAAGTTAAGGCTCAGATTAGACTCTCAGGGACAGAGCCGAGGAAAAGATCAAGTTGCCCCATTAGAAGTGCTGTAACACTCCCCCAAGTTGGGAACAACTCTGCCCTCTGTGCTTCCCCAACCAGCATGTTTGCAGAGGATCTGCCCTCCATCTAAACAAAATGGACAAAAGGCCATCAGCATTAGCAATTCAGTGCCATTCAGTTTTATTTTCTGGTGCCATTACACAGCTTACATCCTGACCTTAACTGGTTTTGTTGGGGAGGTAATACTTAAAAAATGACAAATTGCAGTAAGGAAAAAAACTATGGGTTAGAGGTGAAAATCTGTAATTGTAGAGTTTTTGGTTGGTTGGTTGGGTTTTTTTCCTCTCAATTTAATGTGGGAAAACAAAACTGGGTCATAAGTTAAAACAGCATTATGAAAAAAACTTGAAGTTTTCACAGTTAGCTAATAGCATTCCGATCAGGGCATTTTCCCAAGGTGGTAACCTGCTTCTCTGAGAAAGAAATATCAGTATCCATATATGACAGATGAAGAATAAAGTACCTACATTCCAAGAAGGACTTATACCTGGTTCACTGGTGTTTTGGGAGCATACCCTAAATCACTAGTCAACGAGTTATTTCAGGTTACAGGTATGGATCTTGCTCTCACTACATCAGAAATCCAGTAGTTTTTCTTTCAGGACACTGACATTTTAAAGGAAAACAAATTTAATCCAAACCATTACTCAGAGATTTCAGATGTTCCACGGGATCTTGAGAGCATCTGACTACAAACTGCAACATCAAGGTTTTATACAGAGATCCAGAAGAGTACAACCAAATCTGATGTGGGACATGAAGACCTGTCCCTCCCGAGTTCCTCAGAGTTCTTTATAGAACACATCGTTGGCAGATAAATCCAAGTAGCCTGAAATTCACCAGTACTGAGCATTAGCTTTACTGCTGCAAGGGATGTTTGGTTCTCCTTTGAACCCAAGTGTGAACAGCTTGTTTCACATGGATGAGTGGTAATATTGCTGAGGAGCAAACCTCTTCAAGTTTTTTTAAACTTTGAATGATGTTCAAATATCTCTGAAACTGGAACACACATACGAGAATGACCATGCAGGCTCCCGCACTCTTCACTTTCTGACCTCGTCTCTCAGCTGGAACTCTTGTGTGTCTCGTTCTTCCACCACCGTTTTTTCATTCTGAAGTTGACTGTTTATAATAGAAACACAGAAGCCGTAGCTACAGCAAATCTGTTGGGCACTGCTGTAACTGAAACCTTTTAAAGCCAAATGTTTTGGAAGAGCTGCTTGCAGTTTTTGTTTTAAAAAACATTTTTGTGCTTGTTTGTTCAAACTTGGTCTCTTTAAAGAAGGAATGTTCTCTGGCTCCTTTTCAGCATTTATCAGTTCAGTGTCCTGTCAGCTTGAGAAGCTGAATCATCAGTTGCTTGTGTTCACGCTTGAACTGGGAGCTCTTCCAGAATAAAGGTAAATTTTTATTTCTTTTTCATTGGAAGGATTTCTTTTTTTGAGTTAGAGTAAATCATGTTTTGTTCTTCAGTAGAAAAACAATGAGCATGTATTTTGAACTCAACCTTTTAGAACACCTATAATCTATGCAAGAAAGTTTAAAAACATATATTCTTGCTAACCTATAGAGATTGCTGACTCGATAATTAAATTCTCCACTCACTCCAGTAATTATGAGGAACACACAGCAGAGCAAAATTGACAAAATTCAGACTTCGACTGCATATCTGATGAATGGAAATTGATATAAAAATGCCTGTTCTGGAAGAAAAAAAAGCTGTTGCTTAGAATCCTCTTTGCAAACAAAAAATATCTATAAAATTAAATGACACAACCAGAATACAGGACATTGGAGCCATATCATCGGCTTCTGAAAAATCAGTGAAGCTATGGTAATTTACACTAGATGACTGGAACTTGGCATTTGCTCATGATCTTTCAAACCTCACTATAGTACTCAACTTTTTCCTTTATCAGTAGAATAGTTGCCTCAAATGATTTGTATATCTAAAGACAAGGAGGAATTAGAGAGCTTGGGAAGACTATAAAGTTGGCAGATTACACTACATCAAGCACTAAAGTAAAGTAAAGATACTATCTTTTTGCCTAAGATGTAACATGGGTTTGTCCAAGATGAGCAGAAAGTGTCTGTCAAAGACCAACATCTGAAGTGCACTGAAATGTCACCAAGTCTGACTTTGCTCAAAACCATACCCAGAAAAAACATAGAGGTTGTCAAAATCTGGATGATCGGAACGTGCAGTTACTTCAGCATGAAGTACCAGTTACAGGGCATGTGCACAGGCTGATTCGCTCAGCTGGGAGATGTCAGCTGACAATTTTCTTTCTTCTATTACTGTATCAGAACCAAACTAGAACTTTATCCAAATAGTGGCAGAACTTTGTCCTCCCACCTGTATCCCCGAAGATATGTACTTTCATCCACCAAGTGCCTTAGCTCACAGTGTGATGAACATAGAATCATTTTGGTTGGAAGAGACCCTCAAGATCGAGTCCAAGCATAACCTAATTCTAGCACTAAACCATGTCCCTAAGAGCCTCATCTACACGTCTTTTAAACATCTCCAGGGATGGTGACTCCACCACTTCCCTGGGCAGCCTGTTCCAATGCCTGGCAAACTTTTCAGTGAAGAAATGTTTCCTAATATCCAATCTGAACCTTTCCGGGTGCAACTTGAGGCCATTTCCTCTTGTCCTGTCACTTGCTACTTGGGAGAAGAGACCAACAGCCCCCATGCTACAACCTCCTTTCAGGTAATTGTAGAGAGCAATAAGGTCTCCCCTCAGCCTTCTTTTCTTCATCTCTCATGTTTATTTTATTCTCTCGCTTGTTCCCAAACAGGGGTACAATCATGATTAAAGGTTTTGGTGTGAGGCAGATTTATATCACATATTTTATTTTTATTTTTGTCCTTTGCTTCTGAGTACTGGAGTATACCACTCACGACTCTTTAAAGCAGAAATGTATTTCTGCATTTTTCAGGCATCCTTATTGCAGCAGAATCCCTATATATTTGTTCACAAATATTAAGAGTGGAATTCAGTTTAGAAAATGAATTTTCTATCGCTAATCTTGTACCATGAATCAAGATCATCGTCAAACATCACTGAGAACACAGTAGGTACTGACACCAACATGGAAATTGTACTAATGTTAATTAGTGAAATATACACCAAAAATAATAATAGAAGAATGCAGACTTTATATTTCTATTTTTCACATTGACTAGGGTCTTACGTCAGAATCTCCATGGCATTAATCTCATTGCTGGGCCTACCAAAGGTTTTCCAACTGTATCTTTCTGACGTTATCAGCTACTGAATTAGTTCCTAATTGCCATGGTGTGACTACATTTGTCCTTGATATTTTACAGATTGAAGAATGTGAACATGAAAAGCAGATATTTCATATACACCGCTTACCAATGAACATTTTTTTCCCAACAATGCAGAAGCCAGAATTATTTACAAAAACTATATATCCCAAGGCATGGTCTGAAAACAGGAAAGCAACCTTCAACATTTACATGTTTTATATCATTCCATAAATAAGAAAACTGCTTTAAAGTCAGTATCAGCTCTGAATTTCCAAGACAAATCAAAATATCATTATTCCAGTTTTAGAGAACTTACTGAATCCTTGGACAGCATGTTATACAAAATGTTATTTAATTTTCATGTTTGTTTGTTTGTTTTTTTTTTCTTTTTCTGTTTGAGATTATAAGGACATAATGTAATGCACAGACTACAGCAAACCGGTTTGGAAGTCAGTATACATACAGACACATAGAGGAAACCGCTAGAGAGAAAAGCAGACTGTACCATGCTGTTTGTAGATAGGAGGTTTCCTATAGATGTTATCTTTTACACCAGTGTCTGAGGAAGAAGGAAGATAAAGGAAAGAATAAAAGAGTAAGTAAGCAGTTCAGACCATGCTGCTCTTGTCTCTTCTCATCAACACTAAAATGCAAACACTTGAGCAAAGACTACGCTTTCATTATTCACTGTTTTCTCATTCACTGGCTATTACAAGAGAATAAAGCCTTACCCATCATCTTTATGTATTTAAAACATGGGCTATACCTACCTATGCAGCATATTCCCTGCTAAGTCCCTCAAAATGCCTTACGACATCTTGAGTGGCATCCATTTGCTGAAATGTAGGTGCTTATATCTGCACTACCAATGTATATTCCAGAGACATCAAAGAGAAATTGGCTACACTTGTCACTACTTAAAATAAAATTAACATAAATGTACAACAGACTACTATAATAGTCACACTTGAAAAGGGATTTTCCCATTAATTACGAAGAAACTGTACATGTTTAGATATAGATGTTTATACTGGAAATGCCCGATATTCTTACAGGGAATTCTATAGTTTGTCTATATTTTGAATTGTATAGCTGACCTGCCCTTCCAGGAATTTTTTGAAAGCCCCAGAGCCATGGTTCATGTTGTACAGACATCCGATTTACTCACTACTATGGACCTGAGTAATTCCCAATTATGTTTTGTTCATAAAAACGTTAAGCCCAGAAGCTAAACATAAATAAACTATTCCAGCTAAACAGTGTGGGCATAAGTTTAATGTGTTTGTAAAATAAACATGAACTTAAACAGTATAGCACATATGCAAAAACACAGCTACAGTGAGTTTCCAGGTGCGGTGGAGTCCTTCAGCTATTTTTGAAGTCTATGTTAATATGACTCTCTAATTCAGAAAGTAAATGGATAAGGAAAGAAACAAAACCAAAACCCCCTGCAGCTGTGGCACTAGAAATTATTGCATCTTTGTAAGCTTAACATTTGTCAACATGTGCCGCCTCTAACACAATTTTTTAAGTGTGCATAAGCACAGAGCTCTCTTACTCCTTTATTTCTGAGACGAAGTTTAACAGTCAACAGATTTTCACGCATCAAACATATTTTCTCTTGCAGTTTGAAGTTCACAAATCATTGTAAAAAAAAAAAAAAAAATTCAGAAGAGAATAACCAGATGCCAGCAATTGAAGATCAAAAGCTAAGCAGCGAATGCCTACCTGGAATATGGAAATGCCTAGGAGCCTGCTGATAGACAGAAGGTGAAGATTTGCTGTCTGAGTACATGGATAAGCTTGGAGTGCTCCGACCACTTTCACTGCCTCCAAGGGGAAGAGCAAAGAAAGCAGATAAAAGGAAAAATGGAAAGCAAAGTAGAGTATTTCAAGCATAAAAGCTTATTCAGAATGACTTGTTAATCCAACAGTTTTAAATACATGTTTTTTTTCTAAAACCTATTATTTTTCATCACAGTGTACTGGACATCTCATCAATAATTAATATCTGACAGATAACATCCAATTAAACTGCAACACTTGGAAACTAAAGCTTCTCCTTTAAAACCACTTTAATGAAGAAAATAAAAGGATAAGAACATCCACAATCTTGTAATTTGTTTTGTGTAGCCTTGACTGAATAGTCTATCGATAACATTTCTGAAAAGTTTAATGCTACGGCTCATAGCCTGACCCTGAAACCAGCAATGAAAACATGCAGTAGCATTTAAAATATTTCAAAGCAGGACTAGGCCAAAACCCAGATGTTTTGGTTAAGTCAAATGTTCCTGCGTATATAAGTGACAAAAACAGATGCTGAAATTTGGTTATTAATTTCAAATTCTCCCACAGGTAACATGCCACAGCATTTTATATTTATGCAAACAAGGTTGGATTATCAAGTCATGGATCTATAATGCCATAGTCACTTCACCAAATTTCAAGATATCCATAGGATTGATCCGTATTCATTTTTCCACTTGTTTTGACAAAAACTCACTAGATGCCTTTAATTTCCTCTTAGCTTATTTCCCCAAAACACACTCTATGGCATTATAGTGTTGCTTGGCAAACAAAAAAGTAAAGCTCTACTTTTTTGGGACTTGTAAAATCCAATTAAATTACAGCACTGTTAAGCAACTGGAAGCCAAACATGACATTTATTCTAACATAATATGGTTGTTAAGTTGCTGTTGTTATTTTAGTGTGGATGGAAAACAAATTCAATGGCTAGTAATGATGAAATTATAGCAAGTTTTTTGGGGGTAAAAGAAGTGCAGCAGCTCAAAGCACTAGATCTGTAAGTTCTGCCTTCAGTGAAAGGAAGTTTTATAACCATAAAATTGCTGGATTACCATAACTGTCCTGGCCGTGCCCATGGAGGTGGTCTCTGCCTCTGTTGACAGGCAGTGGATGCATGGTCATTGGTCCCTCACCAAAGCCAGCCTTGACATGCACCACTGAAGTCAACTGGGTAGTGCCACTGAGTTCCACAGGAGCAGAAGCAGGCCAGACCAGGTCAGAAGAGCATGCTGCGTATCGCATGATGATACACGAACCAATCTGTTCAAAATTTTGTGTCTGTTATTGTCACAGTTGGTGAAAAAATAAAAATCAAAAACTATTCAGCCATTACCACCGTATAGACAATAACAGTGATTTCTCATTGAAGGAAAAGTCAGAGCAGCTGAGAAACCAAAATCACAACTGCATGTGATGATAGCCTACGGTCCTTCCAAAAAGTAAGGGAAGAATTATGGCATCACTGAAAACCTGGTGCATCACCACCAGCTTGCAGTCAAATTGCCCTCAGACATGGAACCAGAAGGTTATTCAGTTTCTTGATTCGTGCTTTGATCTTGGAAGGAAAGAAATGGTGACAGGTTTTCACTGCATATTTATTAATTCCCTCTTTCTTTCCTACTTGCTACCCAGATGCTTGGCCATCCCTACTAAATGGAAGAAGCCTCAATGCCACTACAACTTGGAAGGCAAAGAGACCTTACTTAAGTAAAATCTTTTACAACTCAAATAACCTTAAAAATCTTAATCTCAAAGTTATGTTCCAATTGGATTTTTTAAATTTAAAACAAAAAGGAAAGTTTTCAAGTGATTTTCACAGTTTATTGATTCTGTGTTTACTTAAAATCAGCATATTATTAAAAACTCATATTAATATATGACTTGCATGAATAATTGCTTCATTGAGCAGTGACCCCATGGTGCTGGCATTGCACACACAGAAAGTCACTCTTCAGGAACAGGGTAGGATGTCAGTGGGGAATCAGGAGGAAGCATTGATTAAGAGGCATAAACTTCTAAGAAAACAGGATGCAAGCACAAGTACTAGGAGAGAGCAAATCCACAAACTGTTTGATGCAAGGATCACCTGGGTGGAACAGTTTGCAAAGCCATCACCTCTAACTTGCTCAAAAGGGAAGGATTAAGGATGAAATGAGAGAAAAGGTTCCTGCAGCCCACTCATACAAGCTGATGCACATTTAAATTATATTTATAACTCTGCCACTGATTTGGACAAGCACAAAAAGAGCAGTTGTATTTCACATTTTGCATACAAAAATAAGTATTTAATAATAAAGCAAACTGAAGGCCCATGGAGAAAGTTCATTTGTAGGAACTCCAACTAGTAATTTATATAGCCTGTAATAAAAATCTCTAAAACGAGACTTTGCCAAGAATTTGTGTCTTTCAAGGTTTGCCTGGCATACATTGAAGAACTTCAAATAAAGGTCCCAGAGAAAATTAAACTACCAGACAGAGGGATTTTTCAGACTTTTGGTTTTGTCTTCTGCCACAAGCAGCTGCAGGCCGTGATCTGCTCTACTGGTCAGTGCACACTGAAAAACCAGAATTGCGAACTCTTCCCTGGATTTTATTTAACTTGGAAAGAATCTGGAAAAGTTTACTTTGAACTTGAGCATCAACCACAAAAACTTCCTTGTGTCTCTTGGCTGCTGACAGGGTAGGCAGCTCTTTTAACCTTGTGTGTGTGGAGCCAACTGACCAGAGTTCAGAACGTGCTCCCTTTTCAAGGGATTCTCAGGAAAAGTATCATATTGTTTATATCTCCTTCCTAGTTAGCTTTTATCTTATCTGGGACGATGGGAAATTTGACAACAAGTTACAGTAAGAGCTGTCTAAGTTCGGGATTGAACAACAAACAGATACCAAACTGGATCTTTTAATATCTCTGCACATGGTGCATTAAGCTAGACAGAGTTTTTTTAAGTCTGATGACTAATTATTTTCAAGCTTTCAAAGCCATATAAATGGGCTTTGAAAGCTGTGCTTCTGCACTAGAAAGGCAAGATACTATCTACCACATTTTAAGTAAGAACTTTTTCAGTAGGGCTCAGCACAGCCTGCAAGCTCCTTGACTCCATCACCTCAAGAGGAAGAGTTACACCAAGTGTAGGTACTTGGAATATCACACCCTATGATTCACAAGGGCATGAACTGTGCAGCTTTTTTGAAGAGAGGGTGTCACAGGATTTATTTTGAAGACAGCAATCCTTAAAAGAGCACAATCAAATAATTTGTCTGCATGATAAAGAATAGCTCATCCTACTACACTTCCTGGCAGCTAGACTGCAGTATACTGAAGAAAGAACAGGAACTCAGTAATCATCTTTTTCGCTGGAAAAATTATGAACCAGGTAATTCTCAAGACAAATGATGCAACTCAGTGAAGTCAAAAGGATGATTCTGCCTGTTTTAATTTACCCAGGGTAGTAACATCTCTGTCTCCTGGAAGTGTAAAGAAATATTTTTGTGATGATTGTGAAGTACTGTTTTTACAAAAAGATTACTTTTAGTATTATATTAATCAGTGTAGCATTTTTGGATTTAATAAAAAAAAAATTCTAAAGGAGCATTATTTCACAGTTTTAAAACTCAAGTGGCAACATTAACTTTTGTCTGGTTGCAAAGCAACTATTTCTACAATCCTACTCTTCCCACGCTAAGCACTTCAAAGAGAATAAAATAGCGCATCAACGCCCTCAAAAGGCTTTTCAAGGTAAAGGAAAACTATAGTCTGCAGCTCAGAGAAAATAATTCAGAGAAGTTGAAGAGGATGGGGGCAAATCTCTTGACTCCTTTTGAACTGAGACTTTAATTCCATATAAAACAGCAGATTATCTATACTACCTCTGCAAGACTCAAGATTACCTATATAGGAAAATTATAGGGGCTTGCCTGCCTCACACGAACACTGCAAGGCACTGTAAGCAATAGCTTGCAAAATATTTTAGCTCCTTGATAAAAAAAGTCCTGCAGAATTGCAAAATATTATAATTTTGATCATACTAAAAATAACTGTTTGGGCACAAGGAGCTGCCACTTGCGGATTTTTTCCTCCAAACAGTAGCACAAAATAATTGCTGCTGCTCTGATCAACAGCAGGTAGCACTGAACAGAAACTCATTTTAACAGGGGTGCTGTTAAGCAGCTGCAGGTGGGTTTTTGAATAGGATCCCTCCCCACAGTGAAATTGTGCGCTGCGGCACACTGAAGAGGTTTCTCTTACTCTGTATTTCAGGTTAGATGCTACTGTACACATTTAGAGGACAGATCAAAAAGCTGGCTGAGCAGTGCCTCAGGGAATACCAGGAGGTGTGCCAGCATCCCAAGAAAAGGGTGTCCTCCAAAATTTTCTCTTGGGGATCGCATTTAGGAGACTCGAGCCTGATTCTATTCCTGTTTATACCAGTGAAATTCAACTGACTTTAGATTGAGGTGTTTCTGGGTGCATCAGGGCCCAAAGAAGATGCATTTGTTATTTTTCCAAAGGCAATGAGTGCCTGCTATTCATTTGAGTTTGCATGTCAGACCTGCTCATAAGTCTGGTTCCTGCAGAGGTTCACTGCCTTTTCTGCAATAGTTAGGATGGCAAGAAGAACAGTTTTGCTTTATAAAAACAAACAGTACATGAGAGTCAAGGAACATGCACTGAAAATGTCTGATCAGGGGAAAACATGTGGTAGCTGAATTTCTTCTCTTTATGATGTTTAACTAACTAGTTAAAAAATAATAGCCTTTGCCTCAAAAGATATTGGCATTTCTTGTTACTGTCTCACATCTGCAACACAGAGATCATCAAAGGTTAATATCCACAGCACAAAATACCAAGGAGAATAGATTAAATTAACTCTTTTATAATACACAGCACAGATTATTAGCTAATCAGCGCAGCTGTATTGATTTAACCAGCTTATCTGGCATAATTTTTGGTAATGCTACAAATAATCTAAAGACTGTCTAAAAGTAGGTTAGGTTGAACAAGTGATCATACAGTATTGGATCCAATGTATAAGCTTGTTGCAATATTTAGTGTCATCAAAATAGGGTAAACACCGTATTTTAGAACAAATAGACCTTTAAATTATTTCCGTCCCCCATTTTCATTAGAAAATCTAATCCCTTCCCTCCACCCTTTTGAAAAACACTTAACACCCACTGAAAAAAAGCAAAAATAAACCAACCCATACCCACTCAGTTCTTAAAACTTACACGGTACATCAAGAAAGCACTTGCACAAAATTAAGACAAATTTTATCCAAGTGGAAGCCATGCTTGCACAGACATAAAAGTGAAACACATCTGAATAAATCTACAGTATCACAGCACAGTTTTGCATTCCTGGACCTTACCTTTGAAGAAAGGGATGTAATGATGTCTGAATGTAGATGTAAGGCTTGGGTGTTGGGGCAGGGAGATGCAGCTACTGGTACCAAGACTCTGAGTACCAGCTGGGGGCAACAGAGAGTAAGTGAAAATAAACTATTTAGTTCACTTACTGAAAGCCATGAATTACAATGCCATCCTTTTTTTTCAGGAACATTTTCCTCTTGATGCTTAGAAAACACATAGTTTAAGACTTAATCTTTCTCTGGTTATTGCTAAAAACATCACAGTGGCCATACTATGCAGTTGGCCAAGGGACATGGACTTTCTGCAGATGGAGTATCAAGTAAAATGTTGATAAGGTAATGCATCAGAAAATATTCCAGAAAAGGCACCACAAAAAGCAGAGCTGCACTCAGGGGAAAATCTGCATATTCAAAGATGCAAGAGGGAATGATATATGCTCATAATGGATCTAATGAAATGAAATGGGGAGAGCTTTGTCTATACTGAGAACTGTGCTACGACTGGGCCCAGCTCTCACTGCCGTCAGCGCACACTGGTAGGATTTAGTTCACAACACACCAGGGCACTGAAGTGCATGGCTAATTTAAGCATGTGAAGAAACATCCTGAGGTATTTGAGCTCTAAAAGTTAGACATGTGATTAAGTACTTTGAAAAACATTCTCAGAAGTAATCTTTGTTTGCTTTGTTGTAATAATGTCCTAATAATATATTTTGGAGGACTAATGGCAATTATTAAAAGTGGCTATTATGATGACTATCTTCTTAATTTTCAATGTAGCTTTAAAACCTTAGAAATAAATTCAAATTTCTTTCGTCTTTCTTCCTTGCTTTAACAGTGTGCAGCTAAGCTTACACTTAACACAACTGCCAGACCTTCAGCAAAGACTAATCTTTCCCCTGTTTAATAGATCTTTGATACTCAATCTCATTTCCACTTCATCAAAGACTTTATGTAGTATAAATATTCAGTCGATGAAAAAACTGTTCCTGCTACCCCTCAGATTTTTATTTCCACTGGGAAGATTAAAAGCTCCTAATTTTCCAAATGAGTTTAAAATTATAATATATCCCCATTGAAATTAAAAAACACCAAGACACTAATAAAAATTCTCTGTTTTTTTCACCCAAATGATGGAGTGAAGAAAAATAAGAATGAATTTTGAGCAATTTAGTAGATTGTTTCCAAGGACAAAATTCTGTACAGTACCCAGATTTTAATGGGCTTTGGTAAGGGACCCGCCTGCAAAAATCAAAAGGAGGTCCCTCCTCTGTGTGACAAGAGCACCAACACAGCTACTACTACAGCACAAAGCAGCAATAAACATTGCTGTAAGCTTCTCAACCAAAGCAAGTTGGCCTTCAAAATCTACCCATTAGAACCACTAGTCACTCCTCCAGCTCTTGCACTGTGGAGAGGAGACACAGACCATAACCTTGCAGTAGAAGAAGGGAAAAGAAGCCACTCAATCACCCTCTTGGCTTTGTGTGCATTCATGGCTACCGTGCCACACCGTGAAAGAGCTGTGGATTGAACTTGTAGGTTCAGGCAGGATGGAACCAGGATTAAGTCCTTTAAACTCTTCCATCATCTTTTTACAGACACATAAAATCAGTCTTTCTAGATGCCTATTTTAGTTTTCTTAGATGCTCATTTCTGAACCACTTGTTTCCCTTCTCCCCATGGGATGCTCCACTCATAGTAAATAAATCACAGCAATGAACTGCTACTCCACCTTAAACTCCTACCTAACAGAGTCTACCCTACTTACAACATAAGACAAAGTAGTGGAAAAAATCTAGAGAATACATAAGGCTGCTTTTCTATTACCTGGTCTGCTGTAATGCTGAGGAGAATGGGAGGTTGGAGTGTAGCGACCATAGCCCAGTGAGCCAGCAGAGCTAGGACTTGATGTCCTGTACTGCTTGAAAGATCTGTCATCCTGGTCACCCTGAGAGGAAGAGAGGAAACACATGCCATTGGGGAAGAGAAATAACTTCCAAAACAAGCAAAATATGCCTTTTTTGATGTGCCATGTAGATGGAAGCTGGTATTGTCGTGATGCTCCATGCAATCCCAATAAAATGAGGTGGCTTTCAGCTGTAAGCACCTCCACTGCAGTGTGACCGATAGAGCTCTGCCAAGTATCAGAGAACGGTCATGTTCCCAGGAAAGTCAGCACATACACGAATCTAAAACAAAATATCATTTAAAAAGAACATAAGACTGTAGAATTGTTGTTTCAGGACAGAGTAATTCACTGAACATACACAGATGGGTGGAAGATGCGATCAGGATAGCATGACAGTACTATGGTCACTCTGTGCCTATATGAATGGATGCATAATGGCTACAAGTAACACAAAAATCAGCATTTGTTGGCTTCATCACATCACAGAAAAGACCGTGTCTGCTGTATAAATTGCCTAGCGTACCATATTACAACACCGTGATTCACTAGCTAGGTAACAGATCGAATCACTCCTATATAGCATCAGCATTAATACTGCAGCATTATGCAAAGCAAGTCATACAACCCATTTCCCACTAAATCCTTGGCTTCAACCACTTAAAACTGAGCCCACCCATTCCAAACTTCTCACTCTCTATAGCTAGTTAAATTACAATTGCGATTTGCACGTAATGTCTTCATAACAGTAAAAGCCTAACAAGTGAATTAGATGTGGAAATGACTTTTTGTAAACTAGCCATAAAAACAAATACAAATTTCTTGTTTCTTTTAAGGCAAGTGAGAATTGTCTTGAGTTAACTTCACCCCAGACTTACTGAACGCATTTTCAGAGATGGAAAATCAGTTCTGTACAGTGGTGAGTAGCATTATTGCTTTAACATCAATTTCAGAAGAAATTATACAAAAAATGGAGAACAACTGATACCTTCCAAAGCATCCAGCTTTCTGCAGGCATTCTTCCAACAACTCCCCTATGCCCAGTTTGATGGGTTTTCCTCTTAAAGTAGCTACATTATTTAATACCCACGCTAACCTTGCAAAGAGAGTTACAAGCAGCACAGCAACGTCTCTAGAAAGTCTTGCGATTATATTTAAATATCATATGAGCATCATCTAATGGTCTACGATGTGTTCAATTGCATGATACATTGGAATTTTACTCCATCAAAAATCCCTGCAACAATCCCTGATAAGTTTGCAGATGATGATGCCTGAGCACCCAATCATAGACTCTTTAGAGAAAGACAGCAAGCATGGCAAAGCTGGATAACATGGGCATATTCACTTAAGACAAATCATGGCAGCACTAACCTCCATACCAGCATCCCTTTCAGAATTTAATAGTATTGACAGTTTGATAACTGGTAGCTAATTTAAAGGCAATTATTATAATCTTCCAAAACACCAAGATTTTACATTGATTGTTTCAGACCTTACCTTTTGTGCACTTGGTGTCTCTGTAAGGAATAGTCAATTAAGTTCATGAAATCCAATACTAAATAAAGCATGTTTTTATTTTTAAACTATAAATTAAATACTATCTCTATTGGCTATCTTCACCGGTCACTAGTACTAAAATTTTGCAATAATGGGGAAATTAGCCAGGTCCGTGATACGTAAATTGAGTTACTATTTGGAAAATATGTAAAATGTTATCACTGCTCCAGTGTGATGTTTCTTGAAATAATGACTGGCTTTGATCATTAATGCACATCAAAATACAGAGGCCTAGAAGTTTAGCTTTAACAAAATCTGTGCACAAACTGTGTAAGTTTAACTATTTATGGAATAAAAAAATAAAAAGAAAAAATAAGAGAAAGCTACACCAAGCATTAATTCAGTCAAGTCACGCTGGAAACTTTAAATGTAAACATAAATCATGTTAATATTTCCAAATGTAATTTATTTTGTAGAGCTTGAAGAAGTGGTCACCATACAACCTTTATTTTGGAAAGCAGAAACATGGATGACGGTGGAGATAGATGCATACAGATGACAATCCAGAAGCAGAGCACGTATTCAACACAAGTAACACTGTGAAAAACATAAATTATAAACCACCATGCACTGTAGAGGCAGGAGGCAAACCCCACATTTCAGACGCTGCTGGTTATCAATATGACCAGGTTAATGCATCACAAAATGGGTCAGAAGAGAACAAAGGCACTGGGGATTACCTCAGTAGGTGTTGGAGAGAGCAACTGAGGTGACTGAAACAGCAACACACAACAGATTAGTGATACAAATTCATGCATGATGTTACTTGTGAGAAGAATTACTCTTAAAATATCAATATGCATGTGTAACACATGATACAGTTAAGAAAAACACCTGTCAATTAAGTTAGGGCAATTTTTCTTTATTCATTTGTGAATAATAAGGAATAAGATATTAAAAAAAACCCTTCATATAAAGCTTTTGTTGATTTCTTTACTACAAAAACCTGAAGCCTGGTGAGGTCAGTCCTGTATTGCAGAGAGTGCTGCTAGTAGAGAAACCTCCATTTAAAGCATGCCTGAAATGAGACACAAGCCCTTGTTGAAGCTGCATTGAAACACCTCTGAAATCTGGACTAGAACTTTGTTGCTCGGAGTTGGCTGTTTACAGGGAAAGAAAAATATCTGTACTATTTAATTTTTAATTAAACATCATGTAATTTGACAACTTGCTGTTCACTCATTTTCCTTTCAAAATTAAACACTAAGTTTGGTTAATTGAGCAAATCTACTGGAACTATTGCAGCTGCAGATGGTAGCCAGGATGCTGAAATTTGGAAGACAGGATGTTTTTTTTTTCCTGGCAATATCAAGGATATAAATATTTGGAGCACCATGAAAATGCACAGGTTGAATTGCGAGCCAATGCCATTACTCCTCTTGTCTTTTTCTTTTTTTAAAGATATTATTGAGGTCTTGCTGACACAAATGCTTACATCAGCACAGACCTACCCGAGAAAGAATTAAGCTGGTGGCACAAACACTGAAGCAAAAGCAGATATGGCATGAAAATCGGTGTGTGCTTTAAAACACACCCAACCACCAAAGCAGAAAACTGACCAGTCCATGTCAAGGCTGGTATCTTAATCAGAATTGTTAGGTAACAGACTTAGCTTAAAGCTTGCTTAAATATATCCACATGCCAGCACCAGAAGACACCCATTCCTGGGCCTGTGTAGGTTTTTGGAAGCAAGTGAACAAACAGATGCTTTCCAGGCAGGTTCTGGGCTGCTTCTCCCAAGTGAACCAAGGTGTCTCCTCCAGCCCTAAAGGAAAAGGCCCTCTTTCATGATATGGTCCCTTTTGTCTTCTGTTAAGGCATGTATTTTCTGAAAAAGGCGCTGACTCCAGTTGTCCCAATAAACCCATCCTGTCACAGGATAACCACTGAGCCACTCACTGAAAGCAGGTGACAGCAGCTATACCCTTTTTGCTGGTTTTTGTTTGTTTGTTTGTTTGCTTTTTCTCTTTGGTTAGTTGTGGATTTTTTTAGACCTCAACTGCAACTACCTTCTCTCCCACTCCTGAAAAGTGTGATGCTGAGGTTCCCAGAGGAGAAAGAGACGCCGAGGGCAGGCAGGGGGGAAACTCCCTCCAACAGCAGCACAGACTAATGCTGTGTGCGATGGTTTTATAACCATCAGGGTGGGTGCAATGAGTGAGTCCTCACAGGAGCTGTGCAGAAGGTTGTTTAGTCTATGCAACTCTGCCAAGCCTAGATGTAGACAGGCAGTCAAGGAGGGCCACTAGTATTACCAGCACCTACAAATTTTGATGTAGATAGGAAATGTCTATACTCCATAAGCTCAGGGCTAGCAAGCAGCTTTCAGTTTTGTGAATTCAGAAACCTAAACACCATTTAAACCCCTTACCAGATAGAATCTTAATTCTTTTAGTATGCATTATAATACACCTACTGTTGTTCAGCATTGTACATAGAGGGTTTGGAAGAGAGTCTGCAAGATCTAACATATGTGCCACACTTCACCTGAGAGTAGTAGTGAGACTTCGGTAGTAGATTAAGTGTAAAAGGTGCGACAGCTGGACTTGGGCTATTATAAATAGTATGGCTATTATTTTTTTCTACCTTGCACCTATACAGAACAATGCAGACTTCCACTCTAGACCACATATATAAATTAATACCTTGATAATATACCTAGTACATTTAAGAGGATTGATACGTAAAAAGTATCTAAAATTATAAAAGGAATCAGAAATTCAAGCAAAAGGTAGATATGTTTAGGGAAGAAAAGCTAACTTGCGTGACAGGAGTTATATACAAATACGTTTCACAAAAAGAAAAAAAAACCAAACAGAATTAGTATTAAAAAGGTCATGTAAATTAGATTTCATTAGCACAAACTGCATAATACTAGCTCTGCATATGAGTAATTTGAAATGCATGAGTGACATGAGGATGAACTTTAGTAAGGGATAGTTGATAGAAATTTGTACATAGGAAAGTGATACCATTGTTGTGTTACCAAAATAACATGGCACACTTGAAAAAAATAAAAAAAATAATGAAAGACATTTGGCTTCGCTTCTGATTTTTGCATTATAATTAGCAATGGCTCCTGTTTCCCACCACATGCATGTAGAACTCCTCTCACAGAAACTCATATTTTAATTACATGTCATCTGTTTAAAAAAAAAAAAAATCACGGAAATTAATTCTATAATTTCCACAAACTAAAAAGTGAAATTAATATCTCACTTGTTTTTTGGAAGGCTAAAATGCCTTGTGAATGAATGGATGACATGACTCAATCAACTGAAGTTATAAAAGTTATAAATTATGTATATAGTTAAGAGTGCTCAGCAACATGTTTAATGATGCACATAAAATCTCAAATTCATAGTAAAAAAATACCCATGTTTCAGTACCTCCCCGTAACTATGCCTGTCATCTGAAGAGTAACTGATATATGGAGAATAGGAGATCATATCTGGGCGGTCAATGTTATAGATGGCTTTATTTTTAGGAAGAGCAGCCAAATCCCTGTAGTCAAGAATTTCATCTCCAAGCTTTGCCTAAGAAAAGGAGGAAAGAAAGCAGTGAGAATAAGAAAGAATACAATCAAGATGTGATCAGAAAAGGACAGATAAGTATAGGTAGAAAATCATCATCAACCACTTTTTCTGCTTGCGCACTTTTAAATCTCTTACATTTACTACACAATGCAAAATATTACTGCTCTTTTCTTTTTATATACTGGTGCTTTCTACTTTTTTTTGGTCACTCGTATTTGGCTAGTAGGAGTATCATGACATCATTTCAGTGCCCTAGCTTACTGCTAGCTGCACAGAGACATGTGGGACAGATATTGTGGCCTTTTTCAGGCAAAAAGCCCTTCATTTTAAAGTGGTTGTGGTGTGCAGGGTTCCCCTACCATAAGCAGTAGTGAATAATCAAATATGTCTTTCCAACACATACTCTCCAGATGCTGAAAAACATCAGTCATGTCCTTAATTTTTCCCATTCAGCTGTGTCCCCCAGCTTCACCTCCTTCCCTATGTTTAAGCAGCCCTTTAATTATGGATCACAAACCAGCAGATGATGGATTTGCAGCATGGTAGATTAGTTGGAAGATCACAGATGCCACTTAAGTAAAGTTCAAGTCCTTTCATGAGACTCATGCAGCCAACAGAGGGTAAGGGCTGTGTCGTTGCCCATTCTCCTCTTACTACACTTATTCCAGAAGTATAATTATCAAAATGACACATTTGCACAAGTTATCCTTAGGATAATGGTAACTTGCACCAAAACTGTATACAGCATGCACTGTCTTGTAGATATGATGACAAGTTGGCCACATTGAGAGTGGAGGAATGTGCAGTGCAATTCTCTCATTTTCAGTTCAGGCTTTGCAGAATGATCAGCTCCTCGTTGGTGACAAAATGTTGAGTGAATCTTGCTGTTCTCTGAAAATCTCAGTATGATCAGCTGTAACACTCTAATAATGTTTTCCACATGCAAAAATATGAAAGTATCCAGGATTTACATGTGCAGAGCTTAGCATGAGCTAAGAAAATTTCAACAGATTTTCCAGGGAAGTTTTCTATTAGGTTAATCATATAGTAAAAATTTAGTGTAACAACTTTCAGTTCTCTCTTTTTCTAAAAAAAATGTATGAATTTGTGCAAATGTAAACAATATGGAAAGAAGGAAGATTCCTCTTAACTAAGAAAGTGGAACAAAATGACCATAACCATATCACATTCTCATCCTCAAAACAAATTAAAAAGAGTATATGATTCTTCAGCAATCTACAGGTCTCACCTTCCCTGCAGCTAGTTTAAGAAGTTAAAGAGGAATTAAATAGCTCCTTAATAAAAATAAATCCCTCCCTACTGAGAAGCCAGTGGCAAGTTCTGATGCAGAGAAAGATCATGAAAAGATAAGGAGGAGTCCATCCATCAGGTTTGTTCCAAGAAGACTTGGAGCAGCACTGTACCTACCAGGAAGGTCAAGAAGGCTGTGATAATTTATGTTTTAAGGTATCCAGATGGTGAAGATTATTCCAGTGAACCCAAAGAAGTTCAGAATTGGGAATATTTAAACATGAATTACAGTAATTTTAGTCCCTATCTCTCAACGTAGAAGTGCAGCTTGAAATCCTCCCACCAGACTTCAGAACTGTCAGGAGTAAAAATTATCTAGTTATGTAATTCCTTTCAGTTTAAATATAAAAATGTAGGCAAATTTGGACAAAAAAAACCCCTTAGAGATACAGTTGCTTTCTAAACATTCCACTCTACAAACATTAAGCCTACATTGTTTTGTATTTTATTTGTTTCACCAACTTTCTAATAGGCGAGAGGAATTTAAATACGCTAGGAAAGGCTAAAATTACAACTAAGAGGCTTTACACCATTTCTTCAATAATTTGGTATTTTGGATTTTTGTCAAAACCATGCTCTAAGTTTAGAGTATCTATTTCATTTGGAATATGTAATTTTACAGTTGTATAATTGCAAATATGATCCCGTATAAAGATATAATGTGATTTCTATTCCTAGTATGAGAACATACAACACAGCTACATACCCTAACCTAAAACTTTGCAGGGACCACCTAATTCTCTCTTCATAAAATCTAGCATAATAGCATCATTTAGAAATTAACTGATTCTTAAGTCGTATTTAAAACTTCAAAGGGCATTGGCCTGTGCTCTCTTTCAGTTCAAGAAAGCAACAAAGTCTGATAGCAACAGGAGAAGAAAAAGAAGTACAGCTTTAGTAAACTGTCCATATGAACCACATTGAGGTTCAGTCAAAACATGCTTTCTTTATCTATCCTTAGCTGACCAGTCAACCATGACCCAGAAACACATCTCCCATGAGATGGCACATTGTTCAGAATTATTGTGTTGCTCTGACTTCGAAAGCATGAGCACCATGAATTCATGGTTCCTAAATTTCAAACATTGTCCCTCAATTCTCTTTTGTCCAACATGATACTTCACAGACCTCATGAGTTGTTAAGGTTACAGTTTTACAATTGGTTTTAATGATCTGATTCCATGCTGCTGCTGAAAGCAGCTGTCCTATGTGCACCTTCCCACTGTGCTCTGCCCCCTACGTTAGCACTAGAAGACATGTAGATGGCTGCGTCTTTTTTTTTTTTTGCCTCTTTGGTTGGCTGAAGGTTTTTCCTGGCTTATTTTTTTAGCTGAATCTGGTCTGAAATCTCGTTGATCATACCTCTGTACCCACTAGTACTAGCACCAAAGAGGAGACAGGAAGACATGGCTGGAGAAGGACTGGGACATTAGGTGGGTGGGACCTTCCTTTCGGTGGCAGCATGAAATCTAGGTTTGGTAAAACCAACCACAAAAACACCCCAGACAAATCTTGAGCATGTCTGTATGTCATAACATTCCTGTAATAGAAAACAGATGCAATAGATAGCCAAAGAATTGTTTTGATAATATAGAAGTCCAATAACATGTTTTTAATTCTTTTTAGTTTCCTGTAGGTGAAAGCCAAAACAGGATTTAATCAATCTCACAGCTTGGACAATTAAGCAGTCGGAGATGAAACAGATATAGCAAGAACTGCCATGCCTCTGGGGAATCTTTTTTCATAATTGACTCATATTTGCTGGAGATCTTTATCCTTTCATAGACCCAGCTGTCGCTGAAGTATATTATAGAAACAGACACTAGAGTTGTATGCTGATGTAATTATATCCTCTTTTTTTTTGGGGGGGGGGGGGGGGGGAGGGGGTGGGGAGGGTAGGGGGTGAGGTGGGGAAGAGAATGGAAGTTTGCCCTTGACTTTTAACAGCCTGTGGAGCATATAAAAACATCAAGAAAAATAGTACCATCCAACAGGTAGATAAATGTTACTAAAAACATATAAATCTTAGAAGAATGCTCATGCCTATAAAAACAATGTAGTGGCGCATGAATGGAGAGATAGAAACCATCTGGCCAAAGAACGTGCTTATATGATAAGCGGCTCCTAGCACAATGAATAGTCCTCATAGCACTTGTTGCAATGGCTTTTTTTTTGCTGGGAATATACCATGGTATTCACCAGCACAGTACTCTACTAGGAGAACTCAGAAACAGCAATGAGTATTTAGATAAGGGGCAGTTCCTCCACTTCTAGTTCAGTCTTACTCAGATAAAGGATACGTTGTGTTCAAAATAGTTTTTACTTGAAGAAAAAGACAAGTTTGGCTCCAAGGCACTCTTTTGCTTGTCTTAGCATAGCAGATAAAAGCCCTTCATCTTCATATAACAACCTCTCCAGCAGTCAATCGCATCTCCAGAAATATCCTCTGCATATGGTCCTATCCCATGAGAATGACCTGCCTACCTGAGGAATACTTGGACAGGATAAAGAACAGCCACGGTAATACTGAAGCTCTGCAAGAGATGTCTGAATGTAATGTGCCACACTTGTGGATATTTTTTACCTATTGGCAGTAGCCTTGAGAATCTGACTGTGAACATTAGCTACAGCAATTATGACAAGCAAAGTATACCCAGTATTGAAAAAAAAATACTCAGCATAAGCTTGTATCATACTTGTCATTTCAAATTCTCTCCATGAGCTCTCCAGAGCTACTGCTTCCGAGACCATAAACACATCAAAGGTCCTCTGAGGTTAAGGACTGGCATTTCTCAAGGCCAGAGTCCTGCAATCACACACAAGTGTTTTCATAAGCAAGCAGATGCAGGCTCAAGAGCTCGATTTAGACAATCTGTGTTCAACTCGAGGCTTGTAATCTACCTGTGGGCTGTACTGTTTATTTAAACTTTTCTTTTCAGAAAGTGCTGTGTTATTTTGCACGCTCTAGTATAAGCCAGCTCTAGTGGCAATGTAAGTTCTATAAATACACTACAAAAATAAAAGGAAACTGACAGAATTCTGTTATGGTAAATACAGTACTCAAACATTTTAAACGTGAGAAATTCAATTCAATTTTAGAGGAATTGCCAACTGCAGTGGTTTGGAAACACTAGGTTTCCATACCATGTGCTAAACTGTAGGAGGAAAAACAAGGTTTTCCCCATCCTCCAGAATGAATTCCACTGTGAAATACTCACATAGATCACACGGCTTGGGGAACCCGATGTACTTGAAGCAGGTACAGAAATAATACTCTCAGAGGAAGTCCTTGTTTCCTATGGCAGGAGAAGTGAAACAGATAAGAAATAGAAGAGAGGGAATGAAAATGTGATTGTAACTTCAAAAAGAGCATGCAAGACATTTCATTTAATTTAACCTTTACCATTCAAGAATGTTATATTAGAGTAAGCTCAAAACATACAGGCATACCAATGAGTTAAAAATAAAAGAACACCTTTAGTCAATATAATTGACCTTTTGAAAATGTAGAAATGATTTTACATATGACTTACTTTCCCCCTCACTTCAGAATGGCCAGGACAGCATTTGGGCACTATCAGGGACAAGTCAAGATACAAGATGATATTGTGGCAGCATTTTTACCATCAAACTGATCTACATTGCTTCTGGAATGTGTCATGCTACCATGCCATTCATTCACAGCGAACCACACAATAACCTGCAAAGCATCCTGAATCAGACACCCTACAGGTTTGCTGTCCCCTCTCTGACTGTAAGACTAACAGACTAATTGTAATACTCAACCCATTTTGCTCTGTTTTCAGTCATTCTGGTATTCAGAGTGACAGACCTTTATTGCTTTCTTTTTGGTAGATTCCTTTGTGATGAAAAATAAAACTACACTTAAATAACAAATCGCTGTGAGACACAATGATATTAACCATGAGTCAACAGACCTGACACTCATAATTGAGGTTTAAACAAATCTTACTACGAAATCAATGGTTTTATACCCTCTTTCATCCTGAAACGTTAATTCATCACAAAATATTCTTTCCCATCTATGGAAAAACCCTGTCCCTGATTCCAAAAAGTAAACATTTTTCCATGATCACCATTTACTGCCTCACCAAAGGCTGACACTTCTTACCTGGAGTTTTTGCCTGTTCAAACCCTTAGAAGGATTTTAGTATTATTAAGCTGTCAAGTTGAGGTAGCATCCTTCCTATTGTTCCAGTCCTTGCTTGAAGTATTTGCTACCTTTTAGAAGCAATTTGTGAACATATCTGCATTGTACTGTGTTAAGAAAACAAACAAACTCTGTGCTTACAACTATCCTTTAACTGACCCTCTGTAGCCCAAATAGTCCTATGCATGTCTCTGAGACTGTATGTGAAGATATTTATCCATATAAAAAAGGTCCAGTTCAATTGTTTTGGCATGTATGACTGAGATGTTTTAATTTTTTCTCTCTCATTTTAAGTGGTCAAGCACTGGGGCTCTGGACGAACTTCAAAGGTCTTGGGCGACAAGCCAAACACTGATATGAAATTAGAGTATTCCCTGAGAAATACTTGTGACTGCCATTGAGATTATTCAATAAGGACAGTGTAATTGCACTGCTCTTCTGCATAGTTAAAGCACACTGCTATTTTCTAGAACTTGTGTAAATAACATGAAAGTGTCACCAATGAAGTGATGCCACGTGCAAACCACAGTTCTTTTCATTATGTCCCTACAGGAGGCCCAGTATCGTAGAGAAAAAACCCTGAAGCAAACTGCGACATTCCAATGTTTTAAGCCCTGTTAAATCAAACAGTTTTGGATTAACCTCAGGATTGCCTAGATGAAGCTTCAGAACTTCTTTCTGTGTCATATGCATCAGTGGAGCATATTTTAAAAATCACACAGTGTAGCGTGACCTTAAAATGCATAACATATCTGGCTGAACATGTTCAGTAATTGTTAATAAATTCCTGGAGTTCTTGCAGGGGCTTTCATCAACTTACAGGTGTCACCTTGTTTTTAAGAACTACAATTCAAAGTGTAGAGTCCCATCCTTCTAAGGTACTTCTGCAGATTGCTTCCCTGCTTCCTTACACTATGCAGTTATTCCCACAATTTTTGCCATTTTTCCACCTGGTGATTAAAATCTGCTCATTCCATATCTCACACATGGTCTTCATATGATCCATTACCCCTTTTAGCATCCCCAGTCCATGTCTGCTGCATGTAATTTCCTAGCTTTTGCAATGAAAACTCACATCCCAGTTGATTCTGTTGCTTCAATTATTTTCTCCATACTGTACATTTTTATTCTCCCACCACCTACCTCTTTTCCTTTATGCCTTTTGATAATCCTCATTCTTTCTCTTGCTACTTTGATTTCTTCTGTCTTTTCCAGACTCACCCCTTCTGCTTACAATCTCACTCATCCATCATTTTTCTTTTTCCTGTCACTCCCACAACTTCTTTTTCCCTTCCACTCCATCTCCAAAGTTTTGGAGTGTGTTGTCACTTACTCTTTCTGCCTTTTGTCATGTACTTTAATTACATGTTGTGTATATATCCATATAAATATCTAGTAAGATAACTTTTAAAAACAACAAACTGCAAAGGTTGACCAGAAAATTTCTGGAAAATTTTACCCCATTCCCAACTCCACAAGTTATGTTGAAAAGTCCATTACTAGTCTCTTTGAAACAGCATCCTTTCTTTTTGGTTTATTTTTTCAATAATGAAAGACCTCCCCAAACAAAAAACAAAACAGAACACCAGAGGAAAAACCCAAAGAGAAGAAAAAAATGCATAGTCTTGGAAAATTCTTTCAGCTCCATTTTGGTGGGGTTTTTCGGTTGGTTGGTTGGGTTGGCCTTTACGCAATATCCTACAAGCACAATTTATTTGCTTTTGTGAGAAAAAGGCAGCCAGTAGGAACCCAGTACAACCTTGTCCACTGTCTGTCTTTGAAGGAGGAAAAAAAAAAGCAACAACAAACAAACCTACTACATTTTCAATATATTACATGGGGTTTTAGCCTTGCAATTTCAGTTACTCAGCCAGAATAAAATACTTAGGAAGCCTGAAATACTGCTTAATAGTATTATGCTGAATCAGTAGCACTTATTAAACTATTTAGACAATTTTAAATATAGATGTATTAAACAGTACATTTTTTATTGAAATGCTACTTATTTGATATTCAGTGATTGCCATAAAGCATATCAGAGCAATCGCTTCCCACACACATGGGTACAAAAAATAAAGCCAAGATCTTTCAGGGCAAAGCTCAAAACAAGCCTTTTTCTAAACTGTGGTTTAGTCAAAGTTGCACTTGCTAACACACCAGATTTGTAAACACTCTTTTTATAGCTGCTGCCTGCTGTTCTGACTTGTCCCATGTGCCTTATGTCCAAGCCTCGATGAATCAAAGCAAGGTTTTTCAAATGAGGACACCAGGGATACCACTTGGAGCATCAGAGAACATAAGAACTGAAAAACCCCATACTTGCCCTCCACATTAAATGAGATAGTTGCATTTCAGTCCCACTACTTCAGAGATAATTTCCCCAGCTACAGATTAATTCTTCATTTCCTAAGGGCAGCTTATTCATCTGCCAGCATTGTAATTATTAAAGTTACCAGAACTTCCCCCTTTTCCCCTTGCACACAGACAGATGCATGAATAATCCAACTTAAGGAGGTACTTAAAGCCAGAGATTAAATTAAATTTGAGCTGGCTTGCTAACATTTTACAAACAAATAATAAAAAAGAAATTCCAAGCAGAGATTTTTTTGTAAAAACAAATAAAGTGAAAGTCCTCTGATCTTTTAAGTGCAGAACCACATAAAAAGAGAAGAGGTCATGCACTGATCACATCATAATCAGACAGAAGTTAAAAATGATTAAATGATTTTTTTTTTCTTATTCATATTTTCACATTTTTCGTTATTCAGCTTACACATATAACTCTTAGGTCAGCATTCTCCTGAAGCTGTAGCTTTAATCACTAAGTAGAAGCAGAATATTTATGTTCCATTATTACATTAACGTACCGGATTTCTGTAATTTAAAATTACAGTAGTGAAAAAATTCCAATACTTCCCTCTGTGCCAGCTGCAAAAAAAAGCACAGAGAAGAGAATGACAATGGAATCACACTGAGTAAAAATATGGTCTTTTTACCTTGTTTTTTTCTTCTGCCTTTGCAGCCTGTCTACAAACAGGATGCCAAATGGATGTACCTGGAAAGTAAATTTAAAGCTCTTCTTAATACAGTTGCCCAATAAGAACGTTAAAAGGTTAAAAAAAAAAAAAAAAGAACTTTAAATATTCCTATAAGGTTTCGTAAGACACGACAGCATACTGATTCCCCTGCAGTCCCTATTTCACAGATAATTTCAAAGCTAAAACTGACAACTTTTCAATATGAGTAAGCCTGATCACATACATTTTAAAGGCTAGGTGCACTTCAGAAAGCTACACATACTTCAACATGAGATCAACATCAAAACCCGCATCCCAAGGAGTGTGATGTGGGATCATTGGAGCTGCTCCAGCCCAACGTCCTCCTCAGAGCAGGTCCCACTACAGCTCATGACTGTGCCCAGTTGGGTTCTGCATATCTCCAAAGGTGGAAATCCCACAGCATTTCTGGGCAACCTGTTCCACTCTCATTGTAAATTTGTTTTTCTTTACATGGAGTTAGAATTTTCTATACTCTCATTATACATATTCTTGTAACAGTCTGACCCAGATCATACTAAGTAGTGCACTGTGATGGAATGGAATAGCATTGTGGCATTTAACATCAGCTGAAAAACCAGTCTGCCTTCTCATAAGTCAAATACTAAAGAACTGTATAAATTCAGGGGAATATCCATCCTAGAGGACGCAGAAAATATAGAATGAACCAATTCACTACTGCATGTAAGTACTGAAGGGAGGCTTATGAACTCGAGAGATATAAGTATACATAAGTGTGAGGAAGAAACTTAACAGCTTTGCATCAGTCATTAAGGCAAAAAAAAACCCCACCAAAACTAAAAACAAGACCAACAACTTCTAAAAAGTTGAACACAGTGTTCAATGAAAGTGGAATGTGTGTAATGATATAAAATAAAAGAATTATTTGTAAATTTTAATAATAAAATACAACTTTATGTTTATGCCAGTCTGAGCTGGGACAAGCCACAGATTAAAGCTCCACACAGTCAGCAAATGTGAGTGCACTGAAACTTCTGCCTGACTAAATGGGAAGTTGAGAACTTTTGTTTTATAAATATTTAATGTTTATACTGTGTGGAGAGCACCAAGAAGATTTATTGGAAATGCTTTGTTTTCACAGCAGTTTGATAGTTTTCTAACCAGTGGATTTTGGAAACAAGAGAGAAACAGAAAGTCCATTTCCCAGAAGACAGATGGACATCATTAGTATTTCACAAAAACTAACCCAGGTGAACCCAGACTCAAGCAGTATCAGACTATCTATAAGTAAGCACTGGATAAATCATGTTTACTAAGTTACTGAAGTTTTTTGGGACTGAGCAACTACAAAAAAAATATTTTTAGCACCTTTAAATCCAATGCTAATTTATCTTCCAATTATGAGTGTGTCTGAGCTTGCCCACTGAAAGCATTTATCCCAACTATTGCATAAGTTGATGGAAATCTTCCCAATGGTTTTAAGAAGTATTTAGATCAACTTTTCTTGAATGATGGCTATCTGTGGTCACACAAAACTGGCTAGGAAACTTTTTCACAGGGAAGAAAAAGAGTTGTTTCACCCAAAAGTAATCTGCTGGATAACTGATGACTCAGTTTGTGCTGAGGAACACGCAACACTTAAGAAACTACTGTAAAGTTCCTTTAAAAGGATGAAGAGCAAGTTAAAAACTCTGGGCTCTGACATTTTTTTATTATCTAACACATCAGGTCAGACAGCTGAAATCACAGATATCTTATGAAGTTAACACCAGTTTCTAATGGAAACTGCTCTTCATGTGACAACAAAAAGTGTATGATTATGAGTTGGTATGAATGTGAAAATCAGAAAATAAAAGTGAATATGATGGGTCCAAATTTACAGAATCTGAGCATACTTCTTGATTATTTGAATTAAAAATTGGCACAGAACCTAAGAAATAGACACTTATAACAAACTGAACTGAAAAAAAAGATTAACTGAAACCTAGTTTCAGAGAGTTTGAAATCTAGAAGCAATTACTAGTTTGATATATTTTTTTAAAGCATTGATTTCCCAGGGGATTTCAGGATCAAAGTAGCTGAGCTACTCTGCAATTGGGAGAACCACAGCATTTTCTGGCTCCTGAGGGAGAATCCACGAGCTCAGACAAGGATCATTATGTCCTTTAATGAGCTAGTTCTTATTGTAAACCAAAGTGACAATAAAATTATCATTTTAAATAACATACTCAGCTATAATTAGATCTTACTGAGACCACTGTTGTGTTTTAAATAAAGCCTAACTTTTCCAGCTTAATGAATGATTTCAAAGTATGCTTCTAGAAAACTGTGGACAATTGTAAAGTTGTAATACAGATCTGGGCAAGCATGTGATTTCAGGATAATACACCAGCCTTGCAGTTCCCACATCCTACCGAGTTTGTCTTTCCTGTTTTCCTTTGAAAAGATACTGCCAGTCAAAGACATAGGCAAAAGCCTTCATTTTCTCTTGTGTCTGACCCTGTATTTAACTGTGTAGACAGTTTTATCAGTTTAGTACAGCTAAAAGTTGCTATATATGAAATACAGATCTTAGATCATATCTATGTTAAATAACTTTTTATTTCCATTGAACAAATTATTGTGCAAGTTGTTCTCTATTACCACTGAAATTCCCTGACAAGAAAGACTGAAATTCTCCCTACGTAGCTTTCTCCCAAGTTGTACAAGTTCATGGCTGCGTAAAGTACAGGCACATTGTCTGGTAAGGGCTTCAGCTCCAAGGCATCCTCTTCTCCACCCTCGGCGGGCAGTCAGGTCTGACTGAGAGGGATTCAGATTTTCTCCTCCTACCAAATGGGAACAGCTACTGAACTGGTCTTAGGACTGCTTTAGGGAGCCTGCTGTTCTACATGTGTCTTAACTTTCATCTGGACCACTTATCACTGCACAAAAAAAAAAAAAAAAAAAACATTTTTTCTAGTAAATATAAAATTTTACAATCTTCACTGTAAAGTACTTCCATTTGCAGGAAATAACTGCTGCCACTCATCCTTTCTGTGATTCACGCTTGCCACTGGATTTGAACAGAGACAGAGAAATAGTAAGAAGCAACAAGGGTTTGTTTTTACTTTTCTTTGGCCTACACATTGCATACTTCACGTTATGTGGTGGTTATGAAATGCAAATATGTGTAAAACAGCTGAGCCATGCTAGCAGGTATGGCCAAGAGGGCCATGCTGCCAATTGTAACTGGTTTGGGTTTGGGGTTTTTATTTGTTTGTTTTTACCTTGAAGATACATTTCTTCTCCTTCTGCAAACATCTGACTGCACCTGACACATCGTGCGCAGGTTGGGTGATAATGTTTTTCTCCTGCCTGTTTGGGAAAAAAGGTACAGGTGATTAAGTATACCAATCAATTCAGCAGCTTCACTATGAGGAGTTTTTCTCTCATCTTCTATCATATGACTAATTAGAATAAATTAGTTAATGCCAGTTAGCTCAATAATTTCCTACAACCACAGCATTTATTTTCGATTATAGACAATTCATGATTTAAAATGTAATTATGGTCTTGCTTACACACACACAAAAAAAAAAAAAAGTTAATGTGCAAGAGTTAAGACTCTCAATTTACAGAATGGAAAAAATTCTCTATAATGAACACATTTTCCCTGTAGATGACCATACTGTGCACCAAGCCAAAAGTAGCTTAGGACTCACCTGCAGAAGTTGGGAGGTCATAACCTTGAGCATGCATTTCCAATTCACTGTATGTTCTTCACGACCCCACTAAACACTTGACAGCAAGAACCATCTTGTTCAAGAAATGTTTGTATCTGCTTTGAAAGTGGCTTGCAGCTAACCCTCAAGGGTTTCCATGAGGAATGTGTGTGATGTGCCCATAGGACTGTATAGAGCTGCCACTTTGAGTACTGTGCACTAAATTCCTCACATAGACAAGCCAATTGTTCTGAGATTGTCATGATTTAATACCACCATTTTGATTTATTGGAATGACAATAGGACTGAGCTCTAGATTTGCTCAGAACAGCTTAGTAACTCATCAGTTTTCATAAATTTAAATTTCCAATTTCCTTATAACCCCATTCATTTAAACTGTTTCACCATTGGCCTCAGTGTGTTATTCAAGAGGAGTCATCTGCCTGGTAAAAGGAGGAAGGGCTTGTCTATGTCAGAGCATCAACATGTAACACAGAGAAGGCTGTATTTTCAAATGAAAATATTTTCAAATGAAAATACAGTGAAGATTCTTGTATCATGGGATTTGTGCAAGACTCAGTTTTGGTAGCTTGGCCAAAATTCAGATCTATGGCCAACTGTGGGCAAAATTATTAGCTCTGGTTCCCACAGGCAAGAACGGCAGCACCACAAGGCAACAGTGGCTTGAACCAGTGACAAAAATAGCTTCCAGGGAGTGGTGCTCTTCTGAACAGATGGCACGGGCCAGCCCTCCAAACCGCACCCCTAACCCATCTTTGAGATGACACAAAACACAGTTCAACAGCCCAAAGCCAGCTCTTGTGCATGCTCCCAGCATTCCTCAGTCTTCAAAGCCCTACAGAACTGAAAGCCAAATCTTAGCATCTCGTTCCTCTCTTTGTAAGGTCTTTGTAAGACCTCTTTGTGACCTGATACTCTTCTGTCATAGAAAGAACAGTCCATGGTTTAAGTGGCCTAAGGTCAATGCCACTTCCATTATGAATAAAAGCCAAGAGACCAACTCTAAAGCACAGAACTAAGTTAGCTTAAATTTAAGCTAAGTCTGACTTCAGTAGAAGTTCTGGAGTTAAAAATAAGCAAATTTGGGTCCATGTAGAATGTCTCATAACCTGTCTACCCGGAAAAGCCTGAAAGGGCTTTATGTGTACCTTTAAGAAACTATTATCAAGTATTGCCCCACTGGCTTCAGCATGTAAATATGTTCTCACAGTATTGCACTATTAATCTAGAAATTTAACACTGTTACTACAAGGCTGATTTGTCTCCTTTTTTTTAGTGTCGAAGTCTACAGAGGTTTTTATACTAGAGAACACAATCTGTGTCTGGTGGCTACTTTGCATTCACAATATCAAATACAGGAGGGTGATAAATTTAGGTTAAAGAATCTCTGATTTTACTTCAGTGTTAACTTCTTGCAATATTTTAAATCAGCAATAAGGAAGAGCTATGCATCACATCAGAATTGCCATTTTGAAAACAGCTTTGTTCCAGTTCATTCTTTGTTTTATGGTGTCATTTGTGCAGACTTCTCGGTGATTTCTGCACCTTTAGACACAAAAGATGGTCACTACTATCTGTGTTGACACCTTAAAGCACCAGACCATGAAGGATCAGTACCAGGTTTAAACCTCAGGTTTAAAAGTACTTGACTGAGTGCAGTTATTTAAGCACAAAAGGTTACTTAACTATCATGATATAAATTTAAATTTGAAATATCAAGCTGAAAAGAAACACTATTTCCCTTGGAATATTTGTACTGCACAAGCATTGCTAATACAATGCTTTGCCTCAATAATTCAATTGATTTAGCACAGCTGATACAACTCCCAGGCTAACACTCTCTGAGGGAATTCAGTTACTCCTTTGCTAAAATAAACTGTCAGAACACATTCTCAGAAAACCTGGATGCATCACAGAATAAAATCTATTTCCCTAAATTTAACTGCACAACCAAATATATCATTTTAATTCACTCCGTAGAGTAAGTAGCTGTAAAATGGTAGAGAGAGACCTCTTTGTATAACTTAGATAAAATTATAACAGAAAAATCAGGGAAAGGAGGAGTGATCCTTCTGTTAATGGTCACACCAGCATAACTTCAATGGACTTTGCATTATTTCCTGTGAGTTGCAGTGAACGGAGCCAAATCCAGTTGGTGGCTGGTCACGAGTGGTGTTCCCTAGGGCTCAGTATTGGGGCCAGTTCTGTTTAATCTCTTTATCAATGATCTGGATGAGGGGATTGAGTGCAACCATACTAAGTTTGCAGACAACACCAAATTGGGTGGAAGTGTTGATCTGCTGCAGGGTAGAAAGGCCATACAGAAGGACCTGGACTGGCTGGATCATTGTGCTGAGGCCAATTGGATGAGGTTCAACAAGGCCAAGTGCTGGGTCCTGCACATGGGTCACAACAACCACAGGCAGCACTACAGGCTCGGGGAAGAGTGGCTGGAATGTGCCTGGCAGAGAGGGATCTCGGGGTGTTGACTGACAGGCAGCTGAACATGAACCAGAAGTGTGCCCAGGTGGCCATAAAGGCCAGCAGCATCCTCGCTTGTATCAGGACTGGGGCAGTGATTTTGCCACCGGACTCAGCCCTGGTGAGGCCCCACCTTGAACACTGTGTTCAGTTTTGGACCTCTCATCATAAGAAAGACATTGAGAGTGTGGAGAGGAGAGAATGCAGAGGAGGGCAATGAAGCTGGTGAGGGGTCTGGAGCACAAGTGTGATGGAGAACAATTGAGGGAACTGGGGCTGTTTAGCCTTGAGAAAAGGAAGATGAGGGGAGACCTTATCACTGTATGCAACTACCTGAAAGGAGGTTGTAGCATGGGGGTGTTGGTCTCTTCTCCCAAGTAGCAAGTGATAGGACAAGAGGAAATGGCCTCAAGTTGCACCAGGGGAGGTTTGGATTGGATATTAGGAGCAAAATTCTTCATGGAAAGGGTTGTTGGGCATTGGAACAGGCTGCCCAGGGAAGTGGTGGAGTCACCATCTCTGGAGGTGTCTAAAAGGCACTTAGATGAGGTTCTTAGGGACACAGTTTAATGCTAGAGTTAGGTTATGCTTGGACTCTATGATCCTCAGGGTCTCTTCTAACTGAAATGATTCTATGAATTAAAATGGGACACACTCAAAGTCTGCATAAAAAATTGTATGATGTCCCTCTCCTAAACAAAGCACAGAAGACATGACATGGCAGACTCTTTATCACTTTATTTATAACAGAACACACCGTCTTTCTAAATGAAAGGTGATAGCTAAATCTGAGGTTAGGAACTTGATGTAGGAATCAACTAATAATATTCCCTGATATGTTTATACAGTTCGCCTGATTAGATACTACAAATTATATTATATTCAAACCTAGGACCTGGATGTGTTAGGTCTGAATGCCAACAAAACCTTACTTGGCCACATGCCAAGGAGGCCTTCCGCAGTGCCCCTTTCTCCTCTCTCTTCAGACTGTTCCAAAGGCTTCATCTCATAGATGTACAGTTGGTTTCAGCAGAACCCAGAAATTTTATAAGTTTAGGGCAGCAACTGTTTTATGCTTTCAGTTTAGTTGTAATGATGGCCTTGTTATTTTTCTTTTCCTGGTTATATTGATGTGAGGGAGTTTAATTCAGCAAACAAATTTCTAACCATATGGTTACTTTTTTTGCACAGTTTGAAAGCTTAGTTTGACAGATTGTTGTCTCAGTGCTTAATAAAATATCAACACACACATAGCACAGAAGCGACATTCATCTCAGAGATCTCTCATGGTTCAAGTGGCAGATTATAAGAAACCTTCTCAATAGCCTACATTTGCTTCAAGACTATATCAGGTCTTTGTGCCCAGGCATCCAGATGTGAAGACAGTATTATTATAAAGATTGATTTAAATATTCTTAGCTGAGATTTCCTCAAACCTGAATAGCAAAGCATGTCCTTAACAAGACAGTACACCACCAACAGTTTAATTTCTCCTCAAGTGACCACACCAGCTTTCCACAATAACAGAGTCAAAGTCTTAGTGTGTAATTTAAAAGTGGAATCAAAACAGCCCTTAACACTCTAAGACAATGTATTATGAATTACTTCATTCCCTTTAGGGATGAAAGGTCACTTTAAATGGTAAATCTCCTCTGAGCAGCAAGCAGAGCATTCTGGGCTGGGTCAACATGAGGAACATTCTCCCAGCAGAGCCAATGACCTCCCCTTAATCCCTGCTCTAAGCATGGAGAGCACCAGTGTTCTTGTCTGTCCCACAGCACACAGACACGTAAACCCATGCTTCACTTAAAGCGGAACCAGAAAGCTCTACAACAAAGTGCATACAACCATCTTTTCTCATTTCTCATAACTTCAGGGCTTGAACTAGATAAAAGAAGAATGAACCTGATGTGATGAATGTGAATCACATAATTTAAAGTACTATTTGAAGACAGTGTGGGGTGTTATCCTAAAGTCTGCAGAGCAGTATGAACACCAGGCCTGGGAAACATGCAATGCTAGCAAAATCTGAGTAATTCAAATTGGAAGGAATAACCTTAACTACTTAAAGTTGGGTTCTAAATTAGCTGTCATCACTCAGGAGAAGATATAACATTACTGCAGACAGCTCAGCAAAAAGCTCTGCTCATTCTCTGCCTATGGCTGCCAGAACTGATGAAGTGATAGAATAAATAAAAGATGAGATGTATAATAATTGTAACTCTATCACAATGACACTGCTCATCCGGCCTCTCATGCCATTGCTACGACTGTGATCAATGTCATTTTTTACTGCGGTTGATGAGTGACAACTGCTTATGGATTGACAGAGGAGGGACTGGATCAGAGCAGCCTAAAGCTCAAAGCATAAGCCGAGGTCTGGAAAGAAGACTCAAGATTTCTTATTATGCTCTCACCAGTGAAGCCTAAGTACATCTTATCTCACTGCATTACTTACTTAGTAAAGTAGCTAGTAAAGGGAAGAAAGAAACTAGACAAAATCATTCAATGTCTTAAATAAATTCAGAACTATTTGCTTCCTTTCCTACAAATGAAAAGTTTTCAGTAAACTTTCCTATAAAAAATATAAATTAAAAAAAAAGTCTCTCTTGTTATCAAAAAATGCACATTGGTAACTGACACTTTTTACTGCTGGGACTGAAGAGTGTGGAAGTGAGGAAAGGTCAGACTGCTGCAATGATTCAATCATATCAAAGAATATTTTCCATTGTAAGGGTATAATACAATATAGGTTGATGTAATAGCGCATTATTATCACTGAATGTTATCTATTGAGGTAGGTCCAAATCCTGCCATGTTCATACTCTAAAATCTCCAACTGAAGTCCTAAATGCATCCTATCCTGAACAAAGATAATGGCAGTCAGCCTTCAAAACAGTGAGCCTGCTGGTATGCCAAGGCACGGCACAGTTGCATGACCCAGAAACAAATCCCACAGAAGACTGGTCTAAAGCATTCTTAGTTAAAAGCTTTTCACATGGAATGAATTTGCTGAAGAGTTGGGTCATCACCAGACAACCACCTTGTTCAAGCAAAGCGTAACAGAATAAAGCACAAAACCACTGACAATCAATAAGCTTTTCCATCATGCAGCTTCTCACCCTGAAATGAAGGACTAAAGCTCCTATGAAAGACATATGACTCGACCGACTGCTGCTATCTGGTTTCAAACAAGTTCAAGCATTTCAACATTAAATGCCCCAACCAATCACTGCATTGTTTTATGGAGGCAAATTCATCATTTCTGTAACTAAATGCAGTTCCCTGACTTTGGCTGAGCTAAGGATTTAATTTCTGTTCCCAGAACTAAATTAGTTATTATTTAATAACTCTCTTCGCTAACAGCACAGAACTGGCTCAAAAAAACCCTTCCTATCAAGTTATTCCTCCTACTACACTGAAATCAGGATAGTTCTTTCTTATTCCCCATCTGTTAATATAACCCTTCTGTTCTTGGCCAGAACTTATATATGGGGTTGTGTGACATGGGTTTAATCCTAAAGGCTGTGTAAAGCCTAAGGCCCCAGTGTTTGCCCTTCTGTCTTTATCTAAAGAATACCCTGGAGAAGGGGCACAGCATCACACCATCGAGTGTTGTTCAATGGCTACGTGCTCCTAATTGCTACTGCATCCACACAGTGGCATGTTATGTGGACTATACTGACACCATAAACTGGATTCTATGGGGTATTTTCAAATTAGGGTGATGATATTCAGAAAAATCAGATAACCCTTACTACTTGTAGTAGAATACTGTGCTCAGTTACCACCTTTAAGTGTAGCCACATAAAATCTCAATTCACATTTACAGCAAAGTCAGAGTTTTGCATATACTACAGAAGAACTCAAATAATTGGATAGTAATAGTTGTATACAATAATGGTTAAGTTAATAAACAGCTGTTGTGTCACCTACTGGGTATGAAGGTACAGGCAACCTTACCAAGGCAGAGGTATTTGTTAAATACCTATTGCTTATGTTATACAACAGTGCCGAGGAGAGAAAAGTGTGGGAGCCAGGAGACAAAGAGAATTATGTGGAGGAAAACTCTCATTAATTCTCTTAGTCACAGTGGACCTGACTCACCACTGAGTCACTTCAGCAGTGTGACAGGGCAAATGAACCATTTTCAATGGGGTTTACACCAGCGTAAATGTAGTGTAATGTTTTGAATCAATCCTCCTCATCTTCTTCTTATTGGATTCATTTATCATCCCATCAGATGACAAGGAACAGTCATGTGACATGTTTAATACATGCACCTGCAGCATTACTTACAGCTTTAGCTGTCTCATATATACAGTTATTTCATATTGTCTTGTTTCTGGCTCATCCTGCTGTACTTTGCAGAGCTTTGAGACTTCCCACCCACATTTGAGTCATTTTTACTGCCTCCCACACACTCTTTATTCTTCCAGGTATAAAGCATTAAAGCATAGATCGAATGTACCAACAGGGACATTTATATACCGGACTCACAGAAGGAAAAATTTCTGATATTAAAAAAAAAAAAAAAAAAAAAAAAAAAAGAAAAAATCATTAAGAAAAATCAGCACTATTATAACTGTAATCTCATCCTGCGACATCTGCAAAGAAGCTGTGACTCAGGAGCAAATTCTGCAGCCAGAGAAAAGCTGGAAAAGGCCAACAGTCCATTTTTTCTACAGAATTTGGTACATGGTCTTGTAAATCAAACTGGTCTGTTATGCCTAAAATCACTGATTTTGCACACAGTTGCTTTTGTTATGCAATTAGTGATCTACCCCTTTTGTCTTTTCTTCTCAGCTTTGCAAATTTTTCTTGCCACCCACTGAGACTGGAAGAGGCTTCTGTTTTCTGTTTGCTCAACAACCTCCTTCATTTCTTTTCCACTTTCCCACTCCTTAAATCCCACTTCAGGGCCAGGACAAGCTGCAGCTGGCTCTCACTTCTGACATCCCTTGACAGGGGAGAGGGAGCAAAGGAAGGCAAATATGTCTGCAAGTCATCTTTCTCCTTTTCGACTTTGCAGCTGTAGACTTAGCCCACTCATTTGAAATGGGAAGAATGAAGCTGCAACTGACGCCGAACAACTCTGAAGAGGCAGCACGATTTATCAGATGAAGCCAGCACAGCTCCTTTCACGTTAGTTGTGGTGATCCAGGCTGCAAACATCTGAGAACAGAAGCTGTCTCTCATTCTGTGTCTGACCAAGGGATGATATTTTGGATCCCTAAATTTAGCTGGAACTGAAAATGCCACTCTCATGTGTAGAACTGACATTAATAGTCCCTCCAGGAAGCACGAAGTTGCTACTTTCAGACTCGTCCACACATTTCCAGTTCAAGGTACCACTCAGAAGTTCCTACTTTGGGGGGAAAAAAGAAATCTGAAGAAGCACAAAAATGCTGAAAGCTGGCAGGATGAAAAATCTTAAAGATAGAAGGAATGAGTCACATAGGCTGCTTTTCTGCTATTAGCAGACACACTGAACTGTTGTCACATGGGCCAGAGCATCCTGGAGATACTTTATCAACAAAGCCACTTGTCACTAAGTGCACTTACTGCTGCACCACTGCCATGGTTACGGGAGAGAGCTGGAGGGAGGTGTTTGTGCTGGCGGCTGGATCACAGGTGGGTACAGGGCACTGCAGAGCAGTGGTGGGGTCGACCACAGTGTGGCCCAGCCGTGAGCCAGAACACCACCAGAAATGAATGAAATTACGTAAAGTAATAGGATGAGGAACTGAAGACATCCAAAAGTGAAACGTTTCATGTTATCGAAATATTCAAATGCTGGCACATAGTACTAGATAAGGCATCACCACAGCAACACATCACTTAGAAAGGTTTTGTAACTGCATGCTGTGTGCTGTCTGCAGCTGAGGCTCCGAAGGTATCAAGGTGACTACGGGAATCACTGCTTTGATGCTTTAATAATCAATTAAGTTAGTTTAAGAGAGTTAACTGGTACTACGTTTTTGCGTAATGGGAAAAGGCAGTGGACACCATTCACCTCTCTGTCAGGCTCAAAGAGTCAGACCAGGCACTAACACTACCAGGAATAATCCCATACAGGCACCAATGTACAGCAACACTCTGGGGACGTTTTCCGTACACATGAGAGAAATTCTCAACAGAAAAGCAAAGAAGCAAGTGAAAAAAAAAAACACAAAACCTTCAATAGTCATTCTTTCTCCTTTATCAAATAGTTTCCTTCCAATTCTGAACTTCTCTTTCGTGTTTTTCAGAAATAGTTTGCAGAATCCCTTACTTTGGTAAAAATGTAACAGGCTTTAGCTACTACCAAGTGTTACTCAGTACTCTTCCCCAATAAACCTAAAAACTGATTTACAGGGTAAAAACCTATGCAAACAGTTCATTTTAACATACACTGTTTTTTCCTAACATGCCAAAAATTGTGAATTTTTAACAGTTCCGAAAATGAATCTGGATAAGTGTAGCTCTATATCTTTCTGGAGAGAAGAGGTGGTTGAAAAAGGGAAGGGATGGGAGTAGGAGAAAGATAAGGTGAAAAAAATACAAGTTGGCTACACCAAAGGCTAAAAGCTAAGGTCAAAAACATTTGCATTGCTATTTATATGCTTGTTGATAGAATTTTTAATGATACCTGTTTTAAAGCAGAGAGTCTAAGTCAACTATTAATTAACACTTACCCAGCCAAGTTCAGATATTATGTGCTGATCAACCTACCTCTGCAAACCAGCAGCCCCAGACATATGCAATCGGCACCAAAACAGAGACCATTCTCAAGCTGCAAAATGCCTTGAATCTCAGCAAACACTATGCATTGAAAGTGCTAGTTAATTGTTTCCTACCTTAGATGGTTTCCTTTTGCAACAGCTAATGCTGATTTATTTAGACGTATCTTTTCCAACAGTTTTCCTTCTTCTCTCGTGATGGGAGAAAACTGGCGTAGAGAGCAGTTTCTAACTGAAGATTAGTACTGACACTTGGATCCTTTAACTGCTCTGACAGCCTTCGCAAGGCTGCCCATGCTACAGGAAACCCTTCGTTCATATAGACAGAGCCCCTTTTATTGTATGTTTCAGTATTAATGCCTATACAATAAGCTGCTCAAGTACCTTTCACACATCACTAGGTTTTGCTGTTAGCGAAACAGCAGGGTAACAGACATTTCAGAATGAACCATTCTACACTGCAGGCAGAAATTTGTACACCCTGCTGTAAAGAATTAGTCTCGTCTCTCTGCTATACAGAGACTTTTGCAAAGGGAAAGGCAATTGATTTACAAAGTAGATGTGGTAGCAAACGAAAGCAGCTCAACCCTAGGGCAAAGCAAAAAACAAACTACCGAAAATGTGATTAATGTTTTAATTAATAAGTCACTGAGGTATGAGTGGCATTTAACTGACATATAAATAATCGACATTTCTAGTCTCGTTCCTGTCTAGTGTCTCCTGTATTTGTTCCTTTTTTTTTAATGTAACATAGTTATGATGAATAGATTAAAAAAAAAAAATGATTATGCTTTTCTAGACATCTACATATACATGTAAAACAAAAACGTTAACCATTTCTTCCTCCACATATACTGAGTACCACATGCCAAGTTAGGTTGTCAGATAAAGCAGCTGGACCCATCTTTATGTTTAGTAAATGCTACAGTCATTTTTACCAGCACTTGTAGCACACATTTCTGCCACAGCCATGTAGCTGTAAATCACAGGACAGTTGTAGACAGAAGTCTACTAAAGAGCTGAAAATAACCCTTGGTGCTTACAAAAACAATTGGATTGCATGTAAATAAATTACAAGAGACTTTTCCAAAAGCATAACCTCCAACACTGTCAACTTTCATTCACATGAAATTCAAAATACCAGACAGTAACAGTGGAGATACTGCTTGTTAATCAGCTACCAGTAGAGCTGGTCATGGAGACCTGCGACAAAGCATGGACATCACTGGGCTGCAGAGCAGGTCCAACAGCATCAGCATAAGAGCCTGGAGCTGACTTTGCAAGCAGAGGAGAATTTGGTTCATTCAGTTTTACAAAACGAAAGTTGAGAGGAACTAAGCCCGTTCTCTACAAAATTCTCCTGAAGTTCTTCAGTTGAAGAGGAGAAGACCAAAAAGCTTAAAACCAATTGATATCCAAAGAATTAGGAACTATACACAGACTTCCAGCAACTCTCTATTCATTGAGATAAAGTTTCTAAACATCAGATGTTAAGGAAACCCAGGCATGTACCCCAGGAGGGGACCAGGAGGAGCTGCTACATGGTTCCCCTACGCACCTCAACAGCCTTCCAAGCCCCTGCATGTCTTGTCATGTGGGAGGGACCGGGAGGAAGATGACCCTCCTCTGTCTCCCCTGAGCAAAACACAGCTAGAAGACTGATTAAAAAACTCATAAAACAAACAAAAAGTGTTTTCTCAATTGAAAGGGGTTTGTATCGGGGTCTGAATTATGTAAAATATAGTGCATTTTTAGACAAAAGGCAATTGCACTTATTTAATCTATTTTTATAGCATGGTCATTGCCACAACTTGGGATTTTAATTAATAAATAGCTGCTTGTGACAGAAAAAAAGAGATTACAAATATTTTTTTAGTGCCAAATGCAGAGAAATTGATTGCTACATAACAAAAGGGAAATGGCTGGTTACAAAAATCAACAGCTTCTTATTTTAAAATGTGTTTATTTTCTGTATTATTGCTTAATTTTGGATAATGTTGGGTTGGGAACACAGCTATAGACAGCATAAGCACTGAAATAAACCCTTTTCCTCCCTAAAGGTTTTCAGTCACACTGCATTTTAAGTTGAACTGTCAGGTAAACTCTAGCCACCTCTTGCTCCCCAATTAAGGTGGTAGGTTTATCAATATATAGGGTCAGGGGAAAACCAGCAATTTCTAGGAGAGTGCTGATGCTCCATTAAACAGTGTCCTGTACGCTTCACGACCAAAGCAAACTTTGCCCATAAAAGCACTGCTGAACAGACTTTTTGTAAAAAGAACAGTAAAACTGTTGCCTTTAAAAACAACAGAAGAATTTATGGTTTCTGTAAATCAGCTGCTCAGGCCCCTTTGTAGCTTGTCCAGTACAAGTTCCCTGGGAGACTGGGGACAAGCCAAGGTGGACTGGCGGGGAAGAAAGAAACAAGAAAGGAATTATAAACAGAGCTATCCTGTGTTCAAGCCCATTTACTACATGCAATGATTCTGGCCCTCAGAAAATGGACTGAAGAAAGAATTTAAGTAACCAAATCATCATTGCATTTGGCTGGCAACCTACAAAAACAGCTATATTTTTATAAGTTATCAGTAACTCACACTAGTTGACCCTTCCCTCCTCCTCTGCTGAATAAACACTTAAAGTGAACAAGTGTTGGAAAGGGAGACAATATTCTAAAATCTGGGCACAGATTAACTGTGGAAGCAGCTGTCCTCCTGACATTATCACAGAAATCAGAGATGGAAAAAATCCTATTAGGTCATATAGTCACTCCCTTTGTCATTGCAGGACTGTTCCCTAACGTAGATTTTCCATTGCCTTGTCCAATCTTGTTTTAATAGGATCTAAGTGATAGCTCCCAGCAGCTCCTTTGGGTGACTATTCCTCTGCCTAATAAGTATCGCTGTCAAGGTCTTCCCCCACTTGAAAAGTAACTTGTTCTATTATTTTAGTGCATCTTCAGACTATATTCAAGATGGTAAAAACAAACAAACAAACAAACACCGAAGTTTTGAAAACTGGTTCAGGATTCCAGACAATTCCACAAAAAATACATCCTACAACAAAACGCAGCCATAACTACTACTTATTTTTTCTGTCCTCCTGACCAGGAGATATAAAACATACTAACAAGCTGTTGAGTGGCAAACACACACCGAGTTTGATACCAGACAGACAGGGGAACCAGCCCAAATCTGAAGCCTTATGAACAAATTCCTCTGCTGCAGATGAACAACAAATGACTTAACCATGTTAGCTATGGATACAGTCTCTGCATTCTTTCAAATCTGTTTGCTTAAGTCACGATTTTCAGCATAGCTTCCTAATGAAACAAGGTGTGCTTGATAACTCCTCATCTGACTGCTCTCTGTGGTCAACATTGGAACTCAACAGCCATTTGAAGTCATCTCTTACAGAGGTCCAAAGGCTGCTCACCATAGAAGGAGCCTCAACATTGTGTGTTAATTCTTGACTGTGTAAACAGGCAGCAGAAATGTAAAGAAAACTCTGGAGATATTTCAGGGGGTAATAGGTAGGATGGCAGTAGACGTTTTGGGAGAGGTCATGAGGAATGGGACCTATCGTGGCAGCTGAATGAATGCTAGGACAGAGGACATTCACCTGTATTCAGGCTTCATTAGTTTTGTTGCATATAATACAAGTTGTTTCATACAATCTTTTGGAAAAAAAGGTTATAGGCCATACAGTTTCCATATTGTTGTAACAAACTTCCAGACATTAAATATCATTGTACCTGTTCAAATCCATTGCCTGCTTCATACTAACTTCATCCTATTTTTCCTGTTTGATAGAGACACTATCTGACACTGCTGTACTTTTACAGATTGCATTTCATCATCTGTTCTCTTTTTTAAAAAGTTTTCAGAATCTTTCATCAGGTCACAGACTTCAATCACAGTCACTCCCAGGCTGCATCAGTACCAAAGTAAGAAAAGAATCAGTGCCACAGCACTGTCACCAAAGCAACACTGGGGAAGGGGAGGGGGGACACACACGCACTAACTGAAAACATCACCTAGAACTACAGTGACAGATGTAATCAGTCATGGTAAAATTCCTACAACAGCTTTAAAGAATGCGTTTTATTATTGGTCCATTTATAATGAAACCAAACAACTGTCATAATGCTCAGTACATTCTCATCAAGCAGTTAGATATAGCCACACGTGCCCACCAGGTCCCACAAATCAAACGGAGTACTGTTACTATACCCATCTTCCTAACGATTTTTTTTTGGTCTTTTCTTCATCCACAGAGACAGAAAGGACCTAGTTCTTAATCACATGACACCACATGCTATTGTTTAACCATATTGCTGTTAAAATACTACCAAATAAAAATACTATATTTGCATAGACATTGTAAGGCAAGAACCAGGACAGAAAAACACAATATTGTGAAGCCAAATGTCAGTAGAGAAGCTGAAAATTCTGTTCTTCTACCATTTTAGAACTAATCGCTTTCTGTAACCTGCTATGGGTAACTGCACACCAAATTTAGTGTAAGTATTAAAACGTGCATGTTAACTCATTCACTTACTACTTTTGCTACCTGAACATTCTCCAGTACCACAAATATCCATTTAGGGCGTGTGTGTATTACCAAATGAATAACAGAAGAAACAGAAAAGAACTACAGAAAAAGGTCCTAGTGTGTTATAAAAGTAACGTTGAACTGTTGCATTAACACTCATTTGTGAGCGTATGACTATAACCAAAAGAGCAAGTCTCTTCAGATGAGTTTGAAAGACAGATTTCCCTTACCTCCAGCACTCTTCCTGTGATATACTTTTCACAATTATCACATCTGATACCAAACTTTGCATGATAGTCCGTTTCGCAATATGGAATGCCATCCCTAGGGAAGAACAACAGGACATAGAGATTGTTTTACATAGGCTTAGAGGTTTACTGAGAGTTTATACAGCTAAATTTGCTAAGGCTTCAACACTTCACAGGGTGTTTATGGACTCCCACCTCCCAAATAGCTGTATTTATTAACTTTGTAAAGAACTGAATAGTTAACACACTATTTCAGCCCTTCTGAGTCTACCATGATTCCACTTTCCTGATTTGTCACTGAATTCAGCTGTTGCCTATCCCTGATCCCAACACTCAGTTTCTGAGACTCTCACGTCATTTGTTTTGATAGCGTCACTCATTCAATACTCCAACGTGTTTCCCACTCTTTGTAAAAAGTACTTGTTTCTACATATTATTCTTTCCCTCTTTAATTATTATCTAATTGTACTTAGCTTATACTGCAGAGTAATTTCTCAACTACCTTGATGGTAAACGAAGTTTTCATTAACAGTTAAGTCTATTGACATTCTTGACTGGACTTGCTTAAAGACAGTAATGGATTAACCAACTCAGAAACCTGCTCCATAGAAGCCAGTTATGACTATGAGGCTTCAACCTGAGCAGCAAAAGAGATCTTGCAGGACAGTTGTGCATGCTGTGAACAGTTATTGCACCACCACAAGTGATTTAAGATAGTGTACAATTTAAAAATATGAAGAATAAAACCAGGAGTCTTAGCTTTTTTTTCTAAAAGCTCAGAACATGTGGGCTATTGCTCTGAAGTGAAGCTATTTGTTAATTTTACGTTTAGATCACAATTTTACAAAGTTCTACACTTAGACCATTAAACTGATGAAAATTAATTACTCTACAAGAAACTGGAGACTCTTCTCCTATTTCAAAGTGCAAGTTAAACATAGTTAATATGTTTAGTGTGTTATGTTAAAACAGCAAATGCTCAGACAGATTTATTAGCAGAGGAATAATTTTATTGGACATTTCCCTAGAGAAACATAAAAATGAATTTTGTAGCATAGAAGTTGGATTGCTTAGAGACCAACCTATAAGTTACCACAATAATTAATTTAATTAATTGAAGGCAGGATGTTTCTTCTCTTATTTTGTTTGGCATTTAGCTTTCTAAAAAGAGGATTTAACAATAATTATGTCTTTACAATTTATGGTGTTTTTATTATTTAATAACAAGCAAAAAACCCACTGTACCAAAATACAGCAGAGTAGCACAAGATTTGAAATAATGCAAAACCTTATTTAAGAACACCCTTTTATGAAATACTCTTCTGCCGCTCTCCAATGCAAGCTCTGAAATTAAATATTATACTTGTATTAATCAAAATCCAAAGAATTGTTGAATTGTGGGACATCAGCTCTGAAACTCCATCATCTCTGGGTACTGGTGATTAAGCCAGCTGTTTAAGAAAATATCATCGTAGCAACACACTTCTCTAAAGCAGAAATTAATCCCAGGTGCCTTGGACAGTGGAAGCCCCATATCTCACTGAGCTGATATGAGTGTTGACATGGAACTTTTTCTGTGTGTGTGCTTTGGGCTGACTCTCATCGCTGTCATCACACTGAGTCCAAATCCAATAGCACAAGGGTCTGGAGCAGTGCAAAAGCTTGATAGGTGCCTTCTTAATGAACTTTTTGAGAACATTTTTGCTTACGTGAAACTCATGGAAACGATAATATCTGTTTGTTCATACAACATCTCATAGAGCAAAGTCAAACATAGATAACTAAAGGCGTATCTATGAGGCTTTGAAGCATACTCCACCAATCGCCTTTCTGTAGCTTTGGGAAGTTTCATTCCAGGTAAATGGACAAATTCTACTTTTCTTAATTTGAATTTTTCTGCATTTAATACCATTTATATAATAATTTAGACAATAATCTCTAATCTTTTATATATCTCCAAATACTGATAAACACAAATTAAAAGATATGCAATACTGAATTAATTAAGGATGCTGAAAATGAGCAAAAATGCTCCTTCACTCAACTTACTTGCTGATGTACTCCGCATTCAGTTGCTTGCCGCATGTATTGCACTTAAAACAGCCCAAATGCCAGTGTTTGTCCAAGGCAACCAATGACTGCCCATTTTTTATTTCTGAACCACAGCCACCACAATCTGCAAGACAGAAACCCCATATGAGTGAATCACGCGCTTTAGATGGTCACGCAACAATACTGGTTCATGGAATATGAGGATCCATCGGTGTCCCAGTAAAAGCTCATGCAGGCTCTGAAGATCCCTGCTGGCTGCTCACTGATGGATACCAAGTGCTGCTGCCATAATACTGTCCTAACATTGCTAGAAGATATGAATCATTCAAAGAAAAAACTAATGACTCAGGCTTCCTAGTGACTTGGGTTTTATTTTAGTTCACTTATACTGTGTTTAAAAGACGCAAAGCTGTGCTGAATAAGTTTTCAAGCATCACAAATCAGCCCAATAAAATTAATTTAAAAACACCCAGAAGTCATGTGATTGAAACAAATTGAACTTTCATATTAGACTTTGTTTCTGGGGTTATCTATATATTTATTATTTATAGAAATTCACTTGTATATTTATTATTTATAGACATTCACTTACATAAAGTTCCAAAAAGTTGTAAGGAAAACTAACAGAAAATAAAATGCAAACCATGTCATAACTAGATAACATAAGCTAGGCTATGTTGGTTAAACAGGCTATACGTGCCGTAGCTATACTTCTCAAAAAAGTAATTGAGAATAAGGCTTTTTTTGCTTGTTTGGGAGGGTTTTTTTGTCATTTGTTTGGGTTTGTTGTTGTTTTTGTTTTATTTAGTTTTTTCTTAATGATGAATGCTTTTGATTACAATAGTAAAAGCAAAATCCACTCTTAGCTTCCACGCTGACAGTCCACTGGCAAAGGCCCTGCTACATAGACATAGTATTTGAACCTGATCCTCTATATCCTAAATAAATCCTCTAATATCCTACAGGGTCCAGCTCTCATTCAGTCTTCACTCTTTAGATTCCTGTCTATGTATAATTTTCTTACAAAATGTAAAAATAGTCAGAATATGTGGAAAAATAAAGATGAATATCAGTAATAAATTTATTCTGGTATCAATATCTCAGTAACCCATCTAATTCTCCATATGATCTTATCTTCCATCTTACGTGAAAACATATATTACTTTTTTTTTTTAGGAATTCTTTATATATATAGCAACAAATTGCTGTAGAAGAGACAAACTCTGAATTTGAAGAGGCATTTAGAGATGCCAGAAGAAAACACAACAATGTCTTGTATGGAAGAGAAAGAAACACAAAAGCATTAAAAAGATTTATCAAGTTATTAAGAAAGAACTCCAAACACAGAATCTCATTAAAAGACTTAGACAATCCTCTTCAAAACTTTCTGATTTAAGATTCTATTTAGTTGGTTACGTGACCCTAATGAGACACTCTGTTAGTGCGATTGTAAATGTTTAATTTCTGAGCACACAACAGTAAAGGGCAGTTCTTATTTTCCTTTAGTGGATTTGGAATGGATGAAGGGAGTAATAATGTGTGTCTCTAATATCACCCTGTAGAGCACCAATATGTGGAAAGAAGCCCAGCACAAGTCTGTGTGCACCACAGATCAGACCATTTGAGTTTTGTTAATAAAAGAGAACATTTGGGTGTGTGCCTGGAATTAGTCCCACAGGACAATAAATACTGAAGTATCTATCCTTTAACTGCAATCAGAAATGTTTTTGTGATCTCCCCTGGTCTGGGGGTTCATCCAGTAATCTAATTTAATCACACTGGTTTAAGGTTTATTTCACAGACTAAATACAATATCATGTGCTCAGATGTCATTCACTTTCCATCTGGTTTAACCTTGGGTGGGCAGAAATGCAGCATTTTGTGAGCTACTTTTTTATTCCTAACTGCTGTTTTCTCTGTTGAGTTCCAGATAATTAAAAACAAATACTGTGGTTGCTATGTCAACGGTGCCTACTGATGCAAGGTCCTTGTCTTCCTGTCTTGGATGCAGCACCCTTTGGTGACTCACCTAATTTCAACCAATAACTCTGCAGAACACAGCAATTTGCTGCTACATGTCGACATCATTTCTTGAGTACTCCTTCAACATCAATACTGCCACAAGAGGTTTCCACAGTGAGCATTTTATAAACTAAACAAAGCAGGTAGCTAGGTATTTATGCAATAATAAAAAAATTCAAGGACTCAGGCAAAAAAAAAAAAATATATGACATTCTTAATTTCTTCCAAAGGTAATGCATGAAGGAGGTTAAAAACAAAGTGGGAGGACAAAAGCAATGGTTCTATCCTAAAGATTAGCAAGAGCTTGAAAAACAGTAGTTATTACGCATTGCTCTTTACATATTAATCTGAAAGTTTCCAAAATTCTTTATTATCTTTTTAGATATTTGGTTCATTTTCTGTACACTGTCATTGGTCAGGTTCTGACACATCCTGCTACATATACGTGCACGCACCTCCATGTATTTGTGGCTGCAGTGCTTTCCATTGACCCACCAAAGCTCTACTCCCCACACCAAGAAGGGATTATACTATTACTACCCAGTTTCCCAAAGCTCATGAGCTCTGTAGCTCCTGGGCCAGCTGCATGTCACCATGAAATCAGAGGATGCTGCTGTGCAGCAGCACTGCAAGACACGGGGGAAATGGAGTAAGGAAGATATAAGAAAGGATATCGTCTATACAAGTAAGGATGATATTTATCTGGGAACCTGGCAACACCATGGCACATTCACTTGCAGACCACATAAGGACCTCAGTTGGCCCTTTAACAAGTCATGGTATCTGTCAGCTCATCACCACATTGTTTGAGAAGAAGAATTGGTAAACCTTGGCTGAAGACCAAATTAAATTATTTTAGAAGTCCAATCCACAGTGTGGCAGATGTCCAGGTTTCAAGCAAGACTTATCTGAATCCATTAAAACCTGTAATGAGCAAGATTTCCTCCACTTCTAATGAGTTTTGAAGCAGACCTGTATTTGAGATTTAAATACTTGCACTGGCTTGTGATTTTATTCAGGGAAAAGCTAAACTTTTGTTTTCAAAGGCCAGGTTTTGTCACAAAGATATGTTTTCCAGTGCTGTTTCTCTTTAAAGCAAGTGGTTTGCAGGTACCCGTGCATGAGGCAGGCTCAGTGCAGCAACCTGAGAGAGCTAGGGAAATGCAATACAAGATAAACTCTCCATGGGGGGTGTGTGTGCACAGAGAAAAGGAATGTAAGTACATTAAAGCATTCTGTATCACAGATAATCAAATTAAGTTGTTCTGTCAGTACTCAGCCAGGCAAATAATTTCCATTAAAGTCATAGCCACTTTTCCCATTTGACAAGGAGACAAACAGATGATAGGCCATTAAAGTGTGGATCTGCAAATGCAGCCAGGCAAGATGGCTGAGGATGATCCATCTCTGGAATAAGTGACAAGACAAAGCACCTAAGAGAGAGGGGTCATCCTCTCCCCTAAAGAGAATGGCATTAGCAAGAGAGGAATTAGTACACCATCTCTCACTGTATTCACATGGTAGCTTTTGCTGACAAACTGGAGAAAGGAGATGGTGAAAACTTCTGTAAAAAAAGAGAGACATGGGGAAAAACAAAGAAAAAAGGAAAAAAAAAAAAAAAGAAAAAAAAGAAAGAGGAGAAATTCCTCCCTGAAGTGAGCTGGATTCCTTCTATAAAAAGGTGAGATCCTTCCTTTGTATGGGGTCCTTCCCCAGTCATGCCCAATCCAGCTTGATGCGATATGATAGTAATTAAAAATATTTCTGTCTTTGCTATTTAATTGAATTGCTCTTGGTGTTTAATTACATATAGGTGGTGGATGAATGTTAAAGAATGGCAGCTGCTCATGAACAAATCAGCAGAGGAACAAGAGTTCAGAGGAACAATTCCACTCTATGGTTTGGTGGAAAAAACGTGTTATGAAAAGACCACATGTTGTGTCTGCAGTGTTCCTATCTTCTGATAGTACACAAGAGTACTGAGGTCAAGGCAAATGTCCCTCTGGTCACGTTGCATACACATCCTGTGTAGTATTTAGCCACGCACCCTTGTCACTGTTATTTTCTGAAGCAACCCTGGCACACTCACGAATTATTGAATACCATGTTAGAATTTATTTTAGCTGGAGTCAGACTAAAATATAGTCCTCAAAAATATTAACATCTATATTATGACTTCCTCCAAATAATCTGATTTACTCCATTTTTAATCAAATGCTCTGGGAGGTTCTGTGTATTGTCAACCTTATTAAAAAGAAACACAAATGGTGCCATTATATCAGACTTCTCAGTGAACTGCCATATGACTACATTGCATTTTTTCACACCTTCTAAGCAGCATAGTGGTAAAAACTCCAGTGTAAACATATCAGTGTAAAATCATGTTCTGTGCAGACTAAGAAGCATCAACAGAAAAGAGCAGAAACTCCTACTTACTTCTTAGGTTCTGTACAGGGAAAGAGCTGGTGCTGCTGGAAGGGGGCAGGGAACATTTCTGGCAGATGCACTCCTTCCCGTTAAAAGTTACCCGGTCACCCGCAGGAAAGGGCAGTCTACAACAGAGGGAACAAAAATATACAGGTTACAGCCTTACGGCTTTATAAAAATTAAATACTATTTTCACAAAGGAGCTGATCATTACTCTGTTTTCTTTTTCTCTACTTGCCTAGTTCCCATTCATGATTTTTCAGCCACTCGGAGGTTAAAGTATTGAAGGGACATATCAGACAGACAACTATAAATGCAGAGATTACAGCTACTTAGAAAAAATCATATCTGAAGATGTAAAACCACACTGAGCACTCAAGTCCAAATCCTTGCAAATCTAAGAAATGTAGCATTAGCAAGGGTTGATCACTAACAGGATCAGTTACAGAATGAAAACAAAATTGGCATTACAGGGAGTAAGTACAGACAAATGCAGCTGCTTTTATGTTGTTACAATGCTGCATGAGAGTGATGACTTTTATACATTAAAAAACCAGCACTTGTTCTCCCAACTGTGATCATATCAAAGTCCTTCTCTTAATCTACATGCTCAGAAAGTAAATGTCGGTAAACCCTCGTAGGAGAAAATCTATCCCGGTTATAAAACCCAAAGCGTCTACATTACTTGTTTGCTCTACTCAGCAGCAGCTCTCCTTACACTTAATTAAATCACTTAATTAAATCCTTCCTTTTTATCAATGTCCTTAAAACAAAAAGCTTTCTGCTATGAGATTTCTTGTTTGGGCACAGAAACCACTGAGGTTTTTTCTCTAAGGGGACCGGATGGACAAACCACTTCCCAACGCAGCAAAGGATGGTGAGGATTTAGAAACATATTTCACTCCACCCAGAGCTCATGTCCAACTAAATCCCAAGGAAGCTATCAAAACATGTCTTAAGTAGGGCACAAACATAACACAAGCCTTCTGCCTCATGGTGAAGCCATCTCATCAGATTATTTCATTAACATTTCATTAAAACTCTACATGACATTCCTCCACAAACCTTATCAAATTCATACCAACTGAGAAGTTGTCTTCACTACAAGAGCTGCACAAATACCTCTTGCTAAGGACAAACATTATTTTGGTCCCTAAAACACCCAAAAGTGGCTTATACTAAATTTGTGTTGTGTTTAAAAGAAAATCTGTATGACTTTAAAAGAGAACAAAAGCAATGTTGCCCTTTGTATCTAAGTAATGTAACTAAAATCAATACGAAACAAGATAAATAAGTGTTCAACACTACCATCCATTTCAGATCATAGGCAATACTTTAAAAAAACATGAAGACACATAGAGTTTAAATATTGTTCTCTCTTTGAATATCTGATAATTAATTCTGCTTTTTCACCTTTTCTTTCTTTTGCCCTTAACTAATGACTTTATATTCCAAATACCTGCTAATTTCTTATTTACCTGAAGTTAAACTAAGGAAAACCATTTTATAGAAACAGTCTTTAAAATTGTCTTGCTCTGACACAGTTCAATGTTCCATGTGTGATTTTGATACAAACAGGCCCAAGGACATTTTAGTACAGATCCAGGAGTCCCAGGTCTCCACCAGTTCAAGAGAGGATTTTCTGCCATGAATTTTACTCAATAATCTGATCAGAAAAAGAAAGACAACACTGTCTCTAGTATAATAGACAGGATGTGATGGAGCTGTACTGCTCCAGTGAGCAGCAGCTCTGTCCTGTCTTGCAGGAATCCAGCAGCAGGAAGCTCCTGTGTTATGTGTTATATATATATATTTAAATGTTCCTTTTAGGTCGTAAGTGTATTCACATTGGATTTTTCTACTGCTTAAAGTTCCAGAGCCTTCTAACATATGGAATAATAAGAGTTTAATGAACATCACGGAACAGTTGAGGTTGGAAAGGACCTCTAGAAGTCATCTGGTCCAAACCAAAAATTTATTTAAATGAACACACACACATTGAATAAAAATTAGTTAATGTGATAAACTTCTATACAGATAATAAACATTAATGACTAATTACCAGAAACTGTCTCAAAAATGGAGTGATATAATTCAAATGCTGTCCCAGTTTTCTGCTGCTAATGTGAAAGAAACCATTAAATCATGTTTTCATTTTAACAAAATATTATAAAATCAAGTCTAGAACTTAGCACTATTGACTGACCTGGAAAGGCACAAGCCAAAGAATTTCAACTGTTCCAGAACCGAGAGAAGAACTTGTTATTGATCTCCCATGTGCTTTTAGGACAACATCTCATCTTGATTTACAGACACCCATAAACTTGTTATGACCACTAGTAATCTGCTCCAAATTAAACCCCCACAAAAATGGTTACTTGCTCCACAGGTACAATCACACAACCACACTGCCATAAAACTATCCCAAAATCTTTCATTCTTATGCACAGCTGCCTGCCCTGGGCAGGACATTGCCTTTGAGTATGTTTTGCCATGGTTTTCATGAGGACCAAGACTGGGACTCAGCTAATGACCCAAGGGGACTCTCATGAGATGTCTTAGTAATACGGAAAACTTTGCACCATTAATAATCCTGGAGATGGAAGCCATGAATGATTCACTGCTCTGAAGAAGTACCACAACTACTGAGCATTCCTGTATCTAGTATATTAGGAGCAGTAGCCAGAGGGAAGTAGAATATGTTTTTTTTTTGACTCAATGATTTACCTAACAAAAATCCAGCTGTGCTTCCAGCTGAACACAGAAGCCCATCTCAAACAGCTGGACCAAGCATCAAGTAAAGTAGAAGCAGGGAAAGATCACTTTGAATCATCCGCATTAGGCAAATAGACAAGCAGAAAGAAAATAAGTTAAAACTAGAAGAGATGAATAGGATGATTGACTTCCTATGGCACAAAGCCAGGTAGATGGCATGCACAAAACATGCCAAAGCTCACAGGTACCAGAGCATGTCACCGGCCTTCTTAAAAGGGAGGGCATATGGGGGCTTTCCTAGCCCGTGAACATATCATATGTGGTTTATTTTCTAAGAGTTTAGTAGCTAACCATAGTGCCCTTCTCTCTATTAAGTTTTCCACATCTGCAAGATACCTTGCCCAAAAAAAACCCCAGAGAAATCCTCCTTAGAAGGTGTTTGCTCAAAGGTACCAACAGGTGGTTCCTTCCCTCACTGGTCTTCTAAACCCATAATTAGGTCTTGGAGTTTGTTTCACTGTCTTGTTCGCTGGGAATCCAGAGTTCGTACACAACACATTTGCCAGTATTTCTGTAACATCTGACCTCTTCCTTTCACAAGCAGCCATGCTTGAAGATTTTGACACTGGTACAAGTGAAGATGCAACAGAAGGTGGTAACAGTCAATTAACAAGGTTTCAGTTTCTGAGCTCTTCAACTTGTGAGCACAACTATATATAGCATTGTAAGTTAAGAGTAGCATATCTGTCTTCAAATACAATGACATCTCACCACTAGTCACCCACTGAACATTGCTAGGTATGGGTTTTAATTAGCTACTTATCCTTTTAAAAATATTCAGTGTGATTTTCACAGTTGGATTATCTATTTTTAAAATGAGAATTAAGATCATCTTTAAAAGCAGCTCTCTGAAATTATTTACAGGATTTCAATAAATCTACGATTCGTTTTCCAATTAATTTTGTTTTATCCACCTGCATACAGTATTTGTAAACTTGGAAATTACTGAAGCTGACCAAAAAATTCATATTGTAAAACACCAAACTACCATCAGCCTAATTCAGGGTAACTGTGGGCTGACACTGAAAGGTCTGGTCCTGGTCTTGTCCTTCTCTGCACCATGTATCAACCTCTGCAGCTGTGGGTAAGTCATTCAAGCTTTCTTGGCCAAAACAATTTTTATTTTGTTTTTCAGAGCAAACAGATGGCCTTCTGTTCTTCAAGTTGCTCATCTGAGTCTGTGGCTGAACAGTCAACTAAATTGAATATAAGAAAATTAACAGAAGCATATGGTCAGGGTTGTGGGGAGAGCAAAGCTATTCATTTCAGTAGCAGACTGCAGTTACACTGGGTCAGGTGTAATGTCAGACTGCAACCTAAGGACCTACAGGATCAAATTCTGCTCCAACTTGTACCTGGTACAATCAGAACCCTCAAGGTTGCTCCATAGGGATGAATTTGACCCAGGGTGTTAAACCTGATGATATGAAGTAGACATTACTTGATATCTACCGTCTACATGAATTTCAACAAGGGCAAATGCCAAGTGCTGCACCTAGGGAGGAATAACACCATGTACCATTACCCCTTGGGGGACAATCAGCTGGAAAGCATAGAAAGATGTAGGGGCTCTGGTGGACACCACGTTGAACATGAGTCAGCACAATGCCCTTGTGGCAAAGAAGGTCAGCTGCATTAGTGTATTCAGCAAGTCCAGGGATGTGATCTTCTCCTCTGTTCATCACTTGAGACACTGCATCTGGAGCAGCGGGTACCATTTCGAGCTCCTCAGCACAAGATTCACTGGAGGGAGATCAGTGGAGGTGGCTGGAACAGAGGACGCAGGCGCAGGGGCTGAAGAAGATGGACTTGTTAAGCCTTAAAATGCTAAGGAGAGATGTTATTGCCATCTAAAACTACCTGATGATGTGTATATGAAAATGGAGCCATACTCTTCTCAAAGGTACAGAGTGAAAGGACAAGAGACAGCAGATAGAAGCTGGAATCTGGTAAATGTCAACTCAATATAAGGGAAAAAAATTACCACAAGCCTGCTCAAATACTGGAAAAGTCTGTCCAGGGAGACTGTGGGATCTCCATCCTTGGAAATATTTTAAATCAATGCTGTCAGCAGACTACTTAAACTGGACTTGCTCTGAGCCAGGGTCTGGACCACAGGACCTCCGCAGGTCCCTTCCATCTTACGTGACTCTAGGGCTACAGGGATGCTCCATTGCTCCATGTGTAAACCTGAAGAGCAGGACAGAAAGACTCTTTTTCCCCAGCAAGCATCATATATTATATATAGTTTAGAATCAAAACACTAAGAATAACAGCCTGATTTCAAAACTCTGGCCTCACCATCCAGCTAAAGAAGACTGCTTCATAAGATGCTTTAAGCAGTGCCCAGTACTGCTTAAGTGGGAACCAAATCCTTTCAAAATCCAGCAGCTGAATTCAGTAAGCAATTAAAATGTTTAACATATTCAAAAAGTCTGACCTGATTGCTGTGTTTCAGAACTAACTGAATTTTAAGTTCTGATTTTCAGTATTACCTTAATTTTTGAAGACACAAAAGCCCTCAGCTTCTTTCTAGAAATAGCAGTGTTATATGTAGGACTATAAACCCCTTTGCTGTGGGGAAAAAATATCAGTTTTCTGAATTTTTATATTCAACTGCCTGGTCACAGTGAGTTACCTTATTGAATATAATAGAAATATGAATGGATTAAGAGAAGTTTTAGAGACGGGTTTGGCACAAAACCCCTTGAAGAATACAAAGCTGCCTCTTACCCCTTCCAGAAATTATTCACCTCTATATAGCACATATTGAACTCTGTCAATACGCTGTTTCAAGAAAAAACTTCCCAAATTCAGTCAAAACACAGATATCCAAATTCTGTAAAGTGAACACGAACCTGTCTGATTACTAGTCCAGAATGTAGGTGCTAATTTATCCCCCAGCTAAGAGTCAAATTGTCATTTTCATAATTTACATGCTACAAAAAGCAGTATTTTTCCAACTTAAAATTACCATACAACCTTAAACAGACGATACATCCATCTTACATATGTATGGTCTGCATAGATGTATTAATATATCATGTAACTTATCACACTAAGACTTCTCCTGAACATTCAATTTTCACAAGTATTATCACAGGTATGATTACCCATTTCTTTTTGAAAGACCCAGTTTCCCACCCCTTCCCATCCTCCATAAATTTTTCATGGGACTATACAGTCCTGTCTCTGATAGCCATATAAGAGCTATGTGCACTATTTTAATAAGAATCAGCTTCTAATGCTACAGATGCTATTTTGCTTTTACAGACACACCAACCTTTCAGAGGAAATGTTTTTAGCAGCCCTCTGCAGGGGACAGGCCTGTCCAGCTAATGCAACTGTGAGAATAAAATTGCTCACCCACCTCCCTGGAATTGAGAGTAAGCAGTTAATATGCAACATTTTTAATCTAGATGGTTTTTCTTGTACTCATTCCTAGTTTTAGGCATTATCATCACAAAACACAATAGTAGAAATCAAGTTTCACTGTACTATGAACAGCACTGGAAGTAGAAGGGACCAAGACCTCAATCTTTATGCCTCTCACAGCAAACATGAAATTAAAACCTGATTTTTTTTAAGAGCAATGCCATCAACGCAAGATAGAGAGAAAAAATTACACAGGGAAATATGGTATACTATACTTTTAATAGTTTTTCTGTGACTGCTACTTCATTTGTTTTTTCACACTTTGACTTGTGGCAGCCCTGGGAAATAGCAGCTGAGTGCCAAGGGATGCCCAAGATGAGTCGGGTTGCCGACACCAAAGTTTTTTAACAGAGGAGGGCAGCGGGTTGTGAATGCTGTGCAGAGGGTACCAGGGAACAGCTCTTTTCCATCACACTGGGCCACATGGCACTCAAAAGTAGTAGTATCAGGAGCCCCAGAAAATGACTGGGCTCACACTGCTGGCTTTTTTTCTCACTGCTCCAGCTAGCTGTTTGCACATTAGGTTTTCTCACTCGTTTTGCCATCTGAAGCAATACACGCTTCCCACCAGTTTCTATTCAAGTCTTCTCTGGAAATAAGAAAAAAGGAGTTTCTACTGTCACTGGTTTACTATGAATGTAGGAACAGTTTAAAAGGGTTTCTTCAGCAGTTATAGAAATACAGGTTATAGAAGTGCCCATTTAAAGAGCTTCACGATCCTGCAACATTCTGGAGACCTGTGACATGAGTCAAAGTGTCTTCTGCTGCCAGCGTTTTCCCCCTGAAGTTGGTAAATGTCAAGCTTGGTTTCCACGAGTCCAGAATCAGCCTCACGATCAGGCAGTCACCACCTTTCAAGTTCACATTGTTCTGGAATTCAGATTTCTAACAGAGAGCCCACGTTACAGTCTGTCTGTAAAAGGCAACATCAAATGCAGTTTGCGTGGTCAGCCAACTGCTTCAGACAGTGTGCTCTGGCCCATTATTTATGGTTTCTGCCCATCTATAAGGAACGAGGGCACAAATGCTACTCCTGACTCTTTTCACTGAAGAAAACAGCAAGGTAGAAGGCTTTACAATCCTGTACCTAAAAACAAATGGTTCTGTTTTTTGCCATTTCATATTATTATTTTTTAAACAAACAAACAAACATTCTTTTTCTCCTTAAACCACACATATTTATAGTCTACCTGCCTTATTTTTATTGAGGTTATCACTCAATAAAATAAATGCTGATGATATTTAGATGGGACACTCTTTCCCATAAAAACCATAAATTATGTCTGGCTTGCAAAGACTGGGGTAATTGAAGCAATAGTGATTTAAAGCAGTTGAGGACCGGGTCCAGTGTTTTTACTATAAACAGATGACAGGTTTCTTCTGTTGCTCTGCACCACAAGTCAGTGTTACAACCCCCTTGGGAGACACAAACTGCATCTTGCTGGTCAGCAGGGCATTAGTTGACTGATGAAGGCAACATCCTTCTCAGGAAAACAACAGAAGAAAATATGTGTCTTTCCACTGAAGTTTTAGATAGCAGCAATTAGGAACAGTGAAATAGCTTTTTAGTCCAACAGTTATACAGAACGTTTAGTTATATAGAACGTTAGGGAACATCTCTGATTTTTTTTTTAATATTAAATACTATTTTATTGGAACTTCATTTTTAAACGCTTTAGCATGTCTTCAATACACGTGATATTTTTAGTATGTTCTAGTGAGTATTTTCACTGTATTGCAATTCAGCTCACCCGAATTGTTAGGTATTTAAGAATAAATAGTTTTGTCATACAGAAAAATATTCTAAGTTTCCAGGGAGATGAGACAAATTGTACCACCATCAGGTGAAAGGCCGACTAAATACAGCATGAGGTTAGTATATCCGATGGCCTCACTGGAACCTAAGTTAGGTACCAACCTGCTAAGTATAGTAACACACAGGTAAATAATTCATGCCTGAATGCTAAACCCTAATGGTGTGGCTGAGGATACAAGCACATTTAGCAGGAAAACAGAATCAACCATTTTTTCCTCTTACTCTTAAATAAAGAAGTTCCTCACTTTACAGAAGGTACTAGTGCTAATAAAGGTACCAAGAAGAGCCATAATACTGAGAGGCTGCAGGCCAAGGGCATGTATGGTCAACAGTGAAATTATGAGATCCACAATTAACCAATTAAATAATTTTTCTTCCTATTAAAAAACATAAAAACAACACAACAAACAAAACAAACCAATCAAACCAACCAAACCAAACACCACCACCACCACACTACTCCACAAAGATTTTAAGCACTTTTGTTAACGTTACTGTTCATGTCTGTTTAAAAGTATCTAAAAGGAAAAAAAACTACTAAACAAAGCAAAACTTGAACAGACAGAATTTAATATAATAAAGGCTAGTTAGACTCAGAGTCTTCCCCTTAACATGCTCTGTTAATTATTCCTGCAGTTGCCATATTAAATTGATATCCTGCTGTGAACCACAGCTGTTCTGGAATTTGAAGTCTTGCTTCTGCATCAGCACAGGAGGACATGTGGGTTCACTAGCCCCATGATCTGGGCAGTTTGGCTGGCAGATGGCCACAGTGACACGCTAGTTTTGGACTGCAGTCACCTGAATGTGGCACCAGCACACATAGTATCTACAATGTGGTGCATCTGTGCCCTGTTGTGCTTTCCGTTTGAATGTGTGGTTACTCATCTTGTACTGTTAAAGGCTTGAATTTAGCCAGAAAAATTATTACAGCATTTCCATTTGTTCCAAACTGCTATAACAGTGCATTTCCTGAAGGTTTAGTTGACTTAAATTTTCATTCTGAGGTCCTCAACAGATCAGTTTGTGCTGTTTCCCCAGAACAGGATTAAGGTGCAGGTCAAAGGGACATCAATAGCTTGCACTGCAGAGCCTGCAAACATCCCCACCAGCACTGGGTCGCAATGTCACACGTATCCACGTGGGAAATGATCACACTGAACTACAATAGGCTGCCTGGGGTGGGGAGGAATTCTGTGTGCTGTGTCAGTTGCCACCTCAGTGAAATCCAACACATACAGTAGTGTTTGTGGGTCCAGAACCTTTCTGTCCTGTTTCAAATGACTATTGGAGTTTCTGGGAAGCAGCACTGTGAAACTTTGGTTTAAATCTATTATTACAGTATCCACTCAGCTCGGCCACTGGCATTTGAATCCTTTGTAACTTCAGTCAGCAAAAGACAAATAGCAGACACTGGTGAAATAAAGCAACATTAGTGGCAAAAGGTCTGACAGTAGAGGCAATGGCATTTTCTAAAGTACTTGGAAAATTTCACACATAAGACACCATAAAACAGAAAAAGCATTTGAAAAAAAACAGGCACTCAAAATTTGCATTTTTTTTTTTCAGATTCTACTACTTTTTAAGGAGTGGATAATAGAAAACAGAATCCTTTTTTTTTTTTTCCCCATCTACAGGCTATAAGTTTGAACGCCTGGCATTGGGCTTTCAAAATCTACTTTTTAAATGAAATACAACTTCATGTAGAAAACATACCTGCAGACAGCACACACAAAACAGTCTGGGTGATAGGTTTTGCCCAGAGCCGAGACCACTTCTCCCTCAATGAATTCATCACAACTGAAGCACCGTGTGCCATAGAGTCTCTGGTAGTCCAAAGTACAGATGTAGTCTCCCTGTCTCACAAAGAATCCTCCTTGAGCCAGGTCACATCCACAAGCTGCAGGAAGAGAAAAGGCAGACTCAGAAGGCTGGAAAAGGAAAACTCACTCTCTAAGTGATGATGATTTTTCAACTATGATCAGTGTGATTCCTAGTGGAGTATTTAAGCACTTCAATATATGAGCTTATGATAACAGAACAGTTGTGCATCTGAAAAACATTACTTCTATAGTAAATTACATCAGTGATGCATTCTGTACACTAATAGTTTGGATTTATTCCATGTAAAAATATTAAACTCAATGCAGAGGCTGCAAGCACAAAGTTAAGTCTTTAGGAGTTGAGTTTAGGGCTAGCATATACAATACCCATTACTATATTCAATAGGTTAAAATAAATGCATAAAGGATATAAACCTTCGAAATCTAAAGCACCAATGTTACAGAGAAATGTCTCTGCCAGGTTACTCTACAACTGCCTGATATTCCTCCTGGATACAAAAGTGGTTAAAATACTACTCCATCTAAACAGAGGGTCTGATGCACATGGCAACTGCTGTAATTGTCCACAACAGTTTACAAGATCCTTTCTTTAAATCAGATCTTACATTTACCCGATAAACATCACATGCCAAACATAAATTGGAGGGATCACCAGCACCATCTGCTCTTGGCAAAAGTAGAGTTTTTCATCCTATCTGTCAAGTTATATCTTTAAAGCTAACTCTGTAGGAAAGGGTTAAAGTTGATTAACCCATGGCTTGTAAGACTTTTCAGAGGCTTCCTCCATTGTGCTAGGGCTGGAGCTAGGCTGGCAGTTTGAGAACGTGTAAGATGGGAAAGGAGAGAGACAACAGCCTGGCTGATATGATACAGAAGTAGACAGAGACAGAAGAAGAACCTCATCCATAACAAACTGGATCTTTGAAAACAGATGATTTATAAGGAGAACTGGAACGCAAAATGTTTATTCTGATGCTGTGCTGACTACTACTTTAAGTCACAGCATTACCCTTGTTACTACCTACTTCTGTTCCTGGGGATGTGCATGTAAGGAAGTGCTTCCAGCAGCAAACGGTGCCTACAGAACAAACAATCACAGCAGTGTCATTACTCAAATGCAACACACAGAAGAAAAGTGAGAATGTTGCTTATCAAATTTGGGTCGCATATACAAAACACTTCAGAGCTGTTCAGTGCCTTGGTCCCAGAACAGCAGAGGTACCTCAACATCTCAAGTTCAAGACAGATTTCTGCTTAGGTACCTGAGAGTCCACAGGCACTTTGGTTTTTAAATGTAAAGTCTTCCAGCTCACACCAAAGCCTGTTTGCAATGCCAGAATTGGTCATTTTGCATCTAAGCAATGAGAAACAAATCTCCAGCAGACATGCTCAAGGCACAAAATAGCACACACTCACAGCACAGAAATCCCTTGAACACATAAGATCCTGTCATGTTCATTCAAAAACACATCCAGTCACCTGCCTTTTTAAATCATCTTTCTAGTAGCTAGAGACCGCAGCACAGGCCGCCTGGGCTCAAGGTCCTCTTTAAACCCTGAGTAGACATTTAAATCATGATCCTTTCCCTCCTTGGAGATGGCCCTAACCACTAAGAGGCAGAAAACAACAATCATGCTGGAACTGTATTAGTATATGACCAAGAACTGCAGAACCATGGCTTAATTAACCCTTCTTTTAAGTCAAAATAATTCCAGTTACATAGCATTTGTCATGGACTACATGTATGGACTAGAAGATTTATCTTGCAATACATTGTTCATGTGGTTTATCTCACAGGCTTAACACATTTGCTTTAACATTCTCCTTTCTCACCCTTGCTCTAAGTTTTAGTAAGGACATGTTTTTTTTAACAGATTCTTAAAAAAATTTGCTTGACTTCCTAAATATCAGGGGTTTCTTTCAGCCTATATATTTCACCTACATAAGTACTGTTGTGACAAAAACACAGATCAGTTTTGGATCTAAGATGAGGTTGAGCAGCACATTGCTCTGATACCAACAATGCACTAGAGCAGTTCTGAAGTGTACCATATAGTGTTTAAACTTGCAGAGTGGATCATAAGAGAAAATCATTAAACGACATAATTAGGATTTTTTTACGTGAGCAGGGAGGGTTTACTTCCCTATATAATGTTTCTTTATGGCACATCTTAACTGCAGTGCACCTGAACAAAGCTACCAAGAGCTGCTTTGAGCTACAGGGCAGGCACCGACCTACAGTAGGTTTTGGTCTGTGCCATCCAAGAAGGACCTGGAGCTGGGCTTCCATAACAAGGGGAAGACAAGGAGTTGGAAGTGTACCCATAAATTATCTGTCCCTGCTCTGTCATGCACTCTTGCCACTACTCTCCTGCTAAAACAAGCAGTAAGCAGAAGCAAATCTGTATGTTTTTACTGCTGGCGTGGGTCCTTAAGGGAGGTCATGCAGGCCCTTCCTCAGTGCTGCTAACAGTGCCCTGGTGCTGAGCTTTGGGGTAGATGGGGTTGGTGACAGCCTTGCCATTGGCATTTGATGAAAACCTGCCTCACCCTGAACCTATTTGCCTTCCTCTCTGCTGTCACTAAGGTTTAAATTACTACAGCTCATTGTGTATTACTCCAAAGCAGTTTGCCCTAATGCAGACTTCTCAGGAAACCCTTTGGTAAAACTGTTCAGCCAAAGAGAACCAGAAAACCTAGATATTTGGACTTTGAAACATAAGCTGAGCTTGGCATCCTCTAATCAGGCCCTTTTTTGCATTGCCATCTCTTTATGCAAAGAGCAGCTGAATTCAGTCTGAAGGAACACAAATTGCTCCATGTTCATTTGCACAGCAGACTGAAGATTAAGAATTTTTTACATAAGCTGCTCTTATACCTGTTACTGTACTTTCCAATTAATATTAACAGATGTAGCCTGACAGTGAACTGCAAGCTGAAGTAATGGGTTCTTCTAGAGGCTTTTGCTACACACCACACTAAAGTGACATTCATGTAAGAAATTAATTAAATGGACCACAAGAAGGAAAAACAACTTACCAACCTACTTGTTCCACAATACAGAGTCAATGACTTCCTTCCTGCAAAGAGCTATTTCAAGATACATGACTTTCTCAATAAACAAAGTATTACAAACCTCACTCAGCTGCAGCTCTAGAGCAATAGATAGGAAAGAAAAAATTCGCAGGGTAATATTGCAATTAAAAAGTGGCCAAGGGGAAGATGGCAGTGGTTTGCGAAGAAGAGGGAAGCACAGCCTCAAGAAAGGCTATTAGTACAGCTGATCAATGACTATAGGAAATGCCTATAGGGATAATGCTCTTGGTACGACAAAGCAGACTTGTGACAGCGAAATGTGCTATGACCCAAAGCCCATGGTCTTTACCAGTGCAGAGGAGGATGCAGACAGAAGGGGAACTGGATACCTTGAGATATGGAAAAGAAGTTTACTTTAAATGCACAAGATGAAACGTCATCCATTTAAACACAAGAAAAAAAAAATCCCTTGTGAGTTGCAGAAGGAAAGAAAGATTTGCAAATACTGGTGATCACAGGACAATGACAAATCATTAATATTTTGAAGTAATAAGTAAGGGTGCACGGGGCTAAGTAGGTTCCACACAGCTGGCTAGTACTAAAGACAGCATAGCTTGTGAGCACACAGGGTATATCTTGCTCACTTTTCAAAAAAGACTGCTTCATAGCAGAGCAGGGCTATCAGGATGACCTAAAGAATTAATGCCTATTTTACGAGATAAGCAGAATTTGACTTGTTTAGCTTAGCAGAAACAACAACAAAAAAACCCCTAGGAAACAATATCTCAACATACATTTGAGGTTTAAACAGAGTTAAAGAAAAGAAGAAGAGTTATTTAAACCCAGTAAGGCTGTTGTCACAAGAACAACAGAGGAACCTTGACCATGAATAAATGGAGGCTGCAAATTAATACAAGTGTTTCTAACGATCACAGGAAATAAGTTGTGGAACAGCATCCCAGTAAGAAGGAAGAAAGATGGAAAAAGAGGCCTCAGATCACTATAACTTCAGAATGTTGTCTGAGCAAAATTAAAAAGGGATTATGATCCCTTTCTAAAATTAAAATATTAGCTTAAAGGGACTGTCTTTTAAAGGATAATGAGAGAGATCACAGAACCACAAAAATTATCCAATGTGAAACAAGTTTGGATGAAACTAGAAAAAGAAATGAGGTTTTAAAAAATTTCTTAGGGTTTGAGTACCTTAAACCCAATATCATCCATAAAATACAAATATTAACACTCAAAAATACAATCCTTCCATTTAATGCTTCTGCTTAATTAAGCAGATGAATCTCATACTCCATAAAATCAGCACTTCACAAACACTACAATATAACAAATACCTAACAATTTTATTCAACTGCCCTTGAATTTTAGAGTTACAGTAGAAAATACATGGCAAGTATAGAAAGAAGCCCTTTTTCACTGACAGTACTACCTCCTATGTAATACAGTAGTAGAAATCAACTGACATATAAATAGGTTATGATATAAAGTTATTTGGAACTAATTAGATCCACAAAAAACTTAATTGAGAGTAGTGGCCAACATGCTTATTCTTCTTCAGAGAGTTGATAACCTCTTCTGCTCAATAAGGGTATTAAATCTGATGTACATCACTATGACTACTGATTCAGTTTGGTGCAAGACTATCTTTATGGCAGGACTACAATTGTCTTAAATATTTCTTTTATAAAGCTAGCTGCTTTTATGTCGTTTCAGAAGATTTTTAGCTGAGACAATCTTACATATGCCATACTAAAGAAAAACACTTTTTTCGTTACAGCTTTTAAATGAAAACAGGCTTTTCATATAAAAACATTAGTTACATTGTAAAGTATTTCTTCAGAGGAAAAAGCTGGGATGAAAAGATTTTAAACAGGCTTAGGTATCACACGAGTTTTTATCCATATCAGTGACACAGGTTTTTAGTGTTTTAGCGTTCCAAGACATTTAAAAAAATCATTTGTATCAGACCTTGATGTCGCATTTGGCCCCTTAATCTCAAATCTTGTCAATGGTGACTAGTTCTTCTAGAGTTCTCTCCAAACTCATTAGTTATAAGCAAATCCTCTGAGAAAGAGAACCCATTAATGTATTTTTTGCATAGAAAGATCAGCAGTGTGGGCTTTTGGCCATTTATTTCCATCTCATTTTGGCAAACGCCCATATCGGAAACCATGTACATGACAGTTCACAGAGGTGCTACCCACTCTAAAATCATGTTTACTAATGAATGAAGAAAAATCTAGCTCATGAGTGAATCTGGGGCACAGGAGGGAGTCTTCGTGATTATACCTTCCCTCTTATCCACCAACTCTGCAGGCTTGGGGAAGTCACAGCTTCTCCGCAATCTAAATTGCTCCCCTACTGCTCTTCACACAACTCCACCACCAGTTCCAACCCAAAACCCTCATGTGCTTCTGAACTCTTTGAACCATCTGATATGATTTAACTCAACATCCAGCTGACTAGAAGAGACCACAGGATTCCAGTTAAATATTGGCTTGGATATGAAAATAGTCCAAATATAAAGGTGAGAAGAGTAGGTCTCCCACTAGCCATCCCTTGGGTTAGCTGCTGTGCCCCCTTGCCTGCTGCTTATATGGACAGAGGGACACTTCCCAGCTGAGATGATCCTGCAGAGACAAGAAATCAGGGAAAGGAAAGCTGGAGGAAGACTGGAGAGCACATTTGAAGGTATTATAACTACCAGATCTTACTCTTCTAGGACAGGAAATCAGCATTATGTGACAGATCCACTCCTACCCAACACTTGTCATCCAAAATGAGTATCTGGAGGTAGGGTTATTTAAAACCTAGAAACAGTTATCAACCGTTACTCAAGTTCATCTCAGTGAAACAAGAAAAGCACTGCAAACACAGCACTTATGATAATGAAGAGACTAACACTGAGTAACTCAGCTGCTTGTCTTGCTACTACCCTGTGTATCGAGGCAATGCCCTATCCTGAACAGTTACAAGCTTAAGGAGTAATTTTAAGTAGTGAATAAATGTTTGTCTCCTCCTATGGTATTTGGCAGCAAGCCAGTACCTGGACATGCTGTGGGACTTGAGATGGAAGATATCCACACCATTTATAAGGAGGGTATTTCAGGGTGGCTTCTCTGACAACTCAGTAATTCCACTCATTAAGATGGTTTGCAGTTACCTGACACCAAAATACTTCATGTAGGACTGAGGGTTTCCTCTATTTGCTTAGAAATAGGCTATTTTTCCCCAGCCTGTTGTCTGTAACAGTAGCACTGTCCAGTAGCACTGGAGCACTGTCATTTCTGCAGTGTGATTTCACAGTCAATCTAACTCCATAATTCTTTGTTGCCTATGGCCTATAAAAATAAATAGCAGCAATAGCAATTAATCAATGCACTTGAAGCACATTGCTAGCCCACTGTTGTATGTTATCAGTATTCTATTTACACTGTACAAATATAAAATGCATCCCAATTTTCCTTGCTGGCAAACAAGTCAACTGAAAGTACATTAGTTTTTTGGCTGTGTGCAGGGCCTGAAAATCAGCTTTGTCTGGAGAGGCTCAGAGGATGCTACATTTTCTGTGCTGCTGTACACTACAGCAGACTATAGCAATAAAACATATTGGTCTTCTTGTCATCCAGCCAGAACTGTTTTGCTTTCAGCCTACCAGACAATCAAGCATTTTGCTTATGAATCTGCAACTGCACACAACCAGGTGTGAATCCAAGACAGGAGAGAGGCAGAGACCCTTAAAAGAAAAGGAAGAACAAAGACCCATTCATAAGGTTGTTACAGAGAAAACAAGAACGAGATCTCTGCTTGCCCAGAGCTAAATAAATGTTTTCTTCCTCAGTACTGCAGCTTTATACCCATTTCTAGTATTTCTCCTTCATCCCTGAGATGAAGCCTGGTGGCTGACTAAGATCTCAAGAATGACACATAGTATGATGCTGATATAATTCTCCTTTGGCAGCTAAATTGCATGGTTTCATACACCATTGATGCAGTCTGGGAGCCCATTCTCTAAAAGCCCGTTATTAAATCTGGAACATTTCTCCTGGCTACTCTGACTGTGAGAAGCAACAGCAACCACCTGGCAAACTTCCACCGCTACATCTTTGACTTAAATTCAAACTGAACTGCAATTAATTTGAAGTAGTCTGAGTCCATTTCCAGAAGACAACTGTCACTGTGATACTCCTGTTGCATGCTCTGGTGTGGATGAGTCTAGGTAAGCTTTTCACAAAGGTTTCAGAGAAGTCTTCCCCACCTGGAAGTTTGCTGGCCAAAGTCTGCATGAGAATATCAGCTCACCTGACCTATTGGGCAATTCACATCTGAGACTTTTGTCTATAGGTGAGGCAGCAGCAAGACAGAAGGAACCTTGTGGTGGTATATATATATATATATAATCCATATAATACAATCACTCTTCCTAGGTAGGAGTGATTATATCTAAGTCTTTCCAAGCAGATGTCAGTGAAATCAAGAATACTCAAGTCTGTCAGTCACTGGCAGCATTTTAGCTATAATATCTGAAATACCAGCTATAAGTTTTTTTATTTTATTTTATTTTACAGTCCAAGGTAGAGAAAAATAGGCATATGCAGCACCAGGAACGTCTGGGGCAGACCTGCTGGCCCCTTCCCCAGCTCCTGACCAGGAACTGCAGAAGGCAGACAGGTCTGCCAGAGAAAAACCAGACCAGCTTTCTGCGGTGGGTGAGAACTCTGGACTATATCTTACCCATCTTGCAGTACTTCACCATGCATGTGTAGCATTGATAAAGCTATAAAGGATACAGTGTACAGCAGCACATCTACAGAAGCTTTCAGGCTACAATGACCATGATACCTGTAAATTAATTTGTGGAGTACACACTTCAGTGCAGGAAAACACTTAGAGATTCAGAATGCTCTTTGGAGACTGACAAAGCATTAATGACTCAGGTGTACTAGTAAAAACAAAGAAGAGGTTGGGGAATTTCCTGTGCACTATGTAACTTGACTCCTGTACTTTATGTGAACTACACGTCTAGTAACTTTTGCATTAGAATGTGCATTTCCATCTGCCATTTCCATTCAGGAAAGCAGAATTTCCCAGTAGCTTAAAGACAATGTTACTGCCCTATAAAAGCTCTCCTACAGTGCTGAGGGTGAGAGGGATCCTCACAGCACTATGTACATGGCTGTTTCAAGCTACAAAAACAACTCCTGGGAAAACTGAAAAGTTGCTTGTTTTATATTGATTTATTATTTTAAGGAATCAATCTGGTTATTTAAAATTGACAAGCATGCTGAAGAGATTTAAGAAAGAGAAATGTGCTTTAATGCAGTTTAAATCTAATAGGATCTTAATTGTTTACGATAAAATGCTGCTGTCATTTGCTGGACTAAGTAAAACAGTTTGTCTTTTTTTTTTTTTAACGTGTAAAGTAACAACATTAAATATTTTCTGCTTTTTCATAAAGATGTTTTGGTTGCCAGTTGCAGGTTTGCAAATTAAGTGTTTGCTCTGACTATGCACAGATATGGCAGATGGTCTCGTGTTAATGAGTTGCGGAAAGTGGGAGGTGGAATAACACTACTGTGGCAGTGATGAATTTTATGCGACAGCTCTCTCTGGGTGTCCACGCAGGTTTCACATCACCTTAGCGCATCAAAACACCCAGGAACTACATGCTGGCTGTATCCCTGCTGTATCCCCATGTGAAAAACTGTAACACTGATGGAAAGTCCCCCTGCATAAAGGCAACCTTGTACTGACATTTTTTGTGGGGGGAAAAACACTTTACCCTAAGAAGAGAACTTGAGTAATTAAAAAGAATTACAGGCGTGACATTATCTAATGTGGGCTGAAAATATGTATGCTCAAATTGCTTTATCTGAGTAATAACTCTACTGCCTGCAAAACTTATGTTATCATCCAAAGCTTAATTTAATGAACATCAGGCATAATTTTTAAATGCATTCAGATTTTTTTGTCCCAGTTCTACTTTGATTTAAATCAGGATAAGTTTTACTACTCTTCATTTATTTGGCATCTTTATCTAAATCTACCTCAGCATTCCCCAGCACAGTTAAGCACGTCTCCCAAGTAGCACTTCCCAGAGAGGAACCAGCCCTCCACAATGGAAACATCTTCTGCCCATGGCTTTATTTGTAGTTTGGATCGTCCCCCAGGAATTGCAGTAATTACTTATTTGAAACACCTAGCCATGTTTTCAAAGAGCACTTAACTTTCTACATAACTTCTCATTCTTCGGACTAGAAGGCTATAAATAAGGAGAAAAGCAAGGCAATGAAAAGATTAAAGAAAATTGTATTTGTCTGTTAGTAAGAAAGTAAAGCAGGGCTATTATGTAATATCCTGGGTATAAAGACTAGACTAAGCATGTATAGCTTTGGTATGCCCTAAAAACCTAAAATTTAATGTCTTTCAGTGAGGTAAATCAAGCTGGAAACCAGAAATAACAGAAGCTTGGCTTCCTGTGGTAGAGAGATAGATAACCTTTACTGAAATGCAAGGAAGATATTCCTTTACTGATAGTCTTAACTGTGATTTGTTCCTGTCCCTTTCCAACACTTTACTAATATTACATAAATTAATGAAAGATGCTCTTAAAAAAATCCAGACTCCGGATGCCATGATATAAAGCTCTCGCTAAAGTGCTGATGTGATTGGTGTACAACCAAGACATGAGGGGTTGCAGAATGTTCTTCATGAATCCAAAGAAACGTTGCAACTAACAAGGATGTGATAAAAACAACAGAAAAATTTAAAATTTCTTTGTGATTGGGGGACTTCACTGATGTTTTTCATGCTTTAATCATTGAGCTGCTTTTGGAACGCTAGTGATTAACGATTTTTAAAGTTTAAAAATCTCAAACCCACCACACAGAACCATAGGCCACTGGATGAAATCCCTTTTCCAGGCAGAAGTGATAATTGTCATTATTATTATAATTATTTCAATTAAATGAAACATTAAGCTAACATGCCATTGGTAAGTTAACTCCTTACCCACCATGCTGTCCCAGCCAGACTCTGACAGTATTGCGTCAAAAGCGTAGTTTTTCCTATTCCACTGAGTCAATATGATCTGGGATTACAAACTCCTGAAGTACTCGGGAAGTGATGGGCATCTTGCTGAGATTGCCTGAACAACGAGAGCCTCTATGCTGCATCCCCAGTGCCTCAGATACCTCACATGCCATCAGCGACTACTGCCTGGCCAAAAGTTGGGACTCAGAAATCTTACTAGGGAGCTTCTCGTAAATGACTCCCATTCCGAAACATGAAACCCCGTAGCTATGTTCAAACGCAAGTCCCTCAGATTACACAGTGTGGCTTTTAACATATTTATATCCTGGCAGATGCGTTTGATCTAACAAACAAATCACTCCTCTTACCAAGTTACTTGTCATTTTTAACCTTTTCAATGAAAACTCTGTCTTACTCCTTCCTGTTAATGTGGCTTCAAAATAAGAGATATAACTCTAGGTTGTGTTGTAAGTTCTACTGAAAAAATGGTATAGAAGTGATATAGAAAACCCAGGGCTTTTTCACAATTCCCAGGAATCTGTAATACCACAAAAATCACAAATGCTGACCCACAGAAACGCATAAACCACAAACATAAGGGGCAAAACAAGACATGTACATAGTGAAGCTGCTATAGCGCAATGGCCATGTTTTCACATCTGTTGCTTGGATTGCAAGCTTACGTCATTTCATCAAGACCAAATCAGTAAAGGACAAAGATACGAGTTATGGTTCATTTCACATATGAGTTACATTGTACAAAGAACAACTTTTTGCAGGATTGGGATGATTTTCCCATTTAAGTAGGGTGGAGACTGCAGGATTTTTGTATGCAAATATATTTACAAACACATAATGGACTGTCCATTATTTGGTCTGCTAGAGTGACTATATATAATAAAATCTGTTTTCTGATTTTATATAAAGCTATAGTAACCAAATTATCCAGACCCCTTAGAAACACTGGGCTTTGATTACACACTTCTAATATTTCCTAAATACTGTATTTTACATCAGTTACTGCTACTTTGGAAATGCCAGGATGTTGTCACACCCCAGAAAAAGAAATATTTAACAAATGCTCCTAAAACAAAGTAATTTTTATCTTTATGAAAAATCAAAGAGCCTACCCAGGATAATATAACTGCAGCACCTACATCTCTCTTATCTACATATGATTCTACGTTAGTCACTGTCTCTACCGGCTCACTAATTACACTGTTGTAATCGAGCTCCAAGTGGGTATTTGTCTAATACCACACCCTGTATGAGAAGCAGTTCTGACCTGCCAGACACCCTCAGAATGAACTAGACATCACAATTTGTTTTAATTTGATAGTACGAGTCATCAATATTTTATCACCTTTTGTCGTTTTCCTTGTTGCTTTCACTGCAGCTGTAAGAAGTAACAAGAGAATTCGCAAACATGGCAACCTAAGACCTTGAAGTCTAATGAGTAAAATGTTTGTCTTCTTATTTCAAAGGCATCTACTTCTATTATAACTGTATTTTTATTAAACCTGATTAAAACGGGAGATATTTTAAAGTAAAAAATGAGTAAACATTTGAAATGAGATGAGGTGGCATGTTTTCTATAGCCTCTTACTAGCAGATTAGATGTGCATCTTAAAAAATTTTAAGACATATACGAGTATAAACCTTATTTATAATGCCTGTTTTCCTCCATAAGTCCTATTAAACTTTGATATTGAGCAAAACTAGCAGAAGTTCACATGGATGTTTATCTCAATCTTGAATAATAAAAACTATTCAATTTTTAAAACTTTTCTTAGAATTGCTCAGAATCATTATCTGTGAATGTAAGAAGAACTGGATAAGTGACTTTAAACTAACCTTCCTTGGTTATATAATTTAATTTAAATACAAAAGGCATCTACATATTTGCTGTTACCATTCTGAAACTCTCAGACCCTACAGGAATAATCAGACCACAGTATGTCAATATACAAAACTAGCTTTCTACCCTAAAAAAACCCATAAATGTCTGTCCCTCTGAAACCTCATAAATTATCCAACACTATCCAAAATATGGTTTTACATTTCACATATATTCAAAGGTAAGTGTGACTTCTTCCAGTGTAATATCATCTATCACTGATCAAGTAATTCAAATAGACCTCAACCATCTCCAGACACCCTCTGAAGACATGGTCATTTATAACTGTTCTTCACAGGCTCTTTATAATTTTGTGGTCTCCACCATCGTACATCTGTAAATACTGTGAGAAGGAAGATAATTTTCTGCAGTTTTACAGAGATCTGAGGTTTTTTGATTAAGGCTATGAGGTGGTTTGCTGCAGAAGCAGTCAACCTAAGTAGCCAGTCACAGACAGCTCAGCAGGGACATGCAGCAGCCCACATGTGGGACTATCTATCCTGGGACTGACTTGCAGCTGGGCTGGTCATTGGACATATTGCCTCTTCCAAGATGCTATCTTTGGCAGATGAGGTGAGAGGGGGCAAACTACATCGCTGAGTACCATCCAAACAAATGCACCACAGGGAGGAGTCAACTGTAAGGTTAATATATTCCCAGGATCATCACCCTGCTCATGCACAACAGTCCAGCAGCATGACAAGAAAAGGGGTTCAGAAAAGGGTTGTGTCACAAACCTCTCCTCCAAGGCTGAATGGAGGTAAGTGGTCAACTGACCAGGAGAACTGAGTATCATTTTTGGCTAAATCCTATCACATTAACTATATTTTTTTCATCCACTGTTTTGAGCACATAATTAAAAACCAAATCACGTCTTCCTAACCTGACATTTTTCCTCATTATGTTAGCTAGTGAAATGCATGTTCAGTGCTCTGTTCTGTTCCTAAGCTCTTCTCACATAGCAACATGGTAAATCCACACTAGAAAGCAACTTATGCTTCTTGAATAACAAATAAAACCCAGAAACAAACAAACAAGCAAGCAGATACCAGAAGGATGCCAGCAATTTGATGGAAACCCTTGAAAAGTGATAAAAGTGATTATGGCATTTAACTAATGAGGGAAAAAAAAAACACCATAATTGTGCATACAAACTTAGTAAGATGACTAGTAAGGAGGAATATAAGTATTTCAAGAGCCCTGATACCACAAAGCAGTTTAACCACACGTCTCTGACACTACCTTCTGTGCCAGCTGAGTCTCATGGGTGATGACAGACACTACCCTGCTTGTTAACATAGTGATTTTTTTTTTCTTCTCATTTTATCCAAGATCTGCCTGAAGCGAACAAACTCCTTATCTCTTAGAGACAGGTAGGGGTAATGCAGCTTCTACAGTACATTCGTCATCATCTTCTGCACTCTACACTGCCTAAATTTGGGATCAGTGAAGAGTTTCAGAATCTAGTTGCTGCATTTGCAGGTGACCTGTCAAACCCTAAAAGGAGATGCCCTATGAAAGCAAAATGTGGATGTATAATTCTGTCTCTTTCCTCCCATAAGATTTGTCAATGTTTTCTGCTAGGAGATCTGTATTAAGGGGGGCTTGGATTTCATCACAATAGTTATATGGAGCACATATGAGTATGTTACTGAGATTTAATGCAGGAGACAAAGATCCCTAAATAACAAATTAGCTGCTCTCTTCCCAAGTTAGGTCTGAAAAACTAATTTGATAACAAAATTTGCCATAAGAACAGGTGGCTTTAAGAGAGTTTGAAAGACGTATGTATGGGCTGTGTTCTGCTTTAAATACATGCTGGTTATGAACAGGTGACAAAAATATTTTTGCTGTTTAGGACAGCACACTACACTTATTTTTCTTGCTATGAAATTTTGCAATTAACACAATTATTGAGCTAAACATTTAATCCTGTCTCTCTAGCTCATTAAAGACTGAATTAGGTATTGAATACCATATACTTAGTTCCATGGGATTTGTAAACATATCAGTGTATCTGACAAATAATAACAATTTTCTTTCTAACAGTTTCCTCTGAATAGAAATGGAAATAGTCATATTAACACAGCTGGGACTAGAGCCATGCTCGTGTTTCTAAGCTGTGCTATAAGGATTAAAAAATGTCATTTGAAGTACTCCTTAATGATGAAGTAAGCAGGTTGTCCAGTAAACATCAGCTAACATTCACTCATTTGTGCATTTAAAACAAATAAGATCTTTGTAACTTCTAAATTATCTTTCAAACAACCAAGTATCTACAGAAGGGGTGTCATATCAGTTAACTCCCTGTTTCCTTGACCATCCTTCTGCCATTCACAATCTGCCAATACTGGATCACAAGGCACCAATCTGGAGGAAGCCATATAGTTCCCCTCCAAAAAAAAATGGAAAAGCACAGAGGGTCACACTGGGGGTCAGTCACAGTCCAACATAAAGAGCCTAAACAGACATGGTCACGGACCATGCTCTGGCATGTGCTAGAAAGCTGGGAGAGGGATACTGTCTGAGTATCTTTGCAAATGTTATTCTCTCCTAGCTCCACATCAAGTTTCATTACCAGTTCTCACAGCCTGTACTTCTTTGGATCCCAATTCTATAGTAAACTCCATGGATTTATAACCATTCAAACATACTCCACTTTTAGGATTTAGGATGTTCGTAGTCTTACAGTAAACATAGAGTTTACAGTAAATCCTTTCTGGCATGGATTGCATTATAAATATGTCTGTGAATTTTCCAGGACTATGAAGTCACACACCCAGTGCTTATGCCCTGCTCATCAGAACAGCTGTCACTAGCACTTACCTTTACAAACAAAGCACTTAATATGGAAATACTTGTTCTGAACTCTCAAAACTTCTCCTTTGCATGGATTTCCACAGTTATTGCAGAGAATTGCAGTACTTGATGGCTTCTCCAGTTGGCTATGTACAGCTTGTGGTTGTGAAACTGCAAGGAAAAACAAAAGGCAGAATATTTTAAAGGCCATCAAATGCATATTCTGTAAGACCTACAAATAATGACAATTAACACTTGTGACAAAACAAGGCAAGCAGGCCGAACAGTTTTAACTTCTGGTATTGGCCAGCACAGGAGAAAAGATCTGCTAAAGGAGCTGAGTCAAGCTTCTTATTTCATAACATTCAAAGCTCAGGCCTGCGAGCACTTCAAACATAAATGAGAATTGCTTATATAGGAAAGAATCCATATGATCAAGTCTTGTGAGCCTCCACATGAATTTTAAAAAAAGCTTTGTTGCATTTTCTCTTCAAGAAATCAAGACTAGAGGTAAAAGCTATTGTTTTTATCCATGATACCTTTGATGGGATTTAGTAACTACTGTACTGTGAGCTACTGATCCTTAAAGTTCAAGGTAATCGTCTTTCAAATTTAAATACACTTTTGTAGAAGTATGAACTCAAAACATCTGAAACATTGGCATGTCTGTAAATACCATGTATATCTGATCATTAAACAAAGGTTGCTGTCATTTTGTAAGAAAACCATTATTTCGAGAGATAAGGTTTATCTAGGTTAGTAAAATATTAAGTGAATTAAAAATTTGCTGCCATCTTGTGATTTAAATTAGAAATTGCATTTATTGGGCTGCTGATAATTACAATATAAACTGGCATCCCAGTGTGTTATGTGGAACAGATGAGATGTGACCTTATTCTTGAAATTCTGCTGCAATACTTGCATCAATTTTTATTGTAGTATACTCAGTGAGAGGCTAGAGAGCAAACATCAAGGCAGTTAACTATAAAGGAGCTTGAATATAACTCAAAAGGCTTAGCTTTTTTGCCTACCTGAAGAACCAATAACAAGAAAATATTTCAAGCATCTTAAGTAAATTACATACTCATTGACATTCTTCTTCTTTAATGAGGCATTCATATTCTAAGGCCAGATTACTTATTTCAAAGTGACCGATTTATTTTTTTTAATTTTAGCTTCAAAATAAACTCAACAACTTAACATTCGAGATGGAGCAACCTCTCATAGACCAATATACTAAGTATGAATGGGAATCAGATGTGTTTCCCTTCTGGATTTAGTCAAGGAATAACATCACTGCTGTGCAACCCTTTAGTTTCATCAATATCAAAAAAAAAGGGGGGGAAGTAACTTTTTGTGTGAGACTGCTGTGAAACGATTAATCCAGCTTCATATAAATTTATTAAACTCAGATTGGCCAAGATCTTTAGTTTTTATTCCCATTCTCATATCAGAGTTGCTATTGAACAAAAACAGCTTTTGAAAGGCCAAAAAAAAAAAAACAAAAACAAAAAAACCACCCCCACCACCAAAAAAGCAGGAAGGAAAGAGGGGGAAAAAAACCCATGAGATTGATTTTCATTAAAAAACCACCACCAAAACAACAGTCATGTCTGTATCTTAACCATAGTTAGGGATGAGATGGAGAGGCCATGATAGTACTGCCACTATGAACACATATGATAACAGACGATACCAAAATCAGTAACAACATAATCTGTCTCTTGTTCTCTAATATGCAACCTTGCTGTTCTTCCTCCTGTATTCTCACCCTCATCCCCACCATCACAACAGGCTGGTGATACCTAAATGGTCACCCATGTCCACCACCTTTAAGTAGCTAAGAAGTATTTTAACAAGATGCTGAGCCTCCCACCCAGTCTTCAGGAGTTACTGCAAGTTTTGCCCAAAGTGGCACTTTCTACTTCTGTAAGTAAAGTGCTGATTTTTGTCTTCGTTTTGATGTTGTTTTATTCTGGTTTTCCCCAAAGAGATACACAGGATTGAGCTGCCCATAGCATTTGTGTTCCGCCTTGTCTTCTGAAACCACGTATTCTGGAATTGTCAAAAAGGTCCTGCTCAAGGCAATGTGAACTTTGGAGCTATTACTGAAGCCCTGGCTGTAATTAAGTACATCTCCAACAAAAACAACACAGCATGACAGGCAATTAGAAGTTCACAGAAAGACAGATGTTCAAATTTACACAGAGTAAACAGCACACACAGTCAAGCTAGTAAAACTGTCTGACTGATTCCTCCAAAGTAAATGGAGGAAACTCTGCACTTTGCAATACTTAACTTTTGACATTAGAATTTCTCTTTACTGTAACCTGCCCAAAACAAACTACCCACCCTGAAAAAGAACTAACTCTGTAAGAAACCAGAACAAAGTATTTTTCTGAGCTGCTTAGTATAGCAGTAGCTAAAAGTCTATAACTCTGGATAAAGAAGGTTTGCTCTCTCCAAAATTGCCAACAAGCATTGAATTTGTACCATTTAATTCACAGAAGACTTGACTTAAATAGAACATTTTGGCCTAAAAATTTACATTTGAAATATAAAATTCTAATTAGAACAATTAAACATTTGACTATTTTTTTTTTTCCCCATGGTCAACTCCTCCCATGGCTAAGGCTTTCTGAACAGTATCTTTCCAGCAGCATCAGTGCCTGGATGGTGTGGAGATACACGGTTGGGCACGATCTCCCATTGTGGTGTGTCCCCAGACGCACGGTCAGTGATTCCCGAGGGCAGCCCTCTGCGCCAAACATACCCCCTTTCCCTAAGATGAAAATATTGTCACCTTTCAAAAGAAAAAAGTAATTTTTACATTTGCTTTCTTGCATCTGGGAGTTCAATGCCACACTTGTTGCAAAGTAGCAGAAAACAGAAAGCTTTGCTTTCCATAATGGTAAGTGGTAATCAGTGTCCAGCACTACAGGGCAGGACTTCACACATTTGCTCTTCTTCAGGTCTCCAGATCAAGGCTTTGAACTTAGAAAGAAACAAGCAACTCAGATATACAATAAATTTAAAAAGAAAAATATATATATTATTTCTGTTGGAATTCTTTCATTACTCTGGAGTAACACAGATAATATTTAAAATACGCATGGTAGAGAAATGAATAATTATTTTGGGAAAACAGTGCCTTTGGGCTCATTATACAGCTGCTTCTGAAGACTTATAAATATTTAGTCTTTCACCTAGCACAACAAAATGATATAATTAAAGATATTTTAGCTTAAGGTTGCATATTTTACAATATATTGTGCTTTATGTTGAAATTGCAACTGCTGACAGAATTTTGAGAAACTAATAATATTAGACAACTTACAATTTTAACTTGTGTTTCAAATTATTTTTTAAAGAAATATGTTTATATGGCAATTTTCAGCATTCTTTTTTTATGCCTTTATGTACCAAAATCAGTCTTTGAAGCAGCAGAAGATTCAATCAACACATTCAATGAGTGAAAGAGTGAATTACTGATAGAATGTAATGATCTGAGACAACTCATAACATAACTGAAGAGCTCATTAAAAATTAAATGCTAAATTATATGCTGATCTACAGAATTTAAGAAAACTAGAAATTTCCTTCTTAAGTTTAAATTATACATTTTCTGAACAGAAATACCAATGAATGCCTGATTCTTCAAACTTCCCTTTCTCTCAGACTGCACTTTGCTCTACCAGAGATATCTCCACCAATCCTTAAACCCTAAAATGATCAGACTGTACGTACTTTTTGACAACAACAAAAACTGGCAAGAAAGGAACAAACACACACTTTCCACAGCAGTTGATGGGTGTACGAGACCTGTCGGCTGGGGACATCACTGCCAATAACGTTGCCAAGTATCCAGTGCTCACACATTGCTGATGTCAATATGCAGGCTATGCAGTACACAATTCCACAGTTCTGGATAAAGCAGGACTTATGGAATTAGCAGGGGTTTGTTAAACAACCCATCAAATAAGATACTTATATTTACTTCTATACTGCTTGCTCAAGACGTATGCACTTGCTGTAAGTATCACAGGGAAGAGAGGGCAGTGGTACCACTGAGTATTAAAGCTGCATTAGACACCTCATGCCAACTGTAAATCAATATTTTCAATATACTCATGACTTTGCCAAACTCCAACCGATTACAGACATTCAGCATGTTCGGTGTTCTCAAGGTCATTTATTTAAGGAAAATTTCAGACAAACTATTTAAGCCTTTTATAAAGCTGAAAAACGGGATATGATAACATATATTGCTTTTCAATGTTAAAATGAAAGTGTAGCATTTTGTTTTCAGAAGTTCTTTGGAGTAAAGGCTAAAGCTTGACAGAGATTGACTCTGTGACAGGTACACTGGAGCCATAAAAACCACAATATTTGGTCAAAAAAAAACCAACCCAAACACATTTGAATAAACACAGCTCCTTCAGCATCAATAGACTTAGCGGGATTTAACAGCACTGGGGACTGAGATGACGCGTGAAGGATGAAGACACAATTTGGCTGAGACAGGAATGATTTGGAAGCAGCACAAAAGCAGCTGATGACAGTGGCAGAAGGGAGAAGATTCACAAGTCCCTGGTCATGCTCCACTCCAAATGGAAAATGTCACCGTTCTCATATCATCTTCAATGTGCTGTGAGCAAACTGCTGATCTTTGCTCAAACCCTTGGCAAAACATCCTGTCCAGGACTGGTCCACACAGAGGATGGCAAACCTCTTTGCTATCAGGCTTTGGGCAGCCAAATGATGGAAACATTTATGGTAGGTTACAGACCTGATGCAGGAACACACAGCCAGAAACTATGTAATTCAACACAGTCCTAATGCTTTTCCCAGTTTGGTGCCTTAGATTTTAACCTAGGACAAGGACCCACAGGAATCAATACTGAGCTTAGAAATCAAGTAGTGAAAAGTTAAGAAGTTTTATTCTAAACAACATATATTCAATCTTGGATCAAACATCAAATATGAAGCTTAATAACAAAGACTTTTACCTCCCTTGTTCAACATACGGACACATACAAAGCCACATATCCCATCTACTCCACATAATTTAACCTTGTTCTTTAAAAAAGAGTTCATTGGTTTTACTGCTCCTGGTCAATACAGAAGCCTGAAATGACAAAGGGCCAAATGATGCAACTTAATATTAAGTCTGAGAGGTGCTTTCTATTCTATGAGATGTTGTATGCACATTTTAAAGAGTATTCTGAACAGTAAGGTGTAATTTGAATGGATAGACAACATTTATGTGAATAAATATTTTTATTCCTAAAGAACAAATTTTTGTAATCCCAACAAGTACCTCTCAATCCAGGGAAAGTGCCAGATTGCTGGATGGGTAGAGCAGAACACATTTTAAGAAGAGCCTAAAGGCAATAGTAAATGGAAAACCCAAGAAATGGGAGAGCTTTGCTGTGTTGGAGGGGTTCCCTTCCCCTGTTCTTTTTGTGGGACTTTTTTTTCATTCTGTTATTGAAGTTGGGTTAAAATACATGTATATATATATCTTAAAAAGTGCCATCCTTCCATTCTGAGCTCATACAAACTTAATATCATTTGCCTTTAGAAGCAATCCTGCATCAGCAGAAAAGCCACATCCATTTTCTTTAGCAACTATCAGCACTACTGGCTCTTCTATAAATTCACCAGGAACATCTCTTCTTCACAACCTTCACTTCATGAGGTGGAAGCTTTATTTGAATAAAAAGACACGAATATCTAAAATTACCATTATCAACTGCTTAGTTAATGAAAATATATACCACATTCCAACTCTGAAACAAGAATGCAGAGTTCTGATAACAGACATTTTTCTGCATGAAGGAATTAACAGAAAATTATCTCTGTGTTGACACTGAATCCTTTCGTCTCTATAGCTAGAGGTGGTTGCTGAAAATCAAAATAAATAAATATGACACCCAAATGCCATTTACTCACTGAGTTTTTGAGAAGCAGGACAAAGCACTGATTGCTGAAATGTTTTATCAAGCAATTTGGGGAGGGTGTGGTTCACAGCAGCCTGGAGGGGAATTAAATTCGCAATCTTCTTAAAGCAGGATTAAAGGACAAGTAGATGAGTGCAGCAGCACCCGACTGGAATTAAGAGATTGGAGTTCACATTAGTTTCTTTTTTGTTGAACTCTTCTTGCGTTGCCTCAGTCAAAACACTCAGGGTTATATTTTAAAACACCCAGATGAAAGCAAAGGAAACAAACGTTTAAGTGACTCTAAATATGCTGTGGAGCATTATTCCTGGGGTTAAGTGCCTAAAACTGGCCCCTGCTCCCTCCTTGCCTTGTGTCTATGTGTAAGATACAGCGACTAAGAGTACTTCCTGTGCTGGCCTGGAAGGTAAGGATAATATAACACGGTGATAAGTAATACGGTAATTCATATAAGGTTCAGAGAACTCCGTGGGTGTGTGCTGTAATTTTACTTTAGATAAGGGGTCTGGCTTTGCCCCCCACACAAAGAACTAGTGATTTATTACGGAGCCTTATGTGGCCCTCAGATGGACCTTTCTACAGAAAGAATGAGAAAAAGAGCAATTGTGAAACAGTGACTCCACAACCTTTCCCCATCCAACCTTCCGACCACACCTGGCAGCAGTGAAAAGCAATTCCCTGGTCCCAGCCCTGCCTGGCTCTGCACCCCGGGGGTCCAGCCACTGGGGCAAGATGGAGCACACGTCCTCAAATGGATGGGCACCAAACCTGTCCAAGCAGCAGCTGTGTTATAAATGGATGTTCTCCAACAGCATGCTAAGTATCTAGCAGTAAAACCTGTTTTACCATATTTCTCAACTAGCAGCTTGTGTAAAAAGCCATTTCAAAAGCATTCACATGCTTTACAGTGCCTTGACACTATAACGCAATAATTTTTTCTTCCACATATCTCACAACAAAGCAGAAGATCCAAAAGATAAAGCTAAAGAAGTTTTGCCTTGAAATGTCCACATTACATAGTCCCTTGAGCCCTCCATCTCACCACGTGGAGGCTGGACTGTCCCCACGCCAGCACACATGAGCTCCCTCGCCTCCCCAGTGGGGATTTTCTGCTCTGAGTGGGTCCAGACACCCCCTCAGAAATGCTCACTGCCCTTTTCCAGACCTCTGCTGTGGCTCCTACAGCAAACCACTATTACTGCTCCTCTCTTTAGTTTCTGTACCATAAGACAGGCAATTCAGCAAATTCAATAATTCTGTATGTCAATAGGTCTCTATCTAATTGAATTCATTCACATAGTCCAAAAATACACTATAACATGGTTCAAGAATCACATTCCTTTTTGGAAATGTATACCTGCTTCTACTATTTATAAACAACAGCTTTTACAGTGCCTTTCCCTTGGCACAGAGGAAAGGATCTAATGCCTTCTCTAGCATTTCCTGTGGATCACAATCAAACCAGAAACCTGTAGCTGATACAGGACAGCAGACAAACAACCTGTGCTTTACTGCTAAACACAGAGTTTATGGGACCAGAGATGGATAGGTGTTATCCAGCAGAATGTTAATATAACCATGCATAAGAGATGAAACACAGCACAAGTACCCAGCACGCGGGAGCTCCAGATCTCACCATCTGCTCAGTGCAAAATTCCCATCACATAAACAAGCCTAGCACAAGCTAACCTCCTGCCCTTGTCGTTAAAATAAAAGAGTTACCAACTCCAAAGGTGGTTAGTAAAAATCCCTCCTGAATTTTAGGACCCATTACTGCAGCACTGTAAAGGCTATTTTTGTATGCATTTAGCAAGATTACAATGAGAAAGGATATAGGAACAGCACTTCAATATATCTGCATAAAGAAAATGGTATTTTTTTTCAATGCAAGCTAACAAATTCTAAAGTCAATTTAAATTACATAAAATGAGGAAAGTTAACAAACTGAGCTGTCAGCTAAGTGTCAGTATCATTATAATTTCCAAATCATAATTCATATAATTAAAAGAATATGAAGCATAATTTAGAATCAATGTTTAACCAACTTCCCCACTCTGCTGCATTTCCACATAAACACAGAATAATTATTCTTATGACAGTATCAGTGATTTCATTACCACAGCTGCGGATGAAAAACAAGTCAGTTCAGGTCTAGGCTCTCATCACACTGTACCTGTATCTTCAGGCATTCCCGCATTAATTCCCTTCGAGGGGCAAAGTGCCACCCAAGGCACCACTGCTGTGTGTCCGGTGGGCAGCGAGGAGCCGATTCGGAGCTCCGGGGGAGCAGGAGCTGCGGCACCAACGTGCCGGGGGTCAGATGACTCCTGCAGCACCCACGCACAGGCGGGAGAGGAGCCAACACCTCGCTGTCATGTAAAAATAGCGTCCTGGAGAAGCCTAAATATTGTCACGTCCACGGGGCAGGCCACCGCTGGCAGGGTCCCACAGGGACCAGACGCAGGACATGCCAGTGACGGCCGTCTGTGCATCAGGCACTGCAGAGCGGTGCTGGGGACCTGGGGCAAGAGCTTAAAGAAGGAAAACCTACAAACTGCCTGTCCACAAAATTAAAAATACAGGCTGAGGTAGATGGGAAACCCCTTTAGCCATCCATCCCCCCCCTTGATCCAGGCGGTCCCTGTCCCTCTGGAGCAGGAGGGCACAGCACTGATTTCAGCAGGAGATGCTGTAAGTATATCTCTCTCCTAAAGGCAGTCAGAGAGATACAGCCAAAAATCTGGCAGCCAAAAATCTCTCCCCTGATTTCTCAGATGGAGTTGGAGTGAATATCACTGGAATAACAGCAATGTGTTGAGCTATTTAAAGCAATACTTGATTGCCCAGTTATCATGTGAATACTCCACAGGGATTAAAATCTGTAGCTCTTACTTGCTTTAGACTAAATTTGTACAAAAGTAGTAGCATGGTTTGTGCATTAGAAAGGGGACTGAAGGCTTGGAGAACAAACTGGTTAAACCTGGAGTAAAGTGCTGGGATAGGAATAGGGTTGTAGCTCCCTTTTTCACAATGCAGATCATTTTTTTCCCTGGAGGCTTCAAAGAAGCCAAAACACTCTTCCCCCCTCCATTGTTCACCATCCTTTTTTCAGTCACTGCTTACTTGGCTACAAAGCAGCAAAGAAACAGCTTTCCCTCTGCTTCAGCAAACAGAAATTAGTCAGGGGTATAAATGCGAAAACAGGTCTCCACAGCTTCTGATGCTGCTGAGGGAAGGCTGTGGAAGTAACGCAGCTTGTGTGCACAAAACACACAGTAAGTTCACTCTGCTACACAGGTTGAAGAATCTTTGGCACCGCATCACACGAAAATCTATCAAACTGATCCAATCTGTATGTATGTTGAAGGCTGCATCTCCATCAACTTCAGTGGTTGATGCCAAATCATTTCACATTTCAATGCCTTCCAAGTGCAATCTAAAAACTATTTTTTAAAACGCAAAATAACACTGTCTTTGTTTGAAAGAAAAGTCTTATTTCTATAGAATAAAGTGCAAGTTGGTGAAATTCTTCTGAATTTTTTTAAACGTTACAAGCTCACTACGCATGAATTGTTATAAACCCTATATAAAGAGGGGTAGAGGCTCCTTATTTTTTTTCCCAAAAACAAAAAGCCTAAATGCTTCAAAAACATCTATATGTAATTAAGATCAGGTTTGAAAAGATTTCATTATGAGAAGCCAGAAGCACCTGTTAGTTTATATATCTTACAGAAATGCTCATCAACTAAAGCAGAAATCAAGAATTTCCTGAGTTTAAGAATGTTTCCCTTTGGTTTATTACTTACAGAAAATGTCTTTACATTTTGTAATGGATACAAAATAAAACACTGTCTGTTCAGTGTTGAGTTTTGGAAACAGAACAAGCATTTCTATAAGGACAGCTGAGGAGCTCTGACTTCAAAAGTCCATATAGTGAGTACACTGCTGTCCTGGGCCCCACCAGACATGGTCTGGAACTCTAAATAGCCCCTGGCTGACATGGTCTGAGACCCAGAGAGCAGATCTGAAGATCCCAGGTTCTGCACACTGAATAAAAACTATGAATTACTCTATCTTTAAAATTTTTTGTTTATGCGCTATCTTGTGGCAACTGACTTTTGGCATTAAAACATTACAGCAGTATTTTTGTTCAATGCTCTTGTGCTGTGTCTGAGGCCAAATCCATCCCCGCACTCTTTTGGACCAGTAACAGCCACCCTGGCTGAGCTCTCTAGATATTTGCAGGATTGGCCTATTTAGTTTTTCCCAGTGGCTACTTCAGCTTGGCAGACATGCAAGAAGGCACTTTGTTAAATAGCAACACTCCGAAGGAACAAATAAATAGGCAGGAAAACTGAAAGTGCTTTCACTCTTAACACAGGCTTTACCTCCGCTTGCCAGGCTTTCTCCTTTTCAAGGCTAAATGCTATATAACTTGCATTTTGACATTGTATGATCTTAATGCAGTCGCATGGTATATACTAATTTGTATTTACAATTCTAGGTGTAATCCCTGAGCCTCCCCTATGGTCTCACTGCTTGGTTCCAGTAAAGAAGAAAAAAGATCACACTCAAAGAGCTCAGAGGGTTTTGATGGTGTTGCTGTGAAACTCCAGCACCAGTCACGGGCTTCACAAGCACAAAGTACAAGACCATTGCATTTCATCAGTGTGATGGGCTGACTCGGGGAGCGTGACAAGTGACAGCAGTGACAGCAGCACAGCTCAGACACCGCCTGCTGACACTGCCGCTGTAAATGATCCAGAAAGCACAACAGCTTTAACCTGATTTCTCAAATCAATACAAGCCAAACACCTGTATCTCCCCTGTTTTAGAGGGAATAACAGCACACTGCCCTTGCTGTAAAAAAGGATGAGGCACTTGGCTCATCTTACAACTTCAAGTGAAGTTCTGGTAGCCGCAGCAATGCCCTCACCCATCCTCTGGTTCAGGTTTCCTTTCACCAGGGTTACATTAGCGAGGTCAACGCCTTCACTGATGTCTTCGCAAACAGCAGCCAGACAGCTTAGCAATGAATTTAGGCCACACTGAAATGGATTAGCTGGTTGAAAACTATAGCCCATAGTACCACTGGCTGTAAATGGCATTTTTAAAAGATTTCAGATCTGTTCCTGATTAGCTCATGTTGTTTTCCTGTACTCGTATGTCCACACTAAAAGTGAATGTCAATAATAACTGAAGGAGATGGTGTATGGTCTAATCCTGCTCCTTTCCCCCCTGCTCACAGCAACCCCCTAGATCCATTTTGAGCTTTTTCCATAACCTGTCTTCAAAAATGTTTAGAAACAATTATTTGTTTTATAAAATATGGAAGAATGTAGATGTTTTTCTTCACTATAAAATATGAAGTACTTTCTAATCAATAATTTTTTAAAAAATCAGAGCTAAAAAATACCCAAGATTCAGGGACTTAGCAATATACTACATATATGTACCTGCTTGCTGTAGCAATTCTCACGCTTCTTGGGATCTGCCCAGCCTCCCTCGCAGCAATCCTATCCCTGCTGGGAATTCACTTGCAGAGTCACCCAACTATGCCATTGGTGACCAGCCACACTCAGAAACAGCCCAGTTTTAAACTTCTGGCTCTCAAACACTTCCATTCTCAATTCCATGCATGAGAAAACATTTCTCAACACCTGGACAGCAATGAGCTGTTTACAGGGGCATGTATAATTGAAACACATACACAAGCAAGTCAGAGAAAAATAACAATTTGTGGGTTCTTGTAGTACAAGGCACTGAAGTATAAGACACCGACAACGCTGCATATTTATGAAGCAGGAAAACTTAAAATGTGAGAGCAGGCTGAGAATCCACTCTCAGCTCTGCATAATGGAGAGGAGGCAGCTCTGCTTGCTCCAGAGGTAACTGGGTCATGAGTCCCCTCTGTTCCCTGCTGTGTCTTGGGAATAAAAAGCTTCCTTCAGCCCTGAGATTCATGATGACAACCCCTGTCTGCTGGCCAGAAAGTCAGATGAACAAAACCAGAACTTCTCCTAATCCCAGCTCCTTTCTCCAGGTGGACCTCTCTACAGACAACCTAGATACCTAGATCCAGATCAAAGGGCGCGTTATCCACTTTTACTTCCCCAAATAGAATAAAAGCACCATCTAGTACTCTTCAGAAAACCCTACATGTGAAATAGAGAGCAGAGTCAACCATAAAGCCTGCAAAGCCTTTAACAGAGATTTTATAATGGAAAAAAGTAATATGTCAAACCCTAAAGTGGGTGCAACAAAATCCTTACAGGACCGAAAGAAAAAAAAAAAAAAAAAACAACACAAAACCCCCCCACAACTGCCTCATAATGAGGTGACAGAGTACTGACACATCCAGAAAATGGTTTGCAAAACAATACAGGTCAGAGAGTAAAGGGATACAGTCTCATCAGCAGCAAGGTGACAATGAGAGCCACAGCGATGGCATCACAGGTCACACACCTTCAGAAATGAACCTGCTGCATAGGGAATCTGCTGACCTTAGGAAAGTGATAGGGATGGCCAGTAACAAATGGAGTAGACATCAGATAAGAAAAGACCTGCTTAAGTGGAGGTTGTAGGCTGACATGCACCATTTAGTGCAGAAAAATGGCCATGTAATAAGGATAAGGCAAGCAATTAACAAAAGGTATTAGTTTCTAAAAGGTCAGCCACTACAAGGTACTAATCAGAGAAAAGACTTGAAAGTGTGAGAGTGAAACTTAAACCGTCTGTTGAATACCTGGTGGTAAGCTGGGAAACCAAGCAGGATCATGGATCGTAAAGGAAAGGCATCCTGGCTGCAACAGAAACAGTTCTGTACAAGAACTGCCGGGATAAAACTCAGAATCCAATCCCAGCATTTTATGGGAGGGAAATCGAAGAAGCAGAATGAGGCAATAAATGTCACCTGGGGTGGCCAAAAAATGTATGCATTAGGCATAAACTTAGAAAAGCTAATTTATATCCTTTGAAGAGGGAGGAATTCAACTACAATACAAATTTGACATTTAGGGGATCATGAACAGTGCAAGAGAGATGACAGACATTGAAAAGACACCAAGATCATTTTCGTGTGTTTCTTCCAGGAGTAAATTAATGCATGAAGCATGTTTTTAAAGAGGAATTTTTCTGTGTGGGCTGATGCTACATGCACAAAAAGAGAGAAAGAGCACTAAATATTAATTTCAGATTGTTTTACATACAAAATTACTGTTTAAATTATCTGGATTTCTTGTCAATGGAAATTTAGAGTGCATAACTGGAGAATAAACTGAAGTATTAACTAAATAATTAGGCTTAAAGTATCTTCAATGCTTTGCTCTCTTCTGGAAAGTTAAACAGACATTGCCATAATTCTGCAATCACAAGCTAAATATTGTTCAATATCATCAAATGATAATGTGGGTTGGGTGCTATGTAGGAAAAAAAAAAAAAGATTCATCCTGCTCTCTCGTGTGTTTTAACTGGAATCTAGAAATTTAACTTCAGAGTTGTCTTTTAAAAGAAAAAGAAAAAGCAATGAATGCACACAAAACTACTTAAAAAATGGAAGTTAAAAGGCCTGCAACTAGGTCTAAGGAGAGACTTCTGTGCCTGAAATGTCTTGCAAAGCTGCAAGGTTGAAACCCCCTTCCTCACACCTGCACATCCAAAGGCAGAGCAAACTGATTTTTCGCTTCCCATTTCCCAGCTGTCTACAGAGGACTGGAAGGAAGCACCTTCGGCTTCCCCTCCTTTTCCATATGTAGCGGATGGTAAAGAAACTCCATGTGCTGCAGCTCTACATGATTGTTTGGAGCTTCTATCTTTTGTCCAAGTGTGGGGTACTGACTGCTTTTACTTGATGTCACCCAGCAAATATAAGGATCCTACATTTAAAGAGTCACTTTCCTTTTTTTTCCAAGAAAACATGATTACAGGTACCTTTCCAGGTCATTGGCACATTTGTTGAAGAAAACCCAGAGAGATGTTTCCCCCCGAGCCCAGGCTGCCGCCTTGCTGCAAGGTCATGCAGCTCAGCCCATCTCTGACACATGGCACCACCAGGACAGGCATGCATGGACAAACACACCTACAGAAACCACTCTTCACAAAAAAAAAAAAAAAAAAAAAAAAAGCTATAACCTCCTAATTAGGGCAATCTGAAATCTGCAAAACTGGCAAAATTAGTTTAACCCCATTAGATCCAGCAGTGAACTGAACATTGAGTTCAACTGTAAACCTAACACTGCGAAGTCCACCACTAACCCATGTCCCTAAGTGCCACATCTACACATCTTTTAAACACCTTCAGTGATTCGGCCACTTCCCTGGGCAGCCTGTTCCAATGCCTGACAACCATTTCCATGAAGAAATGTTTCCTAATATCCAATCTGAACCTTCCCTGGTGCAGCTTGGGGCCACTAACATTCTGTGATTTCCTCCCATCCTATATCACTTGTTGCTTGGGAGAAGAGACTAACACCCTCCATGCTACAACCTCCTTTCAGGTAGTTGCAGACAGCGATAAGGTCTCCCCTCAGCCTCCTTTCTCCAGGCTGAACAGCCCCAGTTTCCTCAGCCGCTCCTCATCACACTTGTGCTCCAGACCCCTCATCAGCTTTGTTGCCCTTCTCTGAACTCTCTCCAGCACCTCAACGTCTTTCTTTTAGTGAGGGGCTTAAAACTGAACACAGGATTCAAGGGGCTCGAGATGCTGCCTTGGCCCATACAGCTCTGTTCAGGTTTTCAAAGGCAAGGAGAGACACTGAACTCAAGTTCAGGATCCAGACTGTGAATCCAAAGTGCAAAGAACAAGAAACCTGTCCCAGAGGGCAAGGGGGATTTCAGACACATCCTCCTCATCAGCTCTCTGTGCACCATCCACATGCTCGCAGCACTCAGTGTTTAGTCCTTGCTTTTAGCCCTCAGTGACCATGCCAGAAAATATTTTTCTGCCTACTTTCAAATCCCATTCTCTATAAAGGGATGTAGCTGCAAAGCAGCAGGCCAGATCCAAAGCCTACTTAAATACATTCATTTTGGTTGATGGTCACTGAGGAATTTGTCAACAACATGGAATACTCTTTTGAAAGTAAAAAAGATTAAAAAAAAAAGTCATCATTGGAAATCTGATGTTGTTGGACTTCACCCTGTTCGCAGTAAAGCCCACCAGTAAAACTATTATTGATCTGAGTGGAGGATTTTCAACAGCATCATTTTCTGATCTCAGTTTAGCCAAATTTTGGTCTTAGCAATTTACTCATTGCTACCAGTAAGTTCAGCCTTTCCTCTGTTTGCCTGTGCTTACAATTTCTCATCAGTAACATCTGAAATGAAATTGTGTCTCTGAGGTCACTTTAATACCAAGAAACAAAGCAAAAGCTTGTTTTGCTTTGTTTTTTTTTCCTTGGAATATGTCTAAATTAATTGATACTCTTCACTGGTCAGTTCCAGCACAGGTAGTACCAAATTAAAATAAAATACTGGTCTGTTACTGCTCTGCAGCTCCCTGGCTACCCAATAATCACTTCTAGTGCCTCCACCAGTTACTCAAGCCACATTCCTGCCAGTCCCCTCATCTTTAGGGCATTAAGCTATAGAGAGCTGTGAACCTAGAACAAAACCCAGCATTTTGGTGCTAGTCCCTCCGCAGTCTGTAGCACTGACCAAGCTGCCCCCCTGCTCGTCATCACTCTTCACGCTGATTTTTGCTCCATCTGTGTCATCGAACAGAGGACAGGAACAAGCACATTCCCTGGCTCGGAAATGAGCAAATGTTTGGAACGGGGAAAAAACAGTTTAGAAGAAATTTCCATGGCTCATTTCTCTTTCCATTCGCTGGTACAAACAGAATAATAACAACAATGCCTGATTGTTATAGCAACACCAAAAAGCAAAAGCAAGATAAAATAACGTAGAAAACAATAGTTCATTTTGCTAGCCAAGCCATAATACATCACCTCCAATACTAACTTTCCACTAACACTATATGAAATGGTGTTTCGAAAAGGATAACAAAAATAATTTAAGGATCTTTCCAAAGGTTCTTTCTTTTTATGCTGTATTCTATGACATATAAAAATATCTTAAATATTTAGGCTACCATATAAAACTGAACTCCTGATTTATTTGCTCTACTTAATTTGGTGTTAAGGGAGGATTAGCCACTGTTTTACCGCAATGGTACAGTTACTTCAAATATATATAGATATTGACGTAACTGAAGTACTGGTGCTAAAGTCACACTACTTTAAACAGGTGCAAATTATTTAACTTTGGTGAAGTCGTCACAGCATGAGAATTTCTTCTTACATTCAATTACATCCATACAAATCTAATTGTGCTTCATCCCCATCAGATACATCAGAACACTTCTGCTTTTTTCACATGCAGGCTACACGATTGCTGCACTCAATTAACTTTCAACATCGCATTTGTAGGAGAAACGTGTTAAATTCACACAAACACAACCCCAGAACCTACAGCCACTGTGCTACTTCTCGCACAGTTCTGCAGCTCACAGTTCTACTCCTGATGGGTACATTTTTGAGCCATCTATAGAACACACTTTTTCACTGAGTTTTGGGTTGTTTAATTTGCAACATATTATCTTATTCAGTGAGTCAAACTCAATATTATATTTGCCTTTTGCAGATAGAAGGAGAAGAAGTAATATCATCAGATAAAATTGTGAATTATTTATGAAAGATATCACATACCATTTTTCCCAGGTAACACACAGAAATGCAATTCAGTGAAGGACAGATGAAAATGCGATGCCAAATCCCATGTCAGCCTCACTCCCCTAATTTCAACAAGGTTGAAACACAGACAGATGATGTTTATTGTGCCAAGGGAACAACAGTGGGATATGTGCTCTGTGTGGGCTTGTGCTAGTCCCCATCCAGCCTCTGTATCCAGGTTGCTTTTGCATGGAGACCATAGCGTAGAGAAGTGAAGGACTCTGGTGGCCAAGGTCTGGTCCCAGTGCTACATCAGAGTGAGACTTTGGTGAGCACAAACAGGAACTGCCACAGTCTTCACATTGCTTGTATTTACTTAATGCAACTCACTGGAAAAGTAGAAAGAGCTGCAGGCTCGGGGGGATCTCGTCACAGTATTCTAGCAGTTAAAGGGCAACTACAAAGACAGAGGCTCTCTCTTCACAAGAAGCCACATACCAAAGACAAGGGGCAACAGGTACAAGTCGCACCTGGAGACGTTTCATCTTGATATAAGCATTGCCAGCTGGATGAGGGAGGTGATTGTCCCGCTCTGCTCTGGTGTGGCCTCACCTGGAGCACTGTGTGCAGGTCTGGGCAACACCAGATAAAAAGGATATTAAGATACTGGAGAGTGTCCAGAAGAGGACTATGAAGTTGGTGCAGGGTTTGGAGAGGAAGCTGTATGAGGAGCAGCTAAAGTCACTTGGTTTTTTCAGCCTGGAGGAGACTGAGGGGGGGACCTCATGGTGGCTACCACTTCCTCACAAGGGGAGGAGGAGGGGCAGGCATCAAACTCTTTTCTTTAGTGACCAATGACAGAACCCGAGGGAACGGCAGGAAGATGTGCTAGGAGAGGTTCAGGTTGGACATTTGGAAAAGGTTCTTCACCCAGAGGGTGCTGGACACTGGAACAGGCTCCCCAGGGAGTTGTCACGGCCCCAAGCCTGACAGTGTTCAATAAGAGACTGGACAATGTCCTCAGACACACGGTGTGAACTGTGGGGTTGTCACAGGCAGGGACAGGAGTTGGACTCAATGATCCTTGTGGGTCCCTTCCAACTGAGGACATTCTATTCTATGACATGAAAACTTTTACAGTGAGAGCAATAGATCCCTCGAACAACCTCCCCAGGGATGTGGTGGAATCCCAATCGCTGGAGGTTTTCAAGATATGCTAAGGTGCTAGATAACCTCATCTAGGCTCCCTTTCCCATGACAGGTTGGACCAGGCGATCTTTTGAGGTCCCTTCCAACCTGGGCTTTTCTGTGATCCTATGAATAAATGCAGCCCCGCATGATGAAAAGTGTGATTCAGAAATTCATTGCTGTTCACCAAGGGGGTAAACTGTAAAATATGGTTGGAGGAAAGCACTGAAGAACAATTTTCAAGTCAACCCAAAAGAAAGCCAAAGAAACCATTTTAAGGCACTTTCTTAACCTAAATTGGCTTCTAGTTTCACTGGGACTGAACCTGATAAGTCCCCTAACTCCATGCAAAAAAAACAATTAATCTAAAATTGTAGCCAAGGCCTGGTGAGTACCAGCCACTGTTGTAAGACCACTGGAAAAATCTGTATTTTCCTCTGTCTCAAGAGAAGCCTTTATCTCTGTCCCTAATACAGAAAAGCCTGTGAGGCTGAACATGGAGGTTGGCAGCCCCGTCACACATCCCCCCAGGCAGATGTAGGTCACTCCTCCTCCATGCAGGGAAGGAAACAGGGAATTTCATCTGGCTGCAAGCTGCTCCAATTGCCAATAATCCTACTGATTCAAGTCTTTAATAACAACCTACTGAGATGACAATTACAAAGGATGCTATTCCTTGACCTATATCCTACTGAAGAGAGACTCAGTCTGTTGGGCCACCACCGACATGGCCATCCTGGCTGACAGACGCAGCTGGTGACACCACCTACATGTTTTACTGCATCCCTCTCCTGCTGTATGCATGGCCCTAAGGCTGGCTGCATTCACAGCATTCCTCCTTAACCACTTCAAGCCCCATAGGGGTTGACCACTTCTACCTGTCTGGTTTTGGTCTGTGCATTGATGGCTGCCGTTCAGCCAGCTGATATTATGTACAAGTGGGATAAGGCATATATAATTTACTCGCAAACACCTCTTCCCTGAACCACCTTGATGCCTCCTTTCCCCACTTTCAATACTTCTCCAAGATGTCTCCCATCTCCAGTTTCATCACACTTTCCTCCCACCAGCCCTGGGGCTCCCCACGGAGCAGGAGGAGGCAAGTCTCCCTTACTGTTTTGCAGGGTAGCAAAACATGGGAGTATTTTTTACTCTTCCCCACTGCAGACCATATACCAAAGGAGCACCTGGGCACAATGTGGCCATGCTCTACTCCCAGAGTATCACACAAAAATATTGGTTGCAATATTAGGGAAGCCAAACTTTAGTTTAATGTGACACACAGAAAGAGCAAGTGATCCATACTTACCACAGCACATTTCCAGTGTTTATTTCTAAAATGGAACATAAGCAAAGATAATTCTCATTCCTGTCCAAATACTCATAAAGTACATGATGACTCAGACAGTAAATATCCTCTCTCTGGCATCCCATTTCTCTCTATCATTTATAGTCACAGCTCTGCGCTCACTGAATTAAAAAAGGACAATTCTGCTTTGTAATGAATGAAATCAACATCTGCTCTGGCATGACTAGTTTTTCTGCACTGCTAAGCACTATCAGTATCTGTACTTCAAAACCTTTTGTTTTTAATGGTGTTTCTGTAGGAACAGGCTTGAATTTCAAAGTTATTTTGCTTTTTTGGGTATTCACTTAAAACATGGACATGAATGTAGCACTGAGTGAGCTACCTAGGAAAAACACAGTCTAATAAAGTTAATCTGATCAAGCTGGAAGAAGTTAATATCAATTTCATATTCAAAGCATGATATCCAGCTCCATAAAAAGACTGATGAGGTCCTCAGGGTATGAAAAATGATAGGATGTGATTGAATTATCTCAGCAATACAGTTTCTTACATAAGAGCTAGAAAATTATGTGGATAAGAGCTAAAACATTAAATAAGCAGAGAACTAGGAGCAATTCCTTAATGCAATCAAATCCTTACATTTGTAATAATTTCAGCTACAACTGTCGTTGTGGCTGTGTAAAATGAGACACCTTCTGGAAGTGCTTCTCTCTGGCGATTAACAAACTTGCTTACACAAGCCAGTGAGGAGCTAGGTGCTAAAAGTATAAGTCTCTAAATCAGCCATCGTGACTTGCAGAACCCTCAATTTGACCTAGCTTCCAGACTCAGTCATTCTAACAACATTTTTCATACTGTTAATCACAAATCAGTCCCATCTATTTAAGTTAGATCACTAGTAATACCTTCCTGTATCATTAAGTGTTGGAAATTCCAGTGCTATCTCAATTCTAGTCCTTCTGACACTGAGCTGAAACAGAGCTGAAAAATCAGGTCTGAATTTTCAGTCTGGAAGATGGGAAAGACACGCACTTATGCCCCAAGCCATACAGTTTGCTGACTCCCATCATGTCACAGTTTCACTGTCTGGCACCACACTGACAACCCAAGGCAGACAGACTTTAACAACATGCATTGTACCACTGATTTCATAATGACAATGTTTCTAGACAGCTTTATGTTTTCAAAGAACTGTCTCCGAGGAAGACTAACATGGCATCTTTGCCAACAGCAATTGTAATCGTCAAAGGAACAAGATTTCAGTTCTTCACTCTATGAAGACATAAACTTTATACAAATACAGACGTCGGGTAAAACTTCTGTCTTCCATTGTCTGCTCTGGTGGGAGTCATCTCACCTAACTCCAGGCACCCAAAAATTCAGAAAGTAGTTGAAGTTCCCTCTATCATAAACAGACAGAAACTTCCCACCATGAAGTCCACCACCGCCACTGTAGGCTGGCACAGAATGCCCTCTGAAGTTCCTCCTTCCCACTCAATACTGGACTAGGTCAGGCTAGACACCTAACCTTGAGATATCTAAACTCAGATGAGATAAATCCAAACCTAAGTGCATAAGTGCTAACTCTTTTTTCTGTGATTGTTTAAATTTTTTGTTGGATTGTTTCTTTACTTCCCACGTAAACCATATCTGAATCTTCTAGATCTCACTGTCACTCAGCCGCCAGCTCTCCTGATCCTCCTCATCAATGCTTTTTGTCCTCCCAGCATGGGAGCCGGGCAAACATGTGAAAATCTTACCCTTCATTAGCAGAAGAAAATTATAGCTTTCTAACTCCTCCAAATTATTCAAGAATTGTATATAATAATTTTAAACAAATATCATGTGTTGTGGAAGTTAAATTTTCTAACAATTTGGGAAGGCTGGTAGAAGTTCAGTATCAAATTTTCAATCCATTACTTCAGCAATGCACTGTATCATTTTTTCCTTTTTGTGCCATTTTCCTCCCTTTAAGTATCTCTACATAATTATGAACTTTTAATTGTGAATCATCCCAATTATTGGCTATTTAGTCTTTTTCTACCCTCTTTCTTTGATTTTCCTCTGCAGATGTGAATCCATTAACAGTCTTTCATATTTTTGGATGCTCATACTAGCAGAGCATATACTAATATGAACATCAACAAAGAATGAAAAAATAGCAGCACAGTATTTCATCTGGATTGAAGTCAACCAAAAGTCAAAGATCTTAGTAGATATTTATCTTGATGGGTTTGGTGGGTCACACCACTAGTTCTTTGGAGGAAGGTTCATAATTGCTTTGTATGTCTATATGACGCCAGCTTTTTTTTTTTTTTTTTTCTGAAATGCTACTGCCAATAGTAATACAAGTTTAATCAGAAGAAAGTTAGTAATTTACAAACAAAATCACTTAGCCAGACCATTGTGTATGAAACTATGCACAAATATATTTTACTCAAAGCAAAGATATTTATAAGGATTTAAGCACTGCTCTCAGGCAGGAATTATCAATATGTGGTACTGTATAACTAAAATGAAACATATCTGATCTCCAAGCTTTAAAATTAGGCAATGGAAGAAGAAAACCTCTTTCTGAATAAGTATTCAAACAATGTTACAAACTCTGGTTTCCAGATTCTGAGTATGCAAGTACAGGATATAACTAAATATTAAATACATGTGCAAACCGTGTCTTTAATGTAAACTCATATCAAAACTTTACAGATTAAGTGAAAGCGACCTCTTTTAGAGGAAGGTCTGTGAAACAATAGAAAACCTCTGCATATAAACACCTGGGAAACACAGGTACTACCCTGAGGACAGAGAAGAACCAGGGGAAAGGCAAAACCCACCAATTAATAAATCCCAATGGGAAGAGAAAAGCAACAGATTCTCTGGAGCGGAGAAACAGCTGAAATGGGTGTTTCTGAATCAGGAGATTGCCTCCTGGTCTTTGGTGCTGCTATTCACAACAAAAATGGCCTTTCTTCATGTTCTTAAGTAAATGTAATTTTGCAAGGAATGCCCACATTTGTTGTCTTTTCTTCCTCTTAACCAAAATAATAAAAAGTGCCTAAAATTCTAACTAGCCATTTGCAAAAAAAAAAAGGAGCAATACTTGTGTCATTCTATGATTGCTATCTATTATCTAAAAAACCTAAGATTTTTTTATCGAATATTCTTTGGTCAAGATGGTTTCATGGATGCTTTCTATACACAGAGTAAGAATATTATCTTTATTAATAAATGCATCACTAACACAGTGCCATTCAGTACGACACATAAGAAAGCAGCAGAATCTCTGCACCTCTAGTTCGAGAACATTTTCTGCTGTGCTTTACAATTAGCTTCTATTAAGCCTTCACTTAATTTTCTTTCCAATTGCAGGTCAAATCTATCACCTAATTCACGCCATCAGACCAATTACTGACAGACTGCTAGCACAGTTATACCTTTGTAGATGTAATCAACACTTATTTACAAATTGATTAGGCCAATTCCAGTTGTGAGTTCCACTCAGCAGCAGGGATGGGTACAGCAAAATTGCTGAAACTCATCTCTTTGTCCTCCAGACAGGCAGCTTATGCGCCCAATGCTATTGCACTGTAACAGCAGATCCCCCCAAGGATCGTTCAGCAGCATGGCAGATTTTTCCATTTCCATATTTGGTCTGTTAATAATTATCAGAAACAAATAAAATATAGACAATAAACTTACTATCATCATTCTGATAGCTACTGACATAGTTTTTCATTCATTGTGTATGTTTCATTTTCAACCAGTAAGATTACATTTGTACAAAGGTAGAATTATAACAATGACTTTAAAGTGTATTCTTTTACTCACACAGTAAGATTTAATTATTTTACTTAAACCAGTGATCCAAAACCTTTCAAACACACTCAGACCTACTCAAAGGCTTTAATGCTTATATGCTAATCCTAAACTCTGGTATGTATCAATCCATTTATTAGCTGCATGAAGAGGTATGAACATAATTAGAAAAAGTAATAAAATAAATTTTGCTTTTATTAAATTTGAAATTGCTCTAATCTTAAAAAAAAAAAATCTCATTTTCTTCAACATATTTTACGATCATTTTACAGGCAGTTTTATATGAACGAGATTCTACTTCTCCTGTTTAGGAATTCACTATATATTTTACATTCAGTCCACAAGACACTAACAGTCCCAAGATTCAACTTTAAATCAAGACACTATCTTAAAATTGGCCTAGTTGTAGTAATGACATATTAAATTAAAAATTAGAAACTGAGTACTCTACTATACAGAAAATCTACAGAATATTGGAAATGTATTGTCTTTATTCTCAGGTCAGCTATACAAGAGATTACATCTTTTAATTATCTGTCACAGAATGGGAAATAGAAGCCTTGAATCCATTCAGCTGTTCAGTTTATGACCTGGAGAATTAAATCTGACCCCTTACAAAGTACATCTAAGCATCACACACACCCTGAGACACAGCTATGGTTTGTAAACAGTCATGTAACTCTCAGCTGGAATACCATTATGCTACAGAATAAATGTCTTTCCATTGAAAGTATACGTATGTCTATATTTTTTTGGAAGTGCTGCATGACAGTCACAGAAGCGCTGCCCTGCTGTCCTGCACTAGCTTTAAATATAATTTTAATCACGCCAAAGTCAAGTTTAGCACTCCCACACTCTATATTTAGAACCACAGAATAATTTTGGTTGGAAGGAACCTCTGGAGGTCATCTAGTCCAGCCTTCTGCCCAGCACAGATCCCACTAGATCAGGTTGCTCAGGACCTTGTCCCATCCAGATCTGAAAACCTCCAAGGATGGAAGGCCACCTCTTCCCTGGACAATCTGTACCAGTGCTTTATCACCTTCTTGGGAATTTTTTTTCCCCTAATATCTAATCAGAACTTGCCATGTCACAAGCTGTCACCATTGACTCTTATCCTTTGAGAAAAGTCTGGCTTCATCTTCTGTACAGCCCACCAATAGAGACATGAAGACAGGGATAATTTGCTCCCTCAGCCTCCTGAAGGACCCTGACATCCCACAGCTCCTCCTTGTACATCCAGCATTTTGATCAAACAGGCAGTACACCCATGGACCTGCTCCATTTCATCCCAGGGACAGGACCCTGGCACAACAGCAAAACAGACCTTGTGTCTAAAATCCCACCCTAATAAGAAGGTCATCACAAGTGAGGATACACACTTTAAAGCAGGGCGATTAAAGTTAGCCTTCCAATCTCATATGTAGCACCTATTGAAAAGTGACCTGGCATTCAGTGCTGCTGAACACATTTAACTCACAGCATCTTTGCCCATCTACGTTTTTTGTTTGTTTGTTTGTTTTTGGTTTGTCTTCTTCTTACAAGGCCAACTTCCATCATAGTATCGTACTACACACCATGAGCAATAAAGCAAAACTCTTCTCTCTGGATCTGCCATAAGGAACGTGGAATGTCCTGAGGGATCAACATTTCTGATCTGAACTTGTAGCTTTAGACCACCGGGTTCAAATAGAATAGAAGCTAATTTTAGGCACTCATGTATAAATGGCTAAATGAATGACATTTTTTTTCAGATATAACTGTCGGAATAAATTTCTTGCCCCATAGTGCTATCAATCACAATGAATATGCTGATTTCCATTTACACAGCCTGCCTTCAGATTTGCAGCAGCCTGGCCCCAAGTCTGACCCTGAGAATTCAGGACAAATTTCACTACAAGCCTACAAATCAAACATTAGACATACAATGACCTTGGTGATCCCACCACCAAAAAGTCACAGCAAAGCAGAGAATCCAAGCTGTCTTTTTAAATGCAGGCACACACCAAACAAAGAAACCAACCTGGTTTACAAAGTTACACATTTGACATTGCATTTTGCTGGAGAAGTAGCAAGTTTGTTGTGACAGTAAATACCAGTCCCACTTAACCACATACCTTGGGGGTCACAGGAATCACTGCACAGGTATCCAGTTTCCAGACTCTACACCCTGTGCAGCTCCCATGAAATTTAAATAAAAGACAATGCGATTAACACTGCTACTCTGGCTGCAATTTGGATTTTGGCTGACTCTGACATGGGAGCCCTTGGAGTTTTGACTGCAATATAAGCAGCATTGTTCAGTCTCGCAATTTTATCACAGCCTTGATATACTTGAAATTTTAAATTAAGTACCATTGCCGGGAGATAAGTGATTATGCGGCAATTTTTAATTTTAATTTCTTCTAGCTGTCATAATTGCAGGAAAAGGTTAAAGGTTTTTAAGTCCCCTCATCTCTTTCATGCATGAACATGAATTCCAAATGGTAAAAAAAGAGGCTCCAACTTGTATTCTGTTTTACAAATAAGATGCTATTGCTTGTGATTTCTACCTTAATTTTCTTGTGAGTGTACATGACCTAATTGATAGTTAGATCTCAGGGGTAAGCATGAGGTTTTCACTTCACTTGTACACTATCCAGTAAACTGATAAAACTCTAGTAATTAAAAAAAAAAATAGTATGAGGTCATTCAAAGTCCTTGAGATACACCAGAATAATTTGTTGTGGAGCAAGAACTGCAATCACATGAGTTTTGCTACGAAGCTGCCATCCCAGAGCAGGCAAAGCACTGCAGTTCCACTCACTAGCCCTAATATTACGGAAAAATATTAGGGGAAAGAGATCCTCCCACTGGAATCGATGTTCCTCTTGGAAATACCACAAACGGCCCCTTCATTCCACTGAATGATTTTGCCGCTGTGATGGCAGAAATAGGACAGTAGTCATGGCTGAGCATCTACTCCTAAACCAAGGCAGGGGCCTAAAGCATCTCACCAATATGACTGGTATCAAGGGACTCAAAACTGTCCCCAGCCCTCCACTACTTGGAGCATCAAATCCTGAGCTGCCAGATCTGTTCGTGTATTTTTGTTATGATACTTAATTTTCCAGCCCATAGGCAACTGACAGAGCAGATATCACTGAAATGACTTAACACATTAAGCTGTTATTTGTTTAATTGTGATGTGGAAAAATGTGTCACACACCAAATAGTTCAGTATGTTAATGTACCACTGTAGCAACCTACAGCAATCCTTTATATTTTTATTTTAGACCTATTTACTTATTGATTTTATTTTAAATAATAATTTAAACCCTTCCTGCTTCCTACCTAGTTTTTTAAAATGTACTCTTAACTTCATCTTTAGTTTACTCAAGATGAACAGACAGAGTTATTATCTCAAATCAATGTTAAATATCCTAGCGTATTTTATCTACAATCCATTTGCATTAAATGATATAAAACAGCTGTGAACTTTGAGAATAACATATTTGGTTAATGCTTTGCAGCACAATAGTTCAAACATGAGCGGATCTTTGGGGGTGAACTTTAAGGTATAGTATTTTAGTATCTATAGCTCTACAAGAAAGGTGTAGCAAGCTATGTTTGCAATTGTTCTGTGAGTAATATTTTCAGTAAAAATCTCTGAAATCTAAAGTATTCTAATATGAATCAAAAATTTTTGAGAACAAATTCTTCTAACATCGAAGTCTAAGGTAAATGGCAGCTTTTAATAATTGCAGCATGAAGTTTTATATCTCATCTCATACGAGTATGTAGAATAGAATTTTAGAATAGTTTTTAAAACATTATGAGCACTACAAATGGCAAATGCCAAGCTGTAAACATTAATTATGTCCAATTCAAAATAAAGGCACAATATAAGGCCTACTAAATGTAACTCTGTTGTGGATTTGCAGCAGATGCTGTGGAGCCATATTAGCTTGACGAACTACAAGCATGTATTAGTGAGATTAATCCTCTTGCATGTAGCTGCACTCCTTTGATAAGTCAGCATCCTTAGCATTAGGAATTCTGGTTTCTTGAGATTCTCTGGGCACACGCAAGACAAATTCAACTTGCCGCATCTTCCCCTGATGCTCTGGATGGCACATTTTGACAGGCATTCCCTGTGGGAGCTGTAGGATTCAGGGCTGGCTGCTGTTTCATCAGTGGCTTTTGTCAACAGCTCAGAAAATAACCCTCATGAATTTCTTAAAATAAACTATAAATTTGAACAAACTTTGAAGTAGATTTTTTAAAACACATAGAATCATAGAATCATTTCAGTTGAAGAGACCCTCAGTATCATCAAACCCAACCTAACTCTAGTACTAAACCATGTCCCTAAGAACCTCATCTAAACGCCTTTTAAACCCCTTCAGGGATGGTGACTCCAACACTTCCCTGGGCAGCCTGTTCCAGTGCCTGACGACCCTTTCCATGAAGGATTTGTTCCTAATACGCAATCTGAACCTCACCTGGCACAACTCGAGGCCATTTCCCCTTGTCCTATCACTTGTTCCTTGGGAGAAGAGACCAACACCATCCATGCTACAACCTCCTTTCAGGTAGTTGTACACAGTGATAAGACCTCCCCTCAGCTTCTGAAAAATAGATTCCTGTGGTTCGAAGCCCAGTTAAAGTCCATTATTTTAAGATATTGAGAATTTCCTGAAAAGAAATAGCTGTCTGCATTTTGCTTTACTTCCACTCAGCTCAATGGTGGTCCAACAACCACTCCTCACCAATCACTGCAACAACCCACAACTGTTGTGAGCCGCTTCTGAAGCAAAGACCAAACAACAAGAAGGTTTCAAACAACACAGAAAGATGGAATGAGTTTGTTCAGAACTGGTGAAAGTGACAGAAGTTGAAAAATTGGAAAGTTGCCTCCACCCCCAGCTTGCCTACCCAGCTGGGAAAGGCAGGCGGGCAGCAGAGAGAAGAGCAGGGGCTTTTCCACTTTTCTGCACCTTATCTCTAACAGTGGCCTTAGGGAGATATTAACTTAAGCTTGCCTCTAGAGGAAAGAGCTGCATGTTATCTCTTTGCCACATTACGCCACCTTTAAAGAGCTTTAAACAACTGGCAAGTGACAGTGGCAGCTGCTGGCAGGGCTCTGCTGGGACCGGCAGCACTGTGGGCTGCACAGATTCCTTGGTGGGGCTCACGCTGCAGCTCGGGTGCCAGTATGTGCAGCCTTCTCCTAGCATGTAAAAATAACAACTAGAAAGAAACAAAACAAAGCAAAACACACTCGACAAACCCCAAGCTTCCCCCCTCCCCCCAATATTTGCCAGGGTTAGGTTCTCATGTTTGTTTTTTTGGGTTTGGGGGGGGTTTAATACGTTACTTGTGCAATCTTATCTGGTGGGTGGCATTAGTTGCAATCTTGATTTCTTTATGATCCAATGAGAAACAAAAAGCAAGGGGGGAGAATATTTAGGCTGCCTAGGGCATGGACTTAACAGCAGGAAACTGGTTTTGTTGCAGTTGGATTTTACAAGCCCAGCTCTTCCCTCTGTTTTTCCCTCCTTGAGCTGTTAGACAAACTGAGAAACAGATTTTATTTTTCAGAACCTAGTGGAACAAGGCAAACAAATTACACATTCTTTTCTTACTTCTGTAGACAAAAGTCAGCCACCCATGCCAATGCCAAAACCAACTCAAAATGTATTAATTCTTATACACGTAAAGTCAGAGTGACCTAACGGATGCAACATTTATTTCAGACTTGGGCATTTCAAATCCTTTTCCTCTTGACTAATCCTACCAACAACAAGTCACAAATCTGTTCTCAGTTCCTCTCTGTGTACAAACAAATTCCCTTCTTCCGTGAGAGCTTTGCAGTCAACTGACCAAAAATATTATTAAAAAGCTAAATATACTTATAAAAATATGCTGCACCAATAGTAGGACAGTGAAATTCTACCAAAAGGAAACCCTGATATCAGAGAACATAAATGTAAAGAGTAATATATCCTATCAAAAAAAGGAAGGAGTTCCTACAAAATACAGCATAAGTTTCCTGAAGAGCTGATGTTATCTTTCAGCTGTTTATACAGTACACAAAGCATCTGGTTCCCAGAGTTTACAAACAACATAAAGTGCAGTCAGACAAAATACCGAAATATTAATATAAAAGCTATTACCTTTCTAATTACACTATTTTATATAGGAAGAGTTTTTCAATTTTTAATTGTATCAATTTTTTTTAGGGCAGAACATTTTAGGATGCTTACACAGAAGTATGTAACAAAAAGTCTAAACAAATTGATAAAAAGACACTTCAACACTGACAGCGAGGTGCAAGGGTCATGTCAGATGCAGCAGAAGAGATTCCAGACAAGATAGAAAAAGGGGTGAGGCACACAGTGTGACTTGTTCAGGGGTCAGTACAACAGCTCTCCTGGATGTGTAGCTCTTACCATCCACCACAAATCCTCCCTCCCTGCTGCTCAAGTGCTATACATAGCTGTCAAGCTGAAATGCCAAAAAGCGCATGACTGATACAGGTTCTTTGGTAACTGTTAA